>NC_050570.1:38069541-38397399 GCF_013265735.2 Oncorhynchus mykiss
GTTGATTCTTCACAAAAAAATACAGTTTTATATCTTTATGTTTGAAGCCTGAAATGTGGCAAAAGGTCGCAAAGTTCAAGGGGACCGAATACTTTCGCAAGGCACTGTACATCCTACTAAAGACACTCCTCTTCCTTACAGTTTATGGCTCCACAGGAAAGAAGGCGACCAGATAGCAACCCTGATCACTCCCTTAGGGGAACTGACCTCACCTCCTGACTCACAGATATCCATCTCTCTTCCCTATATCAACACATCGCTCTCCTCTCCTCTGTCAAACACATTCCAAAGCCCTTCTGGCTTTTTACAAACTCTCTCTATTCAAGGCTTTGTCTCTATCATTTATTTAATATCTCAATGTTCAAAGTTTAGCCGATTCCAACAATATAATCCCTCTGGCTCCCTCATCGCCACCCTGCTCCATTCTGATCCTCATCTCCACCCTGCTCCATTCTGATCCTCATCTACACCCTGCTCCATTCTGATCCTCATCTCCACCCTGCTCCATTCTGATCCTCATCTCCACCCTGCTCCATTCTGATCCTCATCTCCACCCTGCTCCATTCTGATCCTCATCTCCACCCTGCTCCATTCTGATCCTCATCTCCACCCTGCTCCATTCTGATCCTGTCCTCATATTTGACATTTCATGCGGTAACTTCACAGTTCAAACATCCAGCGTTTCCAAATCTGTTTGCTTAGTAACCCAGTGTATATTTAATTGAACCTTTATTTAACTAGGCAAGTCAGTTAAGAACAAATTCTTATTTACAATGACGGCCTACTCCGGCCAAACCCTCCCCTAATCCGGACGACGCTGGGCCAATTGTGCGCCGCCCTATAGGACTCCCGATCACGGCCGGGATCGAACTCAAGTCTGTAGTGACTCCTCTAGCACTGCGATACAGTGCCTTAGACCTATGCGCCTTTGACCAGTCCCCCTATATTGAGTGCATGGAAATGCAATGCCTATCTATGAATCATTCATCGTCACTAACAGTAGAGTACGCAGCAGGTACAGACCTATCCCAGTCTTAATACTATAATAGCTAGGTGTGTTTGTGCCCACACAATCTGTCAACCACAGATGATTTATGACTTCATGCAGGTAGTAGCTGTCCATTGAAAACAACCTCTTTCATACACCTAAGTGTCATGCTCAATACTAAACCCATGACAAAAGGCAGTGGGAAAGCCAACCCTAGATGTACACTGCCTACAGCCTAGTTAGATGATCTGGAACTTAGAAAAGCTTGTTTCTGCTTGCCATTAACCACTTTCTAAGTTACTGTAGATGTTTTGTTAACCTTTTCACATTTGAGTTCCAAATATCTATAACGGTCGCCCCCAGGGTGAGTTGTTTTATGTACGTGATGTCAGAATGCACTCACTATTCCAAAATGTGATTATTACACAATAGTACAGTTAACATGCGCTGATTGCCAAATATCTATAAGCTATGTTCCAACTTGTCAATTTCAAATCATTTTTTACATGTTTTATTTTCTAACAGTTTGAATTCAGGTGTGTTCCACCTCGTCATTAATTCACATAGAAGTAGCCCATTTCAGTGTTACGCACATTTATGTTTGAGGCTTTACTGAGCTGGACAAACTCTCTTCAAGGAGAGCCCGAGCACTTCATCAATGTTTCCGCAGATCAAGTATGCAGACATTTCCGCAGGCTTGCACGAATTGGACCATTTTCTGTCTGGCGCTCACATTGCCTTCCTTCTTGTTTTCCTTACAAATAATAACACATTTTCTGTATTGTGTTGTATATGTATATATGTATGTATGTATATTTTGTATGTATAGAGCATAATGTATTTACAGTTCTATTCACATGTTTTCAAGTACTGGTGACAAGTAATGCATTCCAACTATTACATAGATTGTAATGGACACCTATGATGTGTGTAAAATATTTTTTGGAAGGTTCTACTGATTATAATGAGCTAATGCTAAGCTATTTGCCAGCTATGTGTGGTGCCATGTTTGTTGACATTATACAATGCATTCTGGATGTCACGTAAACGTCTGTCGCACCAAAGATGTTATAATGAGGTGAAAGGTAAACTTCCGGAGGTGAATGAAGGGAAGTGAATGATCGTAGACGACACACCCCCTTCAACATGCATACTATAAACAGACCAAACTCATCTTGTCTCCTCTTATTATCTTTGGGTGATGCAAAAAAAAAAAACATGGCGGCACGCACAAACTACCCATCTTCGGATTAGTCTCGATTTCAAGAAAGTGTTTTACTCAATTATTTCAATCAATGGTGAGCTCACCTGTGATGAATTATAAATAGTAATTGCTATTAGCTTATTCATATTGTGGTTTCTGACAGCCGAGAGTTATCTAAATATGACCGCTTGCTTTCATGCCAATCTTTCCTCAGTTAGCGCTAGGACTAATTTAGCCTACATTTTCCGGTTTGGATGATTGTGTTATGCTGTAGCTACTTCTGTGAATGTCTGAACATAGCATCGTCACATTCAGGACAGAACTTTGTAAGGACTGTATTTGTGCAAAACGTTTCTGTGAAAAAAACAGAGTGGCTAGTTTAAAAGCTGACTGTTGCGTCCAAACTGGACGTTCTAAATAAGCTTTCTAATCACACTGGTTTGAGCGTATGCTGCAAGGACCACTGTAGAATAATCACACCCCTTTGTTGATACATGTGAAAAGGTTCAGGCAAACAGTAAAGCTATGCATATGTGTACATTGCTGTACAGCCAGAGGTCTTACTGTGTAGTATACTGTATGTGAAGGGAATATATCTGTATGTTTATTGTATGTAAGTAGAGCATGGCAGAGGTGTTACTCTGCAGGTAGATGTGAGTGGAGTATGAGTGGAGTATGGCGGCAGGTAGCCTAGCTGTTAAGAGCGTTAGGCCAATAACTGAAAGGTTGCTGGTTTGAATCCTGAGCCGACTAAGTGAAACATCTGTCGATGTGCCCTTGGACTAGGCACTTAACCCTCATTGCTCCTGTAAGAAGCTATGGATAAGAGCGTCTGATAAATGACTCATTATAAGTTAACTCTATGTTAAGGGTGTTTCTGTGCAGGCAGGGGTCTCACTTTCCAGGTAGATGTGGTGTGGCTGGCTCCAGTCACTCCACAGGTGGGGCAGAGCAGGGTGGTGAGAGTGGATCTGTACAATGTAGTGCAGACCTACCCTCAATCCAGTCAGAGACACCCACTGGTCTCCAGTCACCTCCACATGCTGAGCAAGAGGAATAGTGGAGAGAAACAAGATGTTACTCTACCTGCAAATGCAGAATTTGACACAAATACACAATGCCATTGGGATGACTAAGAATATGACTAATAAAATATGAGTGGTCTTAAGAATCTCACTTAACGTGTTTGCTCTTGTTCTCTGATAAATGATGTTTGTCTGTATTTGTTGTAGGACCTGTACTTAGATATTGTGTTTGCTCTGAGGCCAGTGTGTTCTTACCTTCCAGTTGGGGTTAGAAGTGTTGTGGGAGGTAATGTATCGGACCTCATAGCTCAGTGGGACAGGGCTGGCATGGGGCTGTGGGTTGCTCCAGCTCAGAACTAGCTCTCCCTCTGCGTTCTGGGTGTGTGTTAGGTTCACTGGTGGGCTTGGTTTACCTGTATAACACACACACCACAAGCAATACATACTAGATAAATCATCATTGGTAATTGTTAGCCAGAGCATCATCACCATCCTCCAAACTATGTAACATCATCATCGTAATGCCATCCAATACGCCGACACATTGTTCCCTCTAACTGTTTTCATCACTGAGCAAATGTATTGTCTGCGGAGCGCAAACTTGTGCAACTTCCGGTGCGTGTTTACTGTGAACACTGAAGCTGTGCCAGCTTTAAGTTAGTTTTAACAGTGGTCATGTAGTGCTACCCTCTGCCTATTAGCTACTTAGCTTGTTCAAAGCCTCTCTCAAAATACAACACTGCCCCTTTAAGACAAAAAAAAAATCTGGCTTTTCAAAGATGTCTAGAAATGTACACGTTTTGTGCTCTTGTAGGAAACAATCACTCCCCCATTGCAGACAACAAATGATCTATAACTGGGCTAATTACCCACTAACTAGAAAAGGATATGAACAAATGTACAAATGTGCACACGTTGCTACATGTATCTTTCATTTTGATCTCAAAACAAGCGCTACTACTCACGAACGCTGAAACTGTAAACACAGTCCAGTTCAAAGTGAATGGCACAGATCCAAATATGCCAATGGTCTATTTGCATATAGGCCTACTGCAGTTCTTATTGGTTATGGCGCATCTGTGTAGAGTCCTGCATGTCAATGCAATAGAATCCTACTCAGATGCGTTCTGCCGACAACAGAATCTCTTGAATAGTTAGTTTTTCATAATAAGTCTGCATACTTAATTTTGTTTTCGGTATGTTGCATTAGAAGTGGCTAATATTGTGTTGATTCGATCACAATTCCCACAGCAAAGGGAAATGTTGATAGTGTTAACTAAATGGGAAAACTCCAGAAAGTTTAGTGTAGTTCAATCTCATGCCTCTCTGAGCTGATATTTCTTCTGCGTGGCAGTCCCAGGGAGCTGCAGGCCCGCACACACGAGCAGCTTAGACGGAACATTGCTCCTACAATGATCAAATATCTCTATAATGCAGCGTCAACAATAACCTCAGGCACATACAGTAATGTAACAGCCATTGGAGACACATTGATTGTCCCTGATAACTGCATTGGTTATAGAGTCCCAGAGGCTTCATACAGGGCAGCCAGATAATGAAATCAGCAGAAACATACAGTGCCAGTTGTCATAACCCCATGACTTTTTCCACATTTTGTTACATTACAGTCACCTTATTCTGGGTAGTGAGCACCCCCCACCCGGGTTCTGCCTAAGGAATACTTATGTATTTTCACTTCGTCATTATAGGGTATTGTGTGTAGATTACTGAAGTTTTGTTTTGTTTTGTTTTGTTTTTTGTTTTGTTTTTTCCAGTGGTGCCCACTGGTCATTTTGGAACGTTTTGAGAAAATGTTCCCGAAAAACGACAGAGTCTGTTCATTGCACTGTTTGGCTGTGCGCCTGGTGATTGAACGGGTTACCAGGCCTAGATTTTCAAAATGCTTTTTAATCCATTTAATTCAAATGGATGAAAAAACAAAACTTCAGTAATCTACACACAATACCCTATAATGACGAAGTGAAAATACATAAGTATTCAGACCCTTTGCTATGAGACTCGAAATTGAGCACAGGTGCATCCTGTTTCCATTGATCATCCTTGAGATGTTTCTACAACTTGATTGGAGTCCACCTGTGGTGATTTAAATAAAGGTTAAATATTTTTTTTTTAAATAAAGTCATGAGGTCAAAGGAATTGTCCGTAGAGCTCCGATACAGGATTGTGTCGAGGCACAGATCTGGAGAAGGGTAACCAAAAAAATCTGCAGCATTGAAGGCCAGAGGAAGCCAAAATGCACAAGACAGCCAAGCGTCACATCTAGAGGAAACCAGCCCTACGGTGAATTATGTTGGTGGCAGCCTCCTGGTGGGGGATGTTTTTCAGTGGCAGGGACTGGGAGACTACTTACGATCGAGGCAAAGATGAACAGAGTAAAGTACAGAGATATCCTTGATGAAAACCTGCTCCAGAGTGCTCAGGACCTCAGACTAGGGCGAATGTTCACCTTCCAACCAGACAACAATCCTAAGCACACAGCCAAGACAACACTGGAGTGACCCAGCCAGAGACATCATGCCAATCAAACATCTCTGGAGAGACCTGAAAATACCTGTGCAGCAACGCTCCCTATCCAACCTGACAGAGCTTGATAGGATCTGCAGAGAAGAATGGGAGAACCTCCCCAAATCCAGGTGTGCCAAGCTTGTAACGTCATATCCAAGAAGACTTGAGGCTGTAATCGCTGCCAAAGGTGCTTCGATAAAGTACTGAGTAAAGGGTCTGAATACTTATGTACATTTGTGTAAATTAGCAAAAATGTCTAAAACCCTGTTTTTGCTTTGTCATTATGGGGTATAATGTGTAGATTGATGATGGGATAAATGTATTTATTTATTTCTCTGGACTTGTACTGATTACCGATCAATAAGGCCATGCTCATGTCAGGAAAATCAATACCTCAAAATTGATTTAGTCACTGAAATTGCAATTCTTTAATTGGGCAGAGTAGAGTTATAGTTTATAGAAGAGAGCCTCTCACAATTTCTTCCTGGTATTTTAACAAATATTAAAGTATTTGACAATAAGATGTAAACTAGGCAAAACTCAGTCCTTTTTTCAGGACCCTGTCTTTCAAAGATAATTTGTAAATATCCAAATAACTTCACAGATCTTCATTGTAAAGGGTTTAAACACTTTCCCATGCGTGTTCAATGAACCATAAACAATTCATGAACATGCACCTGTGGAACAGTCATTAAGACACTAACAGCTTACAGACGGTAGGCAATTAAGGTCACAGTTATGAAAACACTTAGGACACTAAAGAGGCCTTTCTACTGACTCTGAAAAACATGAAAAGAAAGAAGCCTGGGGTCCCTGATCAGCTGTGTGAATGTGCCTTAGGCATGCTGCAAAGAGGCATGAGGACTGCAGATGTGGCCAGGGCAAAAAATTGCAATGTCCGTACTGTGAGACGCCTAAGACAGCGCTACAGGGAGACAGGATGGACAGCTGATCGTCCTCGCAGTGGCAGACCACGTGTAACAACACCTGCACAGGATCAGTACATCCGAACATCACACCTGCGGGACAGGTATAGGATGGCAACAACAACTGCCCAAGTTACACCAGGAATGCACAATCCCTCCATCAGTGCTCAGACTGTCCGCAATAGGCTGAGAGAGGCTGGACTGAGGGCTTGTAGGCCTGTTGTAAGGAAGGTCCTCACCAAAAAATCACCGGCGTCGCCTATGGGCACAAACCCATCGTCGCTGGACCAGACAGGAGAGCAAAAAGTGCTCTTCACTAATGAGTCGCAGTTGTGTCTCACCAGGGGGGATGGTCGGATTCGCGTTTATTGTCGAAGGAATTTTTTATTTTTATTTTTTATTTCACCTTTATTTAACCAGGTAGGCTAGTTGAGAACAAGTTCTCATTTGCAACTGCGACCTGGCCAAGATAAAGCATAGCAGTGTGAACAGACAACACAGAGTTACACATGGAGTAAACAATTAACAAGTCAATAACACAGTAGAAAAAAGGGGAGTCTATATACATTGTGTGCAAAAGGCATGAGAAGGTAGGCGAATAATTACAATTATGCAGATTAACACTGGAGTGATAAATGATCAGATGGTTATGTACAGGTAGAGATATTGGTGTGCAAAAGAGCAGAAAAGTAAATAAATAAAAACAGTAAGGGGATGAGGTAGGTGAAAATGCGTGGGCTATTTACCAATAGACTATGTACAGCTGCAGCAATCGGTTAGCTGCTCAGATAGCAGATGTTTGAAGTTGGTGAGGGAGATAAAAGTCTCCAACTTCAGCGATTTTTGCAATTCATTCCAGTCACAGTCAGCAGAGAACTGGAACGAAAGGCGGCCAAATGAGGTGTTGGCTTTAGGGATGATCAGTGAGATACACCTGCTGGAGCGCGTTCTACGGATGGGTGTTGCCATCGTGACCAGTGAACTGAGATAAGGCGGAGCTTTACCTAGCATGGACTTGTAGATGACCTAGAGCCAGTGGGTCTGGCGACGAATGTGTAGCGAGGGCCAGCCGACTAGAGCATACAAGTCGCAGTGGTGGGTGGTATAAGGTGCTTTAGTGACAAAGCGGATGGCACTGTGATAAACTGCATCCAGTTTGCTGAGTTGAGTGTTGGAAGCTATTTTGTAGATGACATCGCCGAAGTCGAGGATCGGTAGGATAGTCAGTTTTACTAGGGTAAGTTTGGCGGCGTGAGTGAAGGAGGCTTTGTTGTGGAATAGAAAGCCGACTCTTGATTTGATTTTCGATTGGAGATGTTTGATATGGGTCTGAAAGGAGAGTTTACAGTCTAGCCAGACACCTAGGTACTTATAGATGTCCACATATTCAAGGTCGGAACCATCCAGGGTGGTGATGCTGGTCAGGCGTGCGGGTGCAGGCAGCGAACGGTTGAAAAGCATGCATTTGGTTATACTAGCGTTTAAGAGCAGTTGGAGGCCACGGAAGGAGTGTTGTATGGCATTTAAGCTCGTTTGGAGGTTAGATAGCACAGTGTCCAAGGACGGGCCGGAAGTATATAGAATGGTGTCGTCTGCGTAGAGGTGGATCAGGGAATCGCCCGCAGCATGAGCAACATCATTTATATATACAGAGAAAAGAGTCGGCCCGAGAATTGAACCCTGTGGCACCCCCATAGAGACTGCCAGAGGACCGGACAGCATGCCCTCCGATTTGACACACTGAACTCTGTCTGCAAAGTAATTGGTGAACCAGGCAAGGCAGTCATCCGAAAAACCGAGGCTACTGAGTCTGCCGATAAGAATACGGTGATTGACAGAGTCGAAAGCCTTGGCAAGGTCTATGAAGACGGCTGCACAGTACTGTCTTTTATCGATGGCGGTTATGATATCGTTAAGTACCTTGAGCGTGGCTGAGGTACACCCGTGACCGGCTCGGAAACCAGATTGCACAGCGGAGAAGGTACGGTGGGATTCGAGATGGTCAATGACCTGTTTGTTGACTTGGCTTTCGAAGACCTTAGATAGGCAGGGTAGGATGGATATAGGTCTGTAACAGTTTGGGTCCAGGGTGTCGCCCCCTTTGAAGAGGGGGATGACTGCGGCAGCTTTCCAATCCTTGGGGATCTCAGACGATATGAAAGAGAGGTTGAACAGGCTGGTAATAGGGGTTGCGACAATGGCGGCGGATAGTTTCAGGAATAGAGGGTCCAGATTGTCAAGCCCAGCTGATTTGTACGGGTCCAGGTTTTGCAGTTCTTTCAGAACATCTGCTATCTGGATTTGGGTAAAGGAGAACCTGGAGAGGCTTGGGCGAGTAGTTGCAGGGGGGGGGGGGGGGCTGTTGGCCGAGGTTGGAGTAGCCAGGCGGAAGGCATGGCCAGCCGTTGAGAAATGCTTGTTGAAGTTTTCGATAATCATGGATTTATCGATGGTGACCGTGTTACCTAGCCTCAGTGCAGTGGGCAGCTGGGAGGAGGTGCTCTTGTTCTCCATGGACTTCACAGTGTCCCAGAACTTTTTGGAGTTGGAGCTACAGGATGCAAACTTCTGCCTGAAGAAGCTGGCCTTAGCTTTCCTGACTGACTGCGTGTATTGGTTCCTGACTTCCCTGAACAGTTGCATATCGCGGGGACTATTCAATGTTATTGCAGTCCGCCACAGGATGTTTTTGTGCTGGTCGAGGGCAGTCAGGTCTGGAGTGAACCAGGGGCTATATCTGTTCTTAGTTCTGCATTTTTTGAACGGAGCATGCTTATCTAAAATCGTGAGGAAGTTACTTTTAAAGAAAGACCAGGCATCCTCAACTGACGGGATGATGTCAATGTCCTTCCAGGATACCCGGGCCAGGTCGATTAGAAAGGCCTGCTCACAGAAGTGTTTTAGGGAGCGTTTGACAGTGATGAGGGGTGGTCGTTTGACTGCGGCTCCGTAGCGGATACAGGCAATGAGGCAGTGATCGCTGAGATCCTGGTTGAAGACAGCAGAGGTGTATTTGGAGGGCCAGTTGGTCAGGATGACGTCTATGAGGGTGCCCTTGTTTGCAGAGTTAGGGTTGTACCTGGCACAGCTGGGAGCTGAGGTGGGTCGGTAGCAGGCGGCAACAGTGAGAGACTTATTTCTGGAGAGAGTAATTTTCAAAATTAGTAGTTCGAACTGTTTGGGTATGGACCTGGAAAGTATGACATTACTTTGCAGGCTCTCTCTGCAGTAGACTGCAACTCCTCCCCCTTTGGCAGTTCTATCTTGACGGAAGATGTTATAGTTGGGTATGGAAATCTCAGAATTTTTGGTGGCCTTCCTGAGCCAGGATTCAGACACGGCAAGGACATCAGGGTTAGCAGAGTGTGCTAGAGCAGTGAGTAAGACAAACTTAGGGAGGAGGCTTCTGATGTTGACATGCATGAAACCAAGGCTTTTTCGATCACAGAAGTCAACAAATGAGGGTGCCTGGGGACATGCAGGGCCTGGGTTTACCTCCACATCACCAGCAGAACAGAGAAGGAGTAGTATGAGGGTGCGGCTGAAGGCTATCAAAACTGGTCGCCTAGAGCGTTGGGGACAGAGAATAAGAGGAGCAGGTTTCTGGGCATGGTAGAATATATTCAGGGCATAATGCACAGACAGGGGTATGGTGGGGTGCGGGTACAGCGGAGGTAAGCCCAGGCACTGGGTGATGATGAGAGAGGTTGTATCTCTGGACATGCTGGTTGTAATGGGGGTGGGACAAAGGAGGTATCAGGGGTATAAAGAGTGGAACTAGGGGCTCCATTGTAAACTAAAACAATGATAACTAACCTGCACAACAGTATACAAGGCATATTGACATTTGAGAGAGACATACAGCGAGGCATACAGTAATCACAGGTGTTGAATTGGGAGAGCTAGCTAAAACAGTAGGTGAGACAACAGCTAATCAGCTAGCACAACAACAGCAGGTAGAATGGCGATTGACTAGGCAGAGGGGGGGTCGGATTAACTACACACAGAGCCTGAGTGCGGCTGGGGCCGACAGATAAAACATAAACAAGCAGAATGGATTACCGTGATTAATGGACAGTCCAGCATGCATCAGCTATGTAGCCAAGTGATCAGTGTCCAGGGGGCAGCGGTGGATGGGGCAGGGAAGCTGGACTGGCGAGTGTTATTCAGGTTAGAAAACTAACAATGACTAAATAGCTTGTAGCCAGTTAGCTGGTTAGCTTCTGGAGGTTCTTGAGTGTGTTCTAAAAATTTAAAAATAATAGCGGTTCCGTATCACATTGGGTGAGGCAGGTTACCGGAAGGTATAAACAAATTAAAAATCGAAAAGGGATAGAACGTAAATATGGGTCCAGTGAGTGTTTGGGACGCGGCGATTCAGACGGTTAGCAGGCCTGTGCTAACAGGCTAACAGTTAGTAGGCCGGTGCTAAACACGGTAGCAGTTAGCGGACCGGGCTAAACAAGCTAGCATTTAGCAGGCCGAATTTGCAAGCAAGGAGATAGCAAGGGCTAGAGAGTTAGCCTTTGGGGGGACGTCGCGATGGGGTGAGTCTGTTTATTCCTCTTCATGCGGTGACATCGATGGACCGGTCGTGGGTCCGGATATTGTAGCCCAGGAGTATGCTACGGTGGTAGCACAGGAGCTCTGGCCGGGCTAGCTTCAAGCTAAGTGGGTGGAAACACTAGCCAGGAGTAATCGTCCGGGGTTGCGGTTAGCTAGATAGCTAGTTGTGAGGAACCAGCTCAAAATGTTCCGTTTGCTGTGGGAATCCGGGGATAAAAAATAAAAATATGAAAATAGGTCCGTTATGCTCTGGTTAGATTTGCGTTGTTCGAACTGGCGAGAGCTTTCCGAGCTAAAGGTTAGCTGATGACCGGTTAGCTGAAGACCGCTAGCATGTTTTGCTGACTGAATAGCTGGTAGTTAGTTGGCTAGCTTCAGTTGAGGGGTTCCAGATCCGAAGTAAATATAAATACTTTAGGAAAAATAGCTACGTTGGGTGAGGCGGGTTGCAGGAGAGTATTTAGAAGAAGTTGAGGTTTAGCAAAATGTTTTAAAAGATATGTGAAGAAAAAACGAAAACAAACGATATATACGATATATACAAGGGACACGACACGACAACACGTCCTACTGCTACGCCATCTTGGTCATCAAAAAAAGAATGAGCGTTACACTGAGGCATGTACTCTGGAGTGGGATTGATTTGGAGGTGGAGGGTCCGTCATGGTCTGGGGCGGTGTGCCACAGACCACATCATCATTGCAGGCAATCTCAACACTGTGAATTACAGGGAAGACATCATCCTCCCTCATGTGGTACCCTTCCTGCAGGCTCACCCTGACATGACCCTCCAGCAAGACAATGCCACCAGCCATACTGCTCGTTCTGTGTGCGATTTCCTGCAAGACAGGAATGTCAGTGTTCTGCCATGGCCAGCGAAGAGCCCAGATCTCAATCCCATTGAGCACGTCTGGGACCTGTTGGATCGGACGGTAAGGGCTAGGGCCATTCCCCCCAGAAATGTCTGGGAACTTGCAGGTGCCTTGGTAGAAAAGTGGGGTAACATCTCACAGCAAGAACTGGCAAATCTGGTGCAGTCCATGTGGAGGAGATGCAGTGCAGTACTTAATGCAGCTGGTGGCCACACCTGATACTGACTTACTTTTGACCCCCCCCCCCCCCCTTGTTAAGGGACACATTATTCAAGTCACATGTCTTTGGAACTTGTTCAGTTTATGTCTCAGTTTTGGAATCTTGTTATGTTCATCCAAATATTTACACATGTTAAGTTGGCTGAAAATAAACGCAATTGACAGTGAGAGGACGTTTCTTTTTTTTGCTGAGTTTATCTTCCTGTGGTGTTGTAGTACTCGAGACAAAGTCCCGGTCTACATATTGAGTGAGTGTCTCAGGCTCGTCTCGGTGGATACATTTTTACTTGGTCGTGACTCGGTCTTGGACAGCGGAGTAAAAAACTCCTAAATTCAGGTTCCATTCAGTCAGCGCATAAAAGGCTTCACCAGGCCAGAGACATGCGCTGCATTCTTGAAAAATGAATATCTTAACAATTTGAAACCTGGGATTACTACTTTACTCGTAACATTACTGTCCTTTACTTTTATTGAAAAATATCCTCAAACTTTGTCAGAATTTCCTTGACTAGCTGGCAGGGAGGAGTGGGGGAAGTAAGGAGAGACAGGGGGAAGTTGTAGCAGTCTTTATATCTATTTTAGACATGTTTGTGCAGTGGTGAACCTATTGGACCTAGGCTTTTAGTGTGACAGGCTCGTGATGCTAAAAGGATAGTAACCATAATACATTAAAGTGATGGCTTTAGGGCTCCCGAGTGGTGCGGCGTCACTACAGACCCTGGTTCGATTCCAGGCAATCACATCCGGCCGTGATTGGGAGTCCCATAGCGCGGCGCACAATTGGCCCAGCGTCGTCCGGGTTAGGGTTTGTTCTTAACTGACTTGCCTAGTTAAATCAAATAAATTAAAATGTAGGAGAGTGCACTTTTTGTAAAACACTAAAGGGCCAGTGGTGTAGTGGAGGCTATACGCAGGTGTAAGCCATATACCCAGCGGGCAATGCCTATACTCACTTAATAATCCTTTCTGTTGCATATCAAAGTAGTGTAGTGGAGGTATACAACATATTAATAATGTAGTACAATAGAGAAATCATGCACAAAGTAGGCTACACAATCACAAAGCACGTGAAATACATTCACATGCACACAGCACACATAGCCTAGTTTCAGCAGAATATAATATTCAGGCAGCAAGAGTGCTCAGCTCTCAACTGGTTGTTGCATGGAGCAGATAGGTAGGAAAGACGTTTTAACTGATGATATTTACCAGTAAATGCTAACTAAGCCAACAATGGGTATGCAAACCAGGTATTGAAAAGGTTTCGTCTTTAGTCTTGGTTAGTAGGCTGTTTGCATGGACATTTCTAAAGGCTGTCCCAAAAAACCTTCCCAATTATATGTTGATTGCAATGTAGACCTACCTGACAGAATGATATCATGCTGATTTGTATCAATTTGGAGGGCATTTGTTTTGCTCAATTGAATTAAAGTGTAACCACACCCTCCAAAAAAAAATGGACCCACAAGACCCACTACACCACTGCATAGGGCCGATGGAAAGACAACAGCCTGTTCACTCGGACATAATAAGCCAGTCGGCCCCAATCATAAGAATACAAAAATACAACAATTAGGCTAAGAATTTCTCAACTGAAATGTACAACTATTACTTCCGATAGCAAAAAACATTACACGTTTAGCACACAAAGTAACCGGTGATCTGAAGTATAAACGCAACAATGTTTCACACACACACACACACACAATATATATGTATGTGGACACCCCTTCAAATGAGTAGATTTGACTATTTCAGCCACAGCCGTTGCTGACAGGTGTATAAAATCGAGCACACAACCAAATAATCTCCAGAGACAAACATTGGCAGTAGAATGGCCTTAATGAAGAGCCCAGTGACTTTCAACGTGGCACTGTCACAGGATGCCACATTTCCAACCAGTCACATTTCCAAATTTCCAAATTTCTGCCCTGCTAGAGCTGGCCCGGTCAACTGTAAGCTCTGTTATTGTGAAGTGGAAACGTTGAGGAGAAAACAATGGCTCAGCCACTAAGTGGTAAGTCACACAAGCTCACAGAACGAGACCGATGAGTGCTGAAGCGCGTAAAAATCGTCTGTTCTCGGTTGCAACACTCACTACAGAGCTCTAAATTGCCTCTGGGAGCAACGCCAGTGCAAGAACTGGTTGTCGGGAGCTTCATGAAATGGGTTTTCATGGCCGAGCAGCCGCACATAAGCCTAATATAACCATGCGCAATGCCAAGAGTCGGCTGGTGTGGTGTAAAGCTTGCCGCCATTAGAAACTCGTTCTCTAGAGTGAACAATCACGCTTCACCATCTGGCAGTCCAATGGACGAATCTGGGTTTGGCAGATGCCAGGAGAACGCTACCTGCCCGAATGCGTAGTGCCAACTGTAATGTTTGGTGGAGGAGGAATAATGGTCTGGGGCTGTTTTTCCATGGTTCGGGCTAGCCCCTTTGTTCCAGTGAAGGGAAATCTTAACGTTACAGTATTCAATCACATTCTAGATGATTCTGTGCTTCAAACTTTGTGACAACAGTTTGGGGAAGGCCCTTTCCTGTTTCAGCATGACAATGCCCCTGTGCATAAAGCGAGGTCCATACAAAAATGGTTTGTCCCTGCACTGAGCCCTGACCTCAACACCATCAAACACCTTTGGGATGAATTGGAATGCCGACTACGACTGTGAGCCAGGTCCAACAACAGTGCCCAACCTAACTAATGCTCTGGTGGCTGAATGGAAGCAAGTCCCCGCAGCAATGTTCCAACATCTAGTGGAAAGCCTTCCCAGACGAGTGGAGACTGTTAGCAGCAAAGGGGGGGACCAACTCCATATTAATGCCCATGAGTTTGGAATGAGATGTTCGACGAGCAGGTGTCCACATACTTTTGGTCATGTAGTATAAGTTATTTTGATTGGACATGGCTAATAACAGGATGAGAGCTGCAATAAAAAGCACAGTTCCACTCACCAGATGATGATAATTTGAAACTTGCTGAAAAGGGAGACGCTAACAAATTAGCAACAACATCCTCTTCGATAACACCTGATGCAGCCGCTGCAAACTAGCCTAAAACAAAATCTAGCTAGCTAGACCGTGGGGAAACTAATGCTCGCTATTGCACAGTGGCCTGTCGGCCTTCGAGAAGGCAGAAGTTTCCATACGTTTTTGTAAAAACGGTCCAACCCATTACAAGCCAATGTGATTGGTTGATTCCACTGTTACTCCAAAATGTTGCACAAATGCCTTTGAATGACACATGCCTTCTATCAAACTTCTGAAGGCCTAGCCAATGGCTGACTTAGCAAGCTAGATGTATCTCCCCAGAGAAAACTAAAGAAAATATCCTAATTGGATTAAATAAGATTAAATCAAAACATAATTGAAGATAAAAATAAAAATAATAATTATTTGTATTATTTTATAAATCCTTAGCTTTTCTCTAAAAGCGTAGAAGGCCCCCACTGTGTTAGGCTTAGTAAACATTTGTAGAGGGGCTCTATTTGCCCTCAGAAAGCATTTTCCCCCCATTTTGAATGTCTAAAGAATCCATTTGTTGTTCTGAAATATGAACACAGAAATACTGAACATTTTGAACTCTTATTATGGTGACAATTTGACAAAATTCACAGTAACAGTTTTGAATTGGACTCGCATTTTTCTGGCATTGGTCTAGACTCTGTCTCGTAACTCGTCCCCTTCCCGGTCTCAGTCTTGACTCAGTCTCACCCACCCTCCGGTCTTGGTCTTGACTCGGACCTGATTCGTTCCGGCCTTAGTCTTGAATCAGTCTCGCTTTAGGTGGTCTCGAACACAACACTGTCTTCCTGGTATTTAAACAGCATTTAAATTGACAATTAAACATATTTCTCTGCCTGGTATTTAAACAGCTTTGTTCATTTGAGTTGCTTGTGTTTACTCCCAGTGATTGACTTGACACAGGCGTTGTTTGTAGCCCATCGAATGAAATGGAAACGAGACATGTCATCATTATGAGACGCGTTGATGATGATTGGCAGGGGGGATAATTGAGTACTATAATGACAATGTCACTGCTAGCCGACAGAAAGAGAGAATGGATTAATTAGCATTATCTTTTATTATTTTCAGTTTTTTTTCTGTGTTTCATTATAAAATAGATTAGCACTCTCAGACATTCATGTCTCAATAAACAGGCTGTGAATGTGAAATAACTTTTTACTGTAGATTACGGAATGAATGTCAATTACCTTCATGTTGGTTGGACACTAAGGGGACTATTCAGAATTGAGATACAGAGCTTTCGGAAAGTATTCAGGCCCCTTGACTTTTTCCACATTTTATTATGTTACAGCCTTATTCTAAAATGTATTAAATTGTTTTCCTGATATTTCACACAATACCCCATAATGACAAAGCAAAAAAGATTTATAGAAATGTTTTCCAATTTTTTACAAATAAAAAACTGAAATACCATATTTACATAAGTATTCAGAACCTTTACTCAGTACAATGTTGAAGCACCCTTTGCAGCGATTACAGCCTTGAGTCTTCTTGAGTATGACACTACAAACTTGGCACATCTGTATTTGGGGAGTTTCTCACATTCTTCTCTGCAGATCCTCTCAAGCTCTGTCAGGTTGGATGGGGAGCGTCGCGGCACAGGTATTTGCAGGTCTCTCCAGAAATGTTCGCTGCACAGCTATTTTCAGGTGTCTTCAGAGGTGTTCATTTGGGTTCAAGTCCGGTCTCTGGCTGGGCCAATCAAGGACATTCAGAGACTTGTCCCAAAGCCATTCCTGGACTGTCTTGGCTGTGTGCTTAGGGTTTTTTTCCTGTTGGAAGGTGAACCTTTGCCCCAGTCTGAGGTCCTGTGTGTTATGGCACAGGTTTTAAATCAGGGATCTCTCTGTACTTTGCTCCATTCATCTTTCCCTCGATCCTGACTAGTCTCCCAGTTCATGCCTCTGAAAAACATCCCCACAGCATGCTGCTGCCACCACGCTTCACCGTAAGAATGGTGCCAGGTTCCCTCCAGACGTGAAGCTTGGCATTCAGGCCAAATGGTTCAATCTTGGTTTCATCAGACCAGAGAAACTTGTTTCCCATAGTTTGAGAGTCCTTTAGGTGCCTTTTGGCAAACTCCAAGCGGGAGTTAGTCAATAACTCTCTAGTTTCATTATGGTCCAAATGGCTCCCTAGATACCGCTAGCCTACATAATAAACAGTGCCAGCCTGCCAGGCAGTACACTGGTACTTGGCAAAATGAACACACCGATTCCACATGTTTCTCTGTTGCTCATTAAGAAAAATTAAATTTCAGTCTTGGGGTTGTGGTTTGATTTGCCAGTTACTGATGTTTGTCCCGCATGAGACACCAAAGGAACAAAGCCAGTATTACTTCCTCAAAATAGTAAGAAAGAATCTAAGATAACTCAATAAATAATTAATTCATTTGAGGTTAACATATAGCAAAGGTGTAGGGTGTAGTATTTCTCAAGTAAAAAATGTGCAACGTGTTGTCTTATGTAAACAAAGTCAGATCCACTGCGCTCATGGGCAGGTCTGTCTCACTGTCTGTGTGTTCTGCAGTAGGACTGGTTAGAATTCAAAACCCAATCCAATTAACCCAATCAAGTAAGTCATGACGATTTCACTAACAAAAATCAGTTTTGGACAGTCCTTACAGTGAAATGCTTATTACAAGCCCTTAAGCTCGAGACCCTGGGTCTCGAACCCGCCCTGTGCAACTGGATCCTGGACTTTGACGGGCCGCTCCCAGGTGGTGAGGGTAGGAAACAGCATCTCCACTACGCTGATCCTCAACACTGGGGCCCCACAAGGGTGCGTTCTCAGCCCTGTCCTCTACTCCCTGTTCACCCATGACTGAGTGGCCATGCAAGCCTCCAAGTCAATCATCAAGTTTGAAGACAACACTACAGTGGTAGGCTTGATTACCAACAACTCACACTCAACGTCAACAAAACAAAGGAGATGATCGTGGACTACAGGAAACAGCAGAGGGAGCAGCCCCCTATCCACATCGACGGGACAGTAGTGGAAAAAGTTCCTCGGGGGACACATCACGGACAAACTGAAATGGTCCACCGACACATACAGCGTGGTGAAAAAGGCGCAACAGCGCCTCTTCAACCTCAGGAGGCTAAAGAAATTTGGCTTGTCACCCAAAAACTTTTGCAGATGCACAATCGGGAGCATCCTGTCAGCCTGTATCACCGCCTGGTACGGCAACTGCTCAGCCCACAACCGTAAGGCTCTCCAGAGGGTAGTGAGGTCTGCACAACGCATCACCAGGGGAAAACTACCTGCCCTCCAGGACACCTACACCACCCGATGTCACAGGAAGGCCAAAAAGATCAAGGACAACAACCACCCGAGCCAATGCCTGTTCACCCCGCTTTCATCCAGAAGGCGAGGTCAGTACAGGTGCATCAAAGCTGGGACCGAGAGACTGAAAAACAGCTTCTATCTCAAGTCGCGGGCATGGGCAGGTCTGTCTCACTGTCTGTGTGTTCTGCGGTAGGACTGGGTAGAACGCAATAACCGCAATAACCGCAGCATCATCGAATCACAGCCTAATTCAACTTCGCCAAAGGTGATGATTTAACAATAGCACATTCGCGAAAAAAGCACATTCATTGCACAAATGTACCTAACCATAAACATCAATGCCTTTCTTAAAATCAATACACAGAAGTATATTTTTTTAACTTGCATATTTAGTTAAAATAAATGCATGTTAGCAGGCAATATTAACTAGGAAAATTTTGTCACTTCTCTTGCGTTCAGTGCAAGCAGAGTCAGGGTATATGCAACAGTTTGGGCCGCCTGGCTCGTTGCAAACTGTGTTTCTTCCTAACAAAGACCGTAATTAATTTGCCATATTTTACATAATTATGACATACCACTGAAGGTTGTGCAATGTAACAGCAATATTTAGACTTAGGGTTGCCACCCGTTCAACACAATACCGAAAGGTTCCGTATTTCACTGAAAGAATAAACAGTTTCCGGATTTTACCATATTAATGACCAAAGGCTCGTACTTCTGTGTCTTTATTATAATTAAGTCTATGATTTGATATTTGATAGAGCAGTCTGAGTGAGCGGTGGTAGGCAGCAGCAGGCTCGTAAGCATTCATTCAAACAGCACTTTACTGCGTTTGCCAGCAGCTCTTAGCAACGCTTGAAGCACAGCGCTGTTTATGACTTCAAGCCTATCAACTCCCGAGATTAGGCTGGCAATACTAAAGTGCCTATGAGCATATCCAATAGTCAAAGGTATATGAAATACAAATGGTATAGAGAGAAATAGTCAACGCGTCATAATTCCTATAATAACTTCAACCTAAAACTTCTTAACTGGGAATACTGGGAATATTGAACCACCAGCTTTCATATGTTCTCATGTTCTGAGCAAGGAACTTAAACGTTAGCTTTTTTACATGGCACATATTCCACTTTTACTTTCTTCTCCAACACTGTGTTTTTGCATTATTTAAACCAAATTGAACATGTTTCATTATTTATTTTAGACTAAATAGATTTTATTAATGTATTATGTTAAAAAAAAGGCTTCATTGTTCATTCAGTATTGTTGCAATTGTCATTATTACAAGTATATATATAAAAATTGGCCGATTAATCGTATCGGCGTTTTTTGGTCCTCCAATAAATCATTATCGTGTTGAGAAATTATTATCGGTAGACCTCTACTTGAAACATGTTGGTATTAGACTCAGACAAGGAGAGGTTGAAAATATCAGTGAAGACACCTGCCAGTTGGTCAGAGCATGCTGACGGAGTACACGTCCTGGTAATCCGTCTGGCCCTGCGGCCTTGTGAATGTTGACCTGTTTAAAGGTCTTACTCACATCGGTTGCGGAAAGCATGATCACACAATCGTCTGGAACAGCTGATGCTCTCATGCATGTTTCAGTGTTATTTGCCTCGAAGCGAGCATTGAAGTAATTTAGCTCGCCTGGTAGGCTCGTGTCACTGGGCAGCTCTCCGCTGTGCTTCCCTTTGTAGTCTGTAATAGTTTGCAAGCCCTACCACATCCGACGAGCGTCGGAGCCGGTGTAGTACGATTTGATCTTAGTCCTGTATTGATGCTTTGCCTGTTTGATGGTTAGTCGGAGGGCATAGCGGGATTTCTTTTAAGCTTCCGGGTTAGAGTCCCGCTCCTTGAAAGTGGCAGGTCTACCCTTTAGCTCAGTGCAGATGTTGCCTATAATCCATGGCTTCTGGTTGAGGTATGTAAGTACAGTCACTGTGGGAACGACAACATCGATGCACTTATTGATGAAGCCAGTGACTGATGTGGTGTACTCCTCAATGCTATCGGAAGAATCCCAAAACATATTCCAGTCTGTGCTAGCAAAACAGTCCTGTAGCTTAGCATCATCTTCATCTGACCACTTTTTTATTGACCAAGTCACTAGTGCTTCCTGCTTTAATTTTTGCTTGTAAGCAGGAATCAGGATTATGGTCAAATTTGCATGAGTCTCTGTGTGGAATAAAAGTGGTCTAGAGTTTTTTCCCTCTGGTTGCACATTTAACATACTGGTAGAAATGAGGTAAAACGGATTTAGGCTTCCCTGCATTAAATTCCCCGGCCACTAGGAGCGCCATCTCTGGATGCCAGCATTGGTTTGTTGTGGTAAATAGACAGCTACAAGGAATGTAGATAAAAACTCTCTCGGGTAGATAGTGTGCGCTAAAACTTATCATGAGATTCTCTACCTCAGGTGAGCAAAACCTCGAGACTTCCTTAGATATCGTGCACCAGTGGTTGTTTACAAATATACATAGACCGCCACCCTTTGTCTTACCAGAGGCTGCTGTTCTATCCTGCCGATACAGTGTATAACCTGCCTGCTGTATGTTATTCATGTCGTCGTTCAGCCACAACTCGTTGAAACATAAGATAATACAGTTTTTAATGTCCCGTTAGTAGGATATACAGTGACTTGCACGCCCAATTTTTCAGTTTTTGATTTGTTAAAAAAGTTTGAAATATCCAATAAATGTTGTTCCACTTCATGATTGTGTCCCACTTGTTGTTGATTCTTCACAAAAAAATACAGTTTTATATCTTTATGTTTGAAGCCTGAAATGTGGCAAAAGGTCGCAAAGTTCAAGGGGGCCGAATACTTTCGCAAGGCACTGTATTTGATCATTGTAGGAGCAATGTTCCGTCTAAGCTGCTCGTGTGTGCGGGCCTGCAGCTCCCTGGGACTGCCACGCAGAAGAAATATCAGCTCAGAGAGGCATGAGATTGAACTACACTAAACTTTCTGGAGTTTTCCCATTTAGTTAATACTTTCGCAAGGCACTGTAAGTGTTTTTAGTTCGTCCACTTTATTATCCAGTGTTTGCACGTTGGCCAATAGTACCGATGGCAAAAATATTGACCTAACACAAGCAGTCATATTTAGCTAACTGAGACAGAAACCATAATATGAATTAGCTAATATAAATTACTATTTATAATTCATCACATCACAGGTGAGCTCACCACTGATCGAAATAATTGAGTCAAACACTTTCTAAAAATGTAAATTATTCCGACGATGGGTAGTTTGTATGCGCCGCCATGTTTGTTTTTTCAGGGTCAACCAAAAACAAGAGGAGACAGGATGAGTTTGGCCTTTTTTCAGTATGCATGTTGAAGGGGGTGTGTCGTCTACGATCATTCACTTCTCTAAATTCACTTCCGGAAGTTTACTCCGAAAGATGAGTGAACCATCCCTCACCTCATTTGTTATAATATCTTTGGTCTGACAGACATTTACGTGACACCCAGAATGCATTGTATAATGTCAACACACCCAGCTGGCAAATAGCTTAGCATTAGCTCATCATAATCAGCACAACCTTCATAAAAGTATTTTACACACATCATACGTGTCCATTACAATAAAAAAAAAATGGAAATAAATGTGAATAAAACAGTAAATACATTATGCTCTATTCATACATACAGTATGCTAAAGTAGAAATGAAAACACGATATACAGAAAATAAGGAACTTACTTGGACTGGAACGCACACATGTCCTAAGTTATTACTTGTAAACAACAATGAAGGCAATGCGAACATCAGCCAGGAGATGTGCCAGGGGGAAAAAGTTTGTGCTAGACTGCGCAAATGTCTGCATACATGATCTGGGGAAACACTGGGGAGGTTTGTTGGGCTCTCATCGAAGAGAGAAGTTGTCGGTAAAGCCTCACACATAAATTGTCTGCAACAGTGAAATGGGCTACTTCTATGTGAAATTATGAGAAGGTGGAACACAACTCAATTAAATCCTCTAAGAAAATAATTTCAAATTGACAAGTTGAAATATAGTCTATAGATAATTGGCAGGCAGCGTGTGTCTTAGTTTGAACACAGCGCAGGTTCTGTCCTGTTGCGTAACAATCACATTTTGGAACAGTGAGTGCATTCTGACATCACGATCATAAAAAAAAAACTCACGCTGGGGCGACCGTTAGACACATTTGGAATTCATATATGAAAAGGTTAAAAGAATAATCAATTCAAAAAACGATCAAAAACAAAAGCAAATTGTCACTTGCCACATCATGATGATGCATGACAATTTTCTTTTTGTAAGTTCTATATCTTGATAACTTGATTGCTGACATGCAAAACATTTTGGGATTGTATCAACAGTGGACTAATGAAAAAAAGGTTTAAGCAATATCCTTTAGGCTCTGAATTTGAGGTCCAGATAGATAAGCCACCTGGCCATCAAAGCAATTAACATCCTCTATCATCTGCAGACAAGAGGGTGAAGGAGGGATCAGATGTATTTACCACTCCTTACCGAGACGCGGAGGGACGATGAGAACTATCAGGGGACCTGCTGTGGTGTTTGACACGTTGGCTGTTACAACGACGATACTGCTGACCGCGGGGATGACGATAGAACAGGTGATGGAATCCTTTCCCACACAGTCCATGCTGTCAGGCCCATGCGTGGTGTTTACCTCTCTGTCAGGCTGTGATCTGAAATAGACAGGGAACATTTATTTACTTAAAACCAGTTCAGGTACAAGGTCTGTGTCCCAAATGGCATGGTATTCCCTACAGTTGAAGTCGGAAGTTTACATACACCTTAGCCAAATACATTTAAACTCTGTTTTTCACAATTCCTGACATTTAATCCTAGTAAACTTCCTTCTTTTAGCTCAGATAGGATCACCACTTTATTTTAAGAATGTGAAATGTCACAATAATAGTAGACAGAATGATTTATTTCAGCTTTTATTTCTTTCATCACATTCCCAGTGGGTCCAAAATTTACATACACTCAATTAGTATTTGGTAGCATTGCCTTTAAAATTGTTAAACTTGGGTGAAACTTTTCCGGTAGCCTTCCGCAAGCTTCCCACAATACGTTGGGGGAATTGTTGCCCATTCCTCCTGACAGCTGGTGAAACCGAGTCAGGTTTGTAGGCCTCCTTGCTTGCACACACTTTTACAGTTCTGCCCACACATTTTCTATAGGATTGAGGTCAGGGCTTTGTGATGGCCACTCCAGTACCTTGACTTTGTTGTCTTTAAGCAATTTTGCCACAACTTTGGAAGTATGCTTGGGGTCATTGTCCATTTGGAAGACCCATTTGAGACCGAGCTTTAACTTCCTGACTGATGTCTTGAGATGTTGCTTCAATATATCCACATTATTTTCTTTCCTCATCATGCCATCTATTTTCTGAAGTGCCTCAGTCCCTCTTACAGCAAAGCACCCCCACAACATGATGCTGCCACCCCCGTGCTTCAGGGTTGGGATGGTGTTCCTCGCATTGCAAGCCTCCCCCTGTCACGAGTCCGACCGAGGGTGGCTCCCCTTCCTGTTCGGGTGGCGCTCGGCACTCGTCGTCGCCGGCCTATTAGCTGCCACTGATTTTTGTTTTAGCACCTGTTAGTTAGTGATTAGTTGGGCTTTATTAGACAGCCGGCCCGCCTGTTTCTTTATGCGGGATTAATTATTGTAACCTTCGTGTATGAAGTAGACGAACGTGTTTGTTCCTGGTCGTGTTTTCTGCTGTACTGTTTTCGTCCCCCGTGTTTGGGGCATTTGTTTTTGAGCACCCTGTTTCCTGCGTCTGACTCCACACCCAAGACACCCGGAGCGTTACAGAATCCCGCACCTGAAAATGGAGTTAGCAGGAGCAGCAGCCAACCCTCTCCCATCGATGGAGGAACGGGTTCTCCACCATACCACCGTCCTCCATCGGATCGGATCGGCTATGGATCAAATTATGGAGAGAAGGGACCGATGGGAGAGGAGTGGTCTCCTCTCTCCACCTTCGGCAAGCCCGGCTCCGGACTCCCCATCTCCCGACTCCAGCACTCTCCATCTGACGCTCCCGAGGGCTTATGATGGAGCGGCGGCGGAGTGCCAGGGGTTTTTACTCCAACTGGAGCTATACCTGGCCACCGTCAGACCCACTCCCTCGGGAGCGGAGAGGGTGAGTGTCCTCATCTCCTGCCTCACAGGTCGTGCTCTGGAGTGGGCGAACACAGTCTGGAATGGCCCAGACTCAGCGAAAGAGCACTACCCAGAGTTTTCCCGCCACTTCCGTGCCGTGTTTGATCACCCTCCAGAGGGCCGAGCGACGGCAGAACGACTATTTCATCTCAGGCAGGAGAAGAGGAGCGCCCAGGATTACGCGCTGGAGTTCCGGACCTTGGCAGCAGGATCTGGGTGGAACGACAGGGCCCTTATCGACCACTATAGGTGTAGTCTCCGGGAGGACGTCCGCAGGGAGCTAGCATGTCGGGACACCGCTCTTTCCCTGGATGGGCTAAACGAGATGTCTATTCGATTAGACAATCTACTGGCTGCCCGCGGGCATTCGGAGAGGGTCCTGTGTGTTCCACCACCCAGCCCCTCCGCTCCCATTCCGATGGAGTTGGGAGGGGCCGTGCCGAGGGGTACCGGAGGAGGAGGCCCCCCCTGCACCAGCTGTGGTCGGAAAGGACACACGGACGATCGGTGCTGGGGGGGTCCGTCTGGGAGTAGAGATGGCAGGCGGAACGCTTCTCGATCACCCCAGGTGAGTCAGCATCAAACTCACCCAGAACCCCCTGTTGGCCACATGTTTGTCTTAACTTTTTTCCCTCTTCCCAGCATAGGGCGCTAGTCGATTCAGGCACAACTGGGAACTTTATGGATCGCGGACTCGCCCTTAAGTTAGGGGTTGGTGCTGGTGCCGATAGATTCTCCCTTTCCCGTGCACTCCCTAGATAGCCGGCCATTAGGGTCAGGGATGGTCAGGGAGACCACGGTTCCACTGGACATGGTGACGCAGGGGAATCATAGAGAGCGTAGCAGTCTTTATATGATTGATTCGCCTGCGTTTCCAGTGGTGCTAGGGAGTCCCTGGCTGGCCCGGCACAATCCTAACATTTTGTGGGAGTCTGGGAGTTTCCATCGGTGCCACGTCGGTGGAGAGTCCAGAACAGGGTTCCACGGTGTGCATTCCCCCTGAGTATGCCAATTAGGCAATCGCTTTCAGTAAAAAGAAAGCGACTAAATTACCACCTTATCGACCGGGAAGGGATTGTACGATAGATCTCCAGGTAAACACTGCGCTTCCCAAGAGTCACATGTACCCATTGTCCCAGGAGGAGACGTTGGCGATGGAGACATATGTCACGGAGTCACTGGGACAGGGGTACATTCGGCCCTCCATCTCACCCGTCTCCTCAAGTTTTTGGGGGGTGAAGAAAAAGGAGGGAGGTTTGCGTCCGTGTGTTGATTATAGAGGTCTAAACGCCATCACAGTGGGGTATAGTTACGCACTACTACGGCGGTGGAATCATTTCACGGAGTGCAGTTCTTCACAAAACTGGATCTCAGGAGCGCGTATAGTCTGGTGCGTATTCGGAAGGGAGACGAGTGGAAAACCGCATTTAGTACCACATCGGGCCACTATGAGTACCTCGTCATGCCGAATGGGTTAAAGAATGCTCCAACTGTTTTTCAATCCTTTGTAGACGAGATACTCAGGGACCTGTGTGGGCAGGGAGTGGTTGTTTATATCGATGACATTCTGATCTACTCAGCCACTCACACCGCGCATGTGTCTCTGGTACGCAAGGTGCTTGGTAGACTGCTGGAGCATGACCTATACGTCAAGGCTGAGAAATGCGTGTTCTCTAAACGAGCCGTCTCCTTCCTGGGTTATCGCATTTCCAACTCGGGGGTGGTGATGGAGTGTGACCGCATTAGGGCCGTGCGTAATTGGCCGACTCCGACCATGGTAAAAGAGGTGCAGCGGGTTTTGGGTTTTGCCAACTACTACCGGAGGTTTATCCGGGATTTTGGCCAGGTAGCGGCTCCCATTACCTCACTACTGAAGGGGGGCCCGGTGCGGTTGCAGTGGTCAGCAGAGGCGGACAGAGCTTTCAACAGGTTGAAGGCGCTGTTCACGGATGCACCTGTGTTGGCGCATCCGGACCCCTCTCTAACATTCATAGTGGAGGTGGACGCCTCCGAGGCTGGGGTGGGTGCCGTGCTATCACAGCGCTCGGGTACGCCACCAAAACTCCACCCCTGCGCTTTCTTCTCAAGGAAGCTCAGCCCAGCGGAGCGTAACTATGACACCCAGTTCCTTTTTACATCGTCTTATAGACCAGGCTCTCTGACGCACTTTCCCGCCTTTACGACACGGAGGATAGGTCCACCGACCTATTCCCATCCTTCCCGCCTCGAGGCTGATAGCACCAGTGGTATGGGAGGTGGACTCGGACGTCGAGCGGGCGTTACGGTTGGAACCCGCGCCTCCTCAGTGTCCGGCGGGGCGAAGGTGCGTGCCGCTTGGTGTTCGGGACCAACTGATTCGGTGGGCTCACGTCCTACCCTCCTCGGGTCACCCTGGGGTGGCAAGGACAGTGGGAGCCTTCGGGGGAGGTATTGGGGGCCCACCTTGGCTAGAGACGTTAAGGGTTTATGTCCTCCTGTTCGGTGTGCGCCCAGAGTACGGCTCCTAGGCATCTTCCTAGAGGGAAGTTACAACCCCTCCCCGTTCCACAACGGCCATGGTCGCATCTATCCGTAGATTTCCTGACCGATCTTCCCCCGTCTCAGGGGAACACCACGGTTCTGGTGATTGTGGATCGGTTCTCTAAGTCCTGCCGTCTCCTCCCGTTGCCCGGTCTCCCTACAGCCCAACAGACTGCGGAGGCATTATTCACCCACGTCTTTCGGCACTACGGGGTACCGGAGGACATCGTTTCTGATCGGGGCCCCCAATTCACGTCCCGAGTATGGAGGGCGTTCATGGAGCGTTTGGGGGTCTCGGTCAGCCTGACCTCCGGTTATCACCCCGAGAGTAATGGGCAGGTGGAGAGAGTGAACCAGGAGGTGGGTAGGTTTCTGCGGTCGTATTGCCAAGATCGGCCAGGGGAGTGGGCGAGATACATTCCCTGGGCTGAAATGGCCCAGAACTCACTACGCCACTTTTCTACTAATGTGTCTCCTTTTCAGTGTGTGTTGGGGTACCAGCCGGTCCTGGCACCATGGCATCCGAGCCAGACCGAGGCTCCTGCGGTGGAGGAATGGGTACAGCTCTCCAAGGAGACCTCTCCAACAAGCGAGTGGACGGCAGAAGAGGAGTGCTGACCGCCACCGCAGTGAGGCCACTGTGTTTGTACCGGGGGACAGGGTCTGGCTCTCGACCCAAAACCTGCCCCTCCGCTTGCTCTGCCGGAAGCTGGGTCCGCAGTGTGTAGGGCCCTTTAAAGTCCTGAGGAGAATAAACGAGGTGTGTTATCGATTACAACTCCCTTCCTATTATCGTATTAACCCCTCGTTTCATGTCTCTCTCCTCAGGCCGGTGGTAGCTGGTCCCCTGCAGGACAGTGAGATGCCGGAGGTCC
This sequence comes from Oncorhynchus mykiss, assembly GCF_013265735.2. Classification (NCBI taxonomy): domain Eukaryota; kingdom Metazoa; phylum Chordata; class Actinopteri; order Salmoniformes; family Salmonidae; genus Oncorhynchus; species Oncorhynchus mykiss. The sequence continues at coordinate 38,097,752 of NC_050570.1, forward strand.
CTCCCCTCCCTTTGAACATCGAGGGGTCCCCGACATATACGATACGGGCCATTCTGGACTCAAGAAGCCGGGTGAGGGGCCTGCAGTACCTCGTGGACTGGGAGGAGTATGGTCCGGAGGAGAGGTGCTGGGTACCGGTGGGGGACATCTTGGATCCATCAATGTTGAGGGACTTTCATCGCCTCCATCCGGATCACCCTGCACCTCGTCCTCCGGGTCGACCTCGAGGCCGGTGTCGGCGCGTGGCTGGCACCGCGCGTCGGGGGGGGGGGGGGTACTGACTCCACACCCACGACACCCGGAGCGTTACACCCCCTTTTTCCTCCAAACATATCGATGGTCATTATGGCCAAAAAGTTATATTTTTGTTTCATCAGACCAGAGGACATTTCTCCAAAAAGTACGATCTTTGTCCCCATGTGCAGTTGCAAACCATAGTCTGGCTTTTTTATGACAGATTTGGAGCAGTGGCTTCTCCTTGATGAGCGGCCTTTCCGGTTATGTCGATATAGGACTCGTTTTTACTGCGGATATAGATACTTTTGTACCCGTTTCCTCCAGCATCTTCACAAGGTCCTTTGCTGTTGTTCTGGGATTGATTTTCACTTTTCGCACCAAAGTACGTTCATCTCTAAGAGACAGAACGCGTCTCCTTCCTGAGCGGTAAGACGGCTGCATGTTCCCATGGTGTTTATACTTGCATACCATTGTTTGTACAGATAAATGTGGTACCTTCAAGTGTTTGGAAATTGCTCCCAAGGATGAACCAGACTTGTGGAGGTCTACAATTATTGGCTGATTTCTTTTGATTTTACCATGATGTCAAGCAAAGAGGCACTGAGTTTGAAGGTAGACCTTGAAAACATCCACAGGTACGCCTCCAACTGACTCAAATTATGTCAATTATTCTATCAGAAGCTTCTAATGTCATGACATAATTTTCTGCAATTTTCCAAGCTGTTTAAAGGCACAGTCAACTTAGTGTATGTAAGCTTCTGACCCACTGGAATTGTGAAACAGTGAATTATAAGTGAAATAATCTGTCTGTAAAACAATTGTTGGAAAAATGACTTGTGTCATGCACAAAGTAGATGTCCTAACCGACTTGCCAAAACTCGTTAACAAGAAATTTGTGGAGTGGTTGAAAAACTAAACTCCAACCTAAGTGTATGTAAACTTCTGACTTCAGCTGTAGTAGTGCACTACATAGGGAATAGGGTGCCATTTGGGACACACACATGTTCTCATCACAAATGCCAGCCTAAATAAATATACATTCATACATAAAGATAATAGGCTAGTGTAATGTGGAAATCATAGACAAAGCACAGGTCAGGGTGCAACCTAGCCTGGTCCCAGATCTGTTTGTGCTATCATGTGAAATTCCTTGTCATGCCATGTTTGAAATGATTGCACAAACATCTGAGACCAGGCTAGGTGCAATCCACATGAAAGCAATGAGTATGTAATAGCACTTTGGTTGCATTTACACAGGCAGCCCGATTCTGATCTCAATTATAAGCAAAATATTTAATTAGCCAAAAGACCAATTATTGGCAAAATATCACAATTGGGCTACCTGTGTTAACACAGTCATTGTGACAACTGCTGATACATCTGATTGATTGACAAGTTGACATTGATGTTTTAATGTTTGAATAGTTCAAACACAATTCATAAACTGTTTGAGTATGGAACAAGATGATCCTGTTTGAATGACTGTATCATAGGCTTATTGAGTGACAACAGTAGTGTGTTCTTGTTGTCTATTTAGCACGGTGCCAGCAATCCCAGTTTTCCTGGTGCTGGTGTGTTATCAACCAGCCGATAATTGATCTGCTACCTGCACCGCAGTAGATTCACCTACACACACATGCTTAACCCTGCTGTGGGAGATGAATAGGCTCATAGCACGCACGCGCGCACACACACACACACACGTGCTCTTATCGCCTTAGGTAGGTTTTGGGCCAAGGCCAACACTAGACAGGAATAACAAAAAGTAATGGAAGAGGAGAGAGACTCTAGAGAGGAGCAGCAAGTTATAGTAACTGATCAGTGAAAATATCACTTTTAAATGTTAATATTCTGTTAACTCATACCCAAGCAATATTGTTGACTCATCTTATACTTGTATTTGTGGCCAGAGCATACATTGAATAAAAAAACAGTTAAAAAAACCCACCTCCATCTTGTATCTCAAATGGACTGTTTCAAAAATGCTTGCTCTTTCCTCATAGAGGATGTTGTCATCCTATTTTACTCACAATGTCATTAATTATAGGTCATATTTAATAGAAATCTAGTATCACTGGACTTTAAATTAAACTTGATACTCACACCAAGCGCTGCAAGCAAATGGTCACCAACCCAGGAGTGGAGGTGTCTGAAGAAGTGGCGCGGTGTTTTAGATCACATATGACATTTTCCCAGGTCTCATCGACACGACACAGGATGTCCCAACAGGTGGCTGGAGAGAGATATAATTAGCATGTTTGCATCAAGACTGTCTGTCTGACTGTCTCTCTGGTTGCTGTAAAACCCAATATTCTCTCCATGACCAAAAGTATGTGCTCGTCAAACGTGTCATTCCAAAATCATGGGCATTAATATGGAGTTGGTCCCCCCTTATCTGCTATAACAACCTACACTATTCTGGGAAGGCTTTCCACAAGATATTGGAACATTGCTGCGGTGACTTGCGAGGTCGAGCACTGACGTTAGGCGATTAGGCCTGGCTCGCAGTTGTCGTTCCAATTTATCCCAAAGGTGTTCGATGGGGTTGAGGTCAGGGCTCTGTGCAGGCCAGTCAAGTCCTTCGACACAGATCTCAACAAACCATTTCTGAATGGACCTCGCTTTGTGTACAGAAGCATTGTCATGCTGAAACAGGAAATGGCTTTCCCCAAACTGTTGCCACAAAGTTGGAAGCACAGAATCGTCTAGAATGTCACTGTATTCTGAAGCTAACGGGCCTAGGCCGAACCATGAAAAAAAGCGCCAGACCATTGTTCCTCCTCCACCAAACTTTACAATTGACACTTAGCATTCGGGCAGGTAGCGTTCGCCTGGCATCCACGTTACCCAGATTCACCAGTCGAACTGTCAGATGTTGAAGCGTGATTCATCACTCCAGAAAACGCGTTTCCACTGCACCAGAGTCCAAAGGCAGGGCAAGCTTTACGCCACTCCAGCAGACGCTTGGCACTGCGCATGGTGATCTTAAGCTTGTGTGCTGCTGCTCGGCCATGGAAACCCATTTCATGAAGCTCCCTACGAACAGTTATTGTGCTTCCAGAGGCAGTTTGGAACTCGGTAGTGAGTGTTGCAACTGAGGACAGGCGAGTTTTACCCAATACACGCTTCAGCACTTGGCGGTCCCATTCTGTGAGCTTGTGCGGCCTACCACTTCGCGGCTGAGCCGTTGTTGCTCCTAGACATTTCCACTTCACAATAACAGCACTTACAGTTGACCGGGGCAGCTCTAGCAGGGCAGAAATTTGATGAACTGACTTGTTGGAAAGGTGGCATCCTATGACGATGCTATGTTGAAAATCACTGAGCTCTTCAGTAAGGCCATTCTACGGAGATTGCATGGCTGTGTGGTCAACTTTATACACCTGTCAGCAATAGGTTCGGCTGAAACAGCCAAATAAACTAATTTGAAGGGGTGTCCACATACTTTTGTATATATAGTGTATGAACTCACCAACCACACACACACACACACACCTAGTTAAATAAATAATAAACCCACACCTAATTAGGACAGTCATAGCAAAACCGCCATGGAATATATTCTGAAAAATAGTCCTTGAATCTGGACAACGTTATCTCAGGATCCACTTTGATGAATTAAACACACAGTGAATGGGAAGATGTTATCCATTCATTCACCCCCTCTTATCAAAATAACTCTGTCTAACGCAGGTATTGTGTACCTCCGGTATAAACTACCGTTCAAAAGTTTGGGGTCACTTAGAAATGTCCTTGTTTTTGAAAGAAAAGCTAATTTTAACATTAAATTGATCAGAAATACAGTGTAGACATTGTTAAAGTTGCTAATGACTATTGTAGCTGGAAACGGCAGATTATTTCATGGAATATCTACATAGGTGTACAGAGGCCCATTATCAGCAACCATCACTCCTGTGTTCCAATGGCATGTTGTGTTAGGTAATCCAAGTTAATCATTTTAAAAGGCAAATTGATCATGAGAAAACCATTGTTCTCTTATGTTAGCACAGCTGTAACTGTTGTTCTCATTAAAGAAGCAATAAAACTGGCCTTCTTTAGACTAGTTGAGTATCTAGAGCATCAGCATTTGTGGGTGATGAAGGCTATTCCATGTGAGAAACTGCCAAGAAACTGAAGATCTCGTACAGCGCTGTGTACTACTCCCTTCACAGAACAGCGTAAACTGTCTCTAACCAGAATAGAAAAAGGAGTGGGAGGTCCCGGTGCACAACTGAGCAGAGTTGCAAAGAAAAAGCCATATCTCAGACTGGCCAATAAAAAGAAAAGATTAAGAACACAGAACACAGACACTGGACGGAGGAACTGTGCCTCGAAGGCCCGCACCCCGGAGTCGCCTCTTTTCTGTAGAGGTTGAGACTGGTATTTTGCAGGTACTATTTAATTAAGCTGCCAGTTGAGGACTTGTGAGGCGTCTGTTTCTCAAACTAGACACTCTAATATACTTGTCCTCTTGCCCAGTTGTGCACCGGGGCCTCCCACTCCTCCTTCTATTCTGGTTAGAGACAGTTTCCACTATTCTGTAAATGGAGTAGTACACAGCGCTGTACGAGATCTTCAGTTTCTTGGCAATTTCTCGCATGAAATAGCCATAATTTATCAGAACAAGAATAAACTGATGAGTTTCAGAAGAAATGTATTTGTTTCTGGCCATTTTCAGCCTGTAATCGAACACACAAATGCTGATGCTCCAGATACTCAACTAGTCTAAAGAATGCCAGTTTATTGCTTCTTTAAATCAGGACAACAGTTTTCAGCTGTGCTAACATAATTCCAAAGGGTTTTCTCATGATCAATTAGCCTGATAAACTTGGATTAGCTAACACAACGTGCCATTGGAACACAGGAGTGATGGTTGCTGATAATTGGCCTCTGTACGCCTACGTAGAAATTCCATTAAAAATCTGCAATTTCCAGCTACAATAGTCATTTACAACATTAATGTCTACACTGTATTTCTGATCAATTTGATGTTATTTTAATGGACAAAAAAATTTGCTTTTCTTTCAAAAACAAGGACATTTCTAAGTGACCCCAAACTTTTTAACGGTAGTATATACAAAGCATCTCTGAGGAGGAGTGCTGATTAAGGAGCAGGTCCCCACTCCTATTCATTACGATTTAAAAGGCAGAACTGATCCTGGCTCAACACTGCTACTCTAAGATCCTTTGTGAATACAGGCCCAAGACTAGCAGAGAGAACTATCACCCAGGGAACTGTAATGTCATTAAAACAGGGCATGACTCTGACCTCCACTGGGATTTGTATCCTGGAGAGGTATTAGTGTGCTTGTGGAGTTCCTAAAGAGGCACTGGGGTGTGTGTGGGTGTCCCGGATCAGATGGTGCCCTCCTGGACCCCGCAGACCCCTCGTCAACTCCCACTCCCCAATGATGACGCTGGGCTGGGGGTGATGCACAGCAGAGCTCTGTCTGCCAGGGGAGTTCTAGAACATCTCCATGGGGGGATTCTTGCATAGGCTCCACAGACAAAACACCTTAGGCAGAAATGGGAAGTTAACATGGTTGACAGGAAATGACATCAGACACAGGGCAGAAGCTGTGGCATGATGATGCTGGTAACACCAGAGTTGTGGGTTTGATTCCTCACATGGTATTCCATCCCCACAATAGGATTTGTTCCTAGGCAGAATCAAAAATATTTAAATGGAGGTCATTGACCTAAATTGACAATAATGATACATTACAAAGATCAATCATTCAAGACATGTTCATGAAGTTGGCAAAAGTATTATAAAAAGGCAATACTATTGTTCAGAAAACAATTAGTAGAATAAACTCTGGTAACCTCAGTCTTTACCAGAGGGATTCTATAGCTTAAGGATACAGTTGAAGTCAGAAGTTTCCATTCACTTAGGTTGGAGTCATTAAAACTCGTTTTTCAACCACTCCACAAATTTCTTGCGAACAAACTATAGTTGGGGCAAGTTGGTTAGGACATCTACTTTGTGCATGACACAAGTAATTTTTCCAACAATTGTTTACAGACAGATTATTTCACTTATAATTCACTGTATCACAATTCCAGTGGGTCAGAAGTTTACATACACTAAGTTGAATGTGCCTTCAAACAGTTTGGAAAATTCCAGAAAATTATGTCATGGCTTTAGAAGCTTCTGATAGGCTAATTGACATCATTTGAGCCAATTGGAGGTGTACCTGTGGATGTATTTCAAGGTCTACCTTCAAACTCAGTGCCTCTTTGCTTGATATCATGGGAAAATCAAAAGAAATCAGCCAAGACCTCAGAAAAACAATTGTAGACCTCCACAAGTCTGGTTCGTCCTTGGGAGCAATTGCCAAATGCCTGAAGGTACCACGTTCATCTGTACAAACAATAGTACGCAAGTATAAACACCATGGGACCACGCAGCCGTCATACCGCTCAGGAAGGAGACGCAGTCTGTCTCCTAGTAATGAACTTACTTTGGTGCGAAAAGTACAAATCAATCCCAGAACAACAGCAAAAGACCCTGGGAAAATGCTAGAGGAAACAGTTACAAAAGTATCTATGTTCACAGTAAAACAAGTCCTACATCAGCATAACCAGAAAGGCTGCTCAGCAAGGAAGAAGCCTCTGCTCCAAATCCGCCGTAAAAAAGCCAGACTACAGTTTGCAACTGCACATGGGGACAAGGAGTGTACTTTTTGGAGAAATGTCCTCTGGTCTGATGAAACAAAAATAGAACTGTTTGGCCATAATGACCATTGTTATGTTCGGAGGAAAAAGGGGGAAGCTTGCAAGCCGAAGAACACCATCCCAACCATGAAGCACGGGGGTGGCAGCATCATGTTGTGGGGGTGCTTTGCTGCAGGACGGACTGGTGCACTTTACAAAATAGATGGCACCATGTGGGAGGAAAATCATTTGGATATATTGAAGCAACATCTCAAGACATCAGTCAGGAACTTAAAGCTTGGTTGCAAATGGGTCTTCCAAATGGACAATGACCCCAAGCATACTTCCAAAGTTGTGGCAAAATGGCTTAAGGACAACAAAGTCAAGGTATTGGAGTGGCCATCACAAAGCCCTGACCTCAATCCTATAGAAGATTTGTGGGCATAACTCAAAAAGTGTGTGCAAGCAAGGAGGCCTACAAACCTGACTCGGTTACACTAGCTCTGTCAGGAGAAATGCACCAAAATTCACCCAATGTATTGTGGGAAGCTTGTGGAAGGCTACCTGAAATGTTTGACCCAAGTTAAACAATTTAAAGGCAATGCTACCAAATACTAATTGAGTGTATGTAAACTTCTGACCCACTGGGAATGTGATGAAAGAAATAAAAGCTGAAATAAATCACTCTACTATTATTCTAACATGTCACATTCCTAAAATAAAGTGGTGATCCTAACTGACCTAAGACAGGGAATTTTTACTAGGATTAAATGTCAGTAATTGTGAAAAACAGAGTTTAAATGTATTTGGTAAGGTGTATGTAAACTTCCGAATTCAACTGTAAATACTGAACATGGTCCTATTTCAACAGGTGAAACAATGTGATTGACACAATATGAAGGCACGTCATAGGGATACAATGCCTCAGGGAGACATTTCAGTATTTTTGATATTTGTTTTACCTTTATTTAACTAGGCAAGTCAGTTAAGAACAAAATCTTATTTTCAATGACAGCCTAGGAACAGTGGGTTAACTGCCTTGTTCAGGGGAAGAATGACAGATTTTCACCTTGTTAGCTAGGGGATTCAAGCTTGCAACCTTTCAATTACTAGTCCAACGCTCTGACCACTAGGCTACCTGCCGCCCATGACGAAGGAAGAGAATGACAACAACTATCCTCACCATCCTCCATCCCACCAGACCCCCTCTGCCCAACAAAACCAAACCTCTGCAGGCTCCTCCAAGACCATGATTCATTCCACCCATTAGAAGGATTGTTTCCTTACACATTAGATGACGTCCAACATTAAAAGGATGGGTAACCGCAGAGAACAGCGCACTTCTATTTAGATCACACAGTGTCACACCAATGAAATGCAACACTCAATGGCCCTTTTGAGTTTTGGCAATAATGGACTGTAGCTAAGGGGTGTGATAGTGTGTAATGCTGCGTTCCCAAACTATGTCCTCGGGATCCCATGGGGTGCACGTTTTGTTGTTTTGCCCTAACACTACACAGCTGATTCAAACGATCAAAGCTTGGTGATTCGTTGATTATTTGAATCAGCTGTGTAGTGCCAGGGCAAAACAACTAAAAGTGCACCCCATGGGGTCCTGAGGACATAGTTTAGGAAACCCTGGTGTAGTGGATGTGAAAGTATAGGAAGAGGCCCTGTGTTTCTGTGTATACGAATACAAGTGCACCGTACTCTATTTGCTGACATGGGTAGGCCTAGTTCTGGCGAAAAGCCGCTAGGGAACTACGCGTAACATGTAACTGCATGTGGTGTTGCTTCTGAAATGTTTGCTAGTCATTATTCCAGGGTAGAGTGAGTGAAATTGTGCGATTACAGGCAGAACCCCCTTTACGATCCGTGTGGGCACACGCACAAAGCACTCGAGGCAAAGCAGATTAAGCACTGCCTTCGCCATATCCGGAACTAATGCTGCTCTGATCTAACGCATCCCATTCAGTCTTGGCAGATTCTCTCGGTCTACGCGAAGGAATCTGCCCACGGGAGGTTGTAGGGGTGGTAATGTGGATGGACGCAAGTGAGATTGTTACGAATCTTCTAATGGGGAAGGAACTCAACTCACCATGGTAGATGATGAGGATATGCACCAGGAATGTTAGCATTGCAGACAGGATCCTGCAGAGATAGAGAGAGAGGAGGAGGAAGGAACGAGAGCAAGCGAGGGAGGGAGAGATAAAATGTTTCAAATGTTCTGTAAGTGATGAGAGATGGTATGGGGAGGAACTTAGAGAGGGAAGGGGGATCAGGAAAGATGTACAGGTGAATAAAAAGAGAAATGGATGAATAAAGAAAGACAAGATAGAGAACATGCGATAAAAGAGAGAGACAGAGAGATAGATGAAGAGAGGAAAGCAGAGAGAGTCTTGTCAACCCAATGCTAACTCAACCCAAAACTAGTTTCACAGGAGAACAGGAGAATGTTTAACAGTAGGTACTAAAGTCAGCAGTGTCACTGAGCTTCATCAGGGCCTTTAGTCACAACGTTGAGTCACTGATGTGTCCTTCCTGTCCGGTTTTGCATCCCCTCGGGCTAGTGCGGTGGGAGAGATCTTTGTGGGCTATACTCGGCCTTGTCTCAGAGTCTGTTGATATCCCTTTGGCAAAGTGGGTGGGGTTATGTACTGCCTGGTTGGCCCTGTCCAGGAGTATCTTTGGACTGGGCCACAGTTTCCCCGAGTACCTATGCTGCAATAGTCTATGTGCCAGGGGGCTAGGGTCAGTCTGTCCTATCTGGTGTCCTGTGTGATCTTCGGTATGCTTCCTCTAATTCTCCCATCTCTCTCTCGCTCTCTCTCCCTTCCCGGAGGACCTGAGCCTCAGGACTACCTGGCCTGACGACTTCTGGCTGTTCCTGTCTCCAGTCCACCTGGTCGTGCTGCCTGTTGTTCTGCCTGTGGCTATAGAACCGTAATCTTGTCCCGGACCTGCTGTTTCGACCCTCTTCCTCTCTCTCCCTCCAACTCTCTCGCTCTACTCTACCACTGAATAGTCGGCTATGAAAAGCCAATTGACATTTACTCCTGATGTGCTGACCTGTTGCACCATCTACAACTACTGTGATTATTATTTCACCCTGCTGGTCATCTATGAACATTTGACCGGCCACCCCTCAGAGCCTCGTTCCTCTCTCTAAGTTTCTTCCTAGGTTCCTGGCTTTCAAGGGAGTTTTTCCTAGCCACATTGCTTCTACATCTGCATTGCTTGCTCTTTGGGGTTTTAGTCTGGGTGTCTGTATAAAGCACTTTGACATCTGCTGATGTAAAAAGAGCTTTATAAATACATTTGATTGATTGATTGACCACACCACGACCACAGTATTCCACAGTATTCTGCTGTAAAGGCCTGGGTGTTGCCCACAATCATACTTACATTGTCTTCATGAGTTAGAGTTGGCGAGCATGGCCTCCACTGCAGTTGTGATGACTCTCACTGAGGAGAGAGCAAAGGTAGAGAGGACCTTAGGGACTACTTGGGAAGACACAACACATTTTACATTTGAGTAATTTAGCAGACCGACTGATCAAGAGTGACTTACAGTTTGTGCATTGATCTTAAAGGAAAAATCCACCAAAAAAAATCATATGACGCAAAACGCATCAAAACGTGACTGCTGACATGCAAAATGTTTTGGAACCGTATCAACAGTGGACCAATGAAAACATACCAAAGGATCGTTTTTGAGTGGATTTTTAGTCTGCACTTTAATAAATCATGTTGATTTAAAAATGACATGTCACTGCGACTCAGATAATAATACACCATTTCAGTTTCCAGTTTTATTAGTATTATGTACAGGATACACAAGGTCCAACAAAACGCTTACTTGCAGGTTCCTTCTCGACAATGCAACAACAATAAGAAATAATAAAATATAAGAATATGAACATAAAGTAAATGGCTCAGTAGAATAGAATAAACATTTTAGCATAAGTATAATACAGGAATCACAATTAATAGTCCAATATTTACTTGTGTTTTGGGGAAGGGAAGGGAAGATTGGGGAGGAAGTGTTTGAATTGTGCAGTATTTAGCAATCATAACAAGAGTCTGGTACAATAGATAGAAACTGTCTCTGAGCCTGTTGGTATGAGACCTCATGCTCCGAAACAGTCTGCCTGACAGTAAGTGAGTGAACAGCTCGTGGCTGGGGTGTGTAGGTTCCTTGAAGATGCTGCGGGTATTCCTCAGGCACCATTTCGAGTAGACGTCCTGGATGGGTGGGAGCACGGTCCCAGTGATGTACTGGGCTGTCTACACCACACGATGGAGGGCCTTGAGGTTGTGAACATAGAAATTCCCATATCAGGCCGTGATGCAACTGGTCAGGACACTGTTGATGGTGCAGCAAAAGTATTTGGAGATAACCCAGGGTGGCACGCCTTAGGAAAAAGAGACGCTGTTGCACCCTCTTTGTCCATGTCAAGTCCTCTGTGATGTGGACGGCGAGGAACTTAACATTGCTGACTCTCTACTAGAGGTCGACCGATTAATCGGCATGGACGATTAATTAGGGCCGATTTTAAGGTTTCATAACAATCGGTAATCTCCCTTTTTGGATACCGATTATGGCCGATTACATTGCAATCCACGAGGAAACTGTGTGCCAGGCTGACCACCTGTTACGCGAGTGCAGCGTCAAAAAGACCTTGTGGCTGCATGCTATACGTTATAATGTTATAAAAAACAATCTTCACATAATCACCAGTTAACTACACATGGTTGATGATATTACTAGGTTAACTAGCTTGTCCTGCGTTGCATATAATCAATGCGGTGCCTGTTAATTTATCATCGAATCACAACCTGATTCAACTTCGCCAAACGGTGTTGATTTAACAATAGCACATTTGTGGGAAAAAGCTCATTCGTTGCACAAATGTACCTAACCATAAACATCAATGCCTTTCTTAAAATCAATACACAAGTATATTTTTTTACACCTGCATATTTAGTTAAAATAAATGCATGTTAGCAGGCAATATTAACTAGGGAAATTTTGTCACTTCTCTTGCGTTCAGTGCAAGCAGAGTCAGGGTATATGCAACAGTTTGGGCCGCCTGGCTCGTTGCAAACTGTGTTTCCTCCTAACAAAGACCGCAATTAATTTGCCAGATTTTTACATGATTATGACATACCACTGAAGGTTGTGCAATGTAACAGCAATATTTAGACTTAGGGTTGCCACCCGTTCAACACAATACGGAATGGTTCCGTATTTCACTGAAATAATAAATATTTTATAAATGACAGTTTCCGGATTTGACCATATTAATGACCAAAGGCTCGTACTTCTGTGTGTTTATTATAATTAAGTCTATGATTTGATATTTGATAAAGCAGTCTGACTGAGCGGTGGTAGGCAGCAGCAGGGCTCGTAAGCATTCATTCAAACAGCACTTTACTGCGTTTGCGAGCAGCTCTTAGCAACGCATGAAGCACAGCGCTGTTTATGACTTCAAGCCAATCAACTCCCGAGATTACGCTAGCAATACTAGTGCCTATGAGCACATCCAATAGTCAAAGCTATATGAAATACAAATGCTATAGAGGGAAATAGTTGACGTGTCATAATTCCTATAACTGCAACCTAAAACTTCTTAAATGGGAACATTGAAGAACTGGGAATATTGAACCACCAGCTTTAATATGTTCTCGTGTTCTGGGCAAGGAACTTAAACGTTATCTTTTTTACATGGCACATATTGCACTTTTACTTTCCAACACTGTGTTTTTAAATGATTTAAACCAAATTGAACATGTTTCATTATTTATTTGAGACTAAATAGATGTTATTTGTGTATTATATTAAGTTAAAATAAAAGGGTTCATTGTACATTCAGTATTGTTGTAATTGTCATTATTACGAATATATAAAAATCGGCCGATATCAGCTTTTTTGGTCCTCCAATAATCGGTATCGGCGTTCAAAAATTATAAATCGGTCGACCTCTACTCTCTACAGCAATCCTGTTGATGTGGATCAGGGCATGTTCCACCCTCTGCTTCCTGAAGTCAACAATCAACTCCTTTGTTTTGCTGACATTGAGGGCGAGGTAGTTGTCCTGGCTTCACAATGCCAGTTCACTTACCTCCTCCCTCTAGACTGACTCGTCGTTTTTGGTTATCAGTCCTACAACCGTGGTGTCGTCATAAAACTTGATGATAGAGTTGGTGCTGTGCAAAGCAACGGAGTTGTGGGTGACAAGGGAGTACAGCAGACGGCTGAGGACACACCCCTGGGGGGCCCCTGGGAGGAGGTGTTGTTGCCAATCCTCACAGCTTATGGTCCAATATTCACAGCTTATGGTCTGCCCGTCAGGAATTATTGGATCCAGCTGCAGAGGGTGGAGTCAAGACCCAGGGCTCTGAGCTTGGTGTCATGCATGGAGGGAACAATAGTGTTGAATTCTGAACTGAAGTCAATGAACAGCATTCTCACATAGGTGTTATTATTGTCCAGATGTGTTAAGGCCGTGTGAAAAGCAATGGAAATGGCATCTTCCGTGGATCTGTTGGAGAGGTAGGCAAATTGGAGTGGGTCCAATTTGCTTTGCTTCCTGCTGAGTGCCACAACAACAGCCTGAGAGGAGCCTTCCATTTAGTTTCTAGTGTTTCCATCAACGCCTGGATTGTGTTGAGGGGTACCGTGTCTGAAAGCCAAGGTAGGCACAGGAGGCAAGTATTAAGAAAGGAAAACATCTCAATAAACACCATTTTAAGAACAGTGGAAGTCGGTGCTGTTAAAGATGAGGGAGGATGATTGTTTTTTTTATGAGCATGGCCTTATTTCTTTTACAGCATACAGGATGACTGTCATTCATTTTGCATTCACCCAGCTCAATGTAACATTGACAGATTTAGGCTACTACATGATACTAAAATGTTCCCTATACCCATGATGTTGTTGCTACAACCTAGCCTATGACCTACATTTTACAACGTACTGTAGGTACAGAGGTGGAGAGAAATTTGAGTGCTCAAGGTGCCAGACATTGGAACATTCAATACCGCCTTGCACAATCTTGCCTGCATCTAGCTGATCTAGGGTGTAATCATTAGTCCAACAGTTGCAAACAAGAGTTTCTATTGGACAAATTCAGGTATGTTTATCGCCGTTTTGTTCTGTTTGCTTCCATTTCAGAAATGCTTTTCAACAGAATCAGTGGAATGAATACACCCCGGATCACACGCTTACACAGTTCACTTTCGTAGCAGCCACATTCAAACAGCATGATCCCTTTGATCGTTGGACAATACCTTCTCGCATCTAAGCACTCTCCTCCTCTCACCGTTTCCCTTTGCTTGTGGACTTAAGTGTGCACAACACATCAGCTGTCTGTGCCCGGTAAAAATAACTTTCCAAGTCAAAACGTCATATCTTAACCGCTAACCGCTACATACAGCCTACATCAATGTCACCATATTAGCTAACGTCAAGTCAACATACAGTTGAAGTCGGAAGTTTATATACACCTTAGCCAAATGCATTTAAACTCAGTTTTTCACAATTCCTGACATTTAATCCTTGTAAAAATTCCCTGTTTTAGCTCAGTTAGGATCACCACTTTATTTTAAGAATGTGAAATGTCTGAATAATAGGAGAGATAATGATTTATTTCAGCTTTTATTTCTTTCATCACGTTCTCAGTGGGTCAGAAGTTTACATACACTCAATTAGTATTTGGTAGCGTTGCCTTTAAATTGTTTAACTTGGGTCAAACTTTTCGGGTAGCCTTCCACAAGCTTCCCACAATACGTTGGGTGAATTTTGTCCCATTTCTCCTAACAGAGCTGGTGTAACTGAGTCAGGTTTGTAGGCCTCAAATTGTCTGTAGGATTGAGGTCAGGGCTTTGTGATGACCATTCCAATAACTTGATTTTGTTGTCCTTAAGCCGTTTTGACACAACTTTGGAAGTATGCTTGGGGTCATTGTCCATTTGGAAGACCCATTTGCAACCAAGCTTTAACTTCTTGACTGATGTCTTGAGATGTTGCTTCAATATATCCACATAATTTTCTTTCCTCATGATGCATTCTATTTTGTGAAGTGCACCAGTTCCTCCTGCAGCAAAGCACCCCCACAACATGATGCTGCCACCCCCGTGCTTCACGGTTGCTATGATGTTCTTCAGCTTGCAAGCCTCCCCCTTTTTCCTCCAAACATAACGAGGGTCGTTATGGCCAAACAGTTCTATTTTTGTTTCATCAGACCAGAGGACATTTCTCCAAAAAGTACGATCTTTGTCCCCATCTGCAGTTGCAAATCATAGTCTGGCTTTTTTATGGCGGTTTTGGAGCAAAGGCTTCTTCCTTACTGAGCGGCCTTTCAGGTTATGTCGTTATATGACTCGTTTTACTGTGGATATAGATACTCTTGTACCTGTTTCTCCAGCATCTTCACAATGTCCTTTGCTGTTGTTCTGGGATTGATTTGCACTTTTCACACTAATGTACGTTCAACTCTAGGAGACAGAACGCGTCTCCTTCCTGAGCGGTATGACGGCTGCATGGTCCAATGGTGTTTATACTTGCGTACTATTGTTTGTACAGATAATTGTGGTACCTTCAGGTGTTTGGAAATTGCTCCCAAATATGAACCAGACTTGTGGAGGTCTACAATTATTTTTCTGAGGTCTTGGCTGATGTATTTTGATTTTCCCATGATGTCAAGCAAAGAGGCACTGAGTTTGAAGGTAGGCCTTGAAATACATCCACAGGTACACCTCCAATTGACTCAAATTATGTCAATTAGCCTATCAGAAGCTTCTAAAGCCATGACATAATTTTCTGGAATTGTCCAAGCTGTTTAAAAGCACAGTCAACTTACTGTATGTAAACTTCTAACCCACTGGAATTGTGATACAGTGAATTATAAGTGAAATAATCTGTCTGTAAACAGTTGTTGGAAAAATTACTTGTGTTATGCACAAAATAGATGTCCTAACCGACTTGCCAAAACTATAGTTTGTTAACAAGAAATGTTTGGAGTGGTTGAAAAATGAGTTTTAATGTGTATGTAAGTGTATGTAAACTTCCAACTTCAAATGTTGTTACTAGCAGTTACACAGGTGGGCCCCAGTGGCAATACATTTATAAAACCAAAAGCTTACCTTGACTAGGAAGAGTTCCGGAAACTAGCTGTCCTCCGGAAAAAGAGTTCCGGAAACTAACCTTACTTTCATAGCAGCCACATACAAACAGCATGATCCCTGTAAGCTTGGATAATGCCTTCTCGCATCTATGCTCTCTCCTCCTCTCACCTTTCCCTTCGCTTGTGGACTTCAGTGCACAACACATCAGCAGTCTGTGACCAGGCGGGGAAAAAATTTACAAGCCAAACCTTCATATCATAACCATTACACAAGCCTACATCTTTGTCACCATATTAGCTAACGTCAAGTCAACATAGCTACTAGAACTAACGCGTTAGTAAACCAATCATCATGCAGTACAGTGTACAGTTAGCAAGCAGTTTAGCAGTTACACCACAGGCCCAGTTGACAATAAGCATGTCAGTTCATGCTGCAAGAGCTCTGATAGGTTGGAGGATGTCCTCCGGAAGTTGTCATAATTACTGTATATGTCTATGGAAGGGGGTGAGAACCACAAGCCTCCTAGGTTTTGTATTGAAGTCAATGTATCCAAAGGAGGTCGGAAACTAGCTGTCCTCCGGCTATACAATGCTACCTTACAGAGCGCTGTTGAGGCTACGGTAGACCTTCATTGCAAAACAGTGTTTTAATCAATTATTTGGTGACATGTGAACACATTTAGTATATTTTTTCTAAAAAGGGTAACTTTTTAATGTTTCACTATTTTTATTTCTCAGAAATTCATTGAGGAGGATGATCCTCCTCTTCCTCCTATGAGGAACCTCAAACTCTTCCCAAAAGTAAGCTCCCCTGTCGCTGCGGCGATCATTTATATGCTCATTCCCAAACTATTACCAGTGGTCCCCAGCGCGCATGCACACCTTTACAACCCCCCGGAGTGGACAGAGAAATACAACTTCAATCTATCCAATCAGAGCAGCAGGATCAACGTACAGCCCTCCCTTCTCTTTACAGACAGGCAAACTAGCCAGTTTAGTTAATTAGACTGCCCATGGATGACTCAAATCATTCTGGAATGATAACTCAAGATTAATAAAACTGAGAAGAGCCAGGGAAAATATAAACAAAGACATTACTGTAATGAGCTGAGCTACAGGGGATATGGCTGAGACAAGAACATGTAGCCAAATCGTGGTCTGCTTTGACAATGGACATGAATCTCTGTCATAGCATTCGCAAACTGTTTGCAGTGTTTTCGGGACCAATGCGACATACAGCCTAATCAATTAGATGTTAGTGGCAACAAATGCTGTAAAACATTCAGCAGCATGTTTTCAGTATGTAGTGTGAGATAGGCTACACATTTTGTCTGACCTTTGTCTGTGTGAATTTGTATGTAGGGGAAATGGCACGCTTTTTACAGTCCCAGGGCTCATGCGCAGCATATGATGAGCCCATCATCAGACTACCTCAACAAGCACATCCAAACAGTAAATGTAAATGGATTGTTGTGTGTGGTTTACTTGGTCTTTTCTGAAGCTAAGGTGATCACAGAGCTAGGCCTATTCTACCCACTTAGTAATTGAGAAGGTGTTTTCACCTGGTCTAGGAACCTGATTCCCATACCAAACATCAATAGCCTCCTACCCTTAGCATGCAAGTTCATGAAAATTAATTCATGAAAATGACTCCAAACATGAACACAGATTAATGACTGCATCCATTCATTCATGGGTTCTCTGGATCAAAACAATAACATCCCAGGTTACAATACAGTACGATGGACAGCTGCCCAGTTCTACCAAGTGACCACCTGCAGATGAGAGCTGAGTGGCCTAATCCTAAACCATCCATAGGAATGACTTGTGTTACTGAACGATAACAATCAGGCCTAGGTGTTATTCAGTGAGATATAACAACGTGTGTGTGTGTGTGTGTGTGTGTGTGTGTGCGTGCGTGTGTTATATCAAACGACTATCAGCATAATGATGAGAAGGAAGCACTGGGCACGATCAGGCTCTACATTAAAAACAAAAGTGAATCCTTTCAATGACAACCAGTGCTGGTACACACAAGCCTCATGCCTCATTTTCATTAGATCACATATCAAAACAAGTTGTACTCTGCAAGTGACAATAACAAGATATGACAGTAGGCCTATCACAAATAATCAAATTACCAGAAAAGTAATGAATGTTAATGTAGATTTGTCCAACAAATGTGGCCCACATTGGAATAGGCACCTCATGCATATTTACGCATAGACCACTGGCCAAATCAAATCTCTCAAATCTAACTTTGGTGGCTGATTGAATTTCATCCAGAGCCAGAATGTCAGTGTAGATTAACCTATAAAGGTGTGAAGCCTGTTTTTTGTCACACAAATCTCAGCCTCTCGATTGCAAGCCCCTGGGAGTATAGCTTAATAACGTACTCCGCCAAGCCAGTGAGTCACAGTGTAATCTTGGTTTCTCACAAGTAAAACTCTCTGGAATTTTGCCACTTCCCAATTAGTCAAGGGGTTGAACCAGTTCCAAACTCTGTGTTCTGGGGCTTGCATCACCGGGAGGAAATCCTGGTTGATTTCTCAACTGAAGCAGTTCCCTCCTCTCAAGGGACTTCCAAGACATTCTTTACGCATGGAGGAACTGACCACTGATTCCATGTACCTCAGTGGCGTGTATTCATGGATGCCAAAACATTAAATAATGTATCTTTCGTCTCTCTGTGTTTCATCATTTTCGAACCAGGGTCTGTAGTGACACCTCTAGCACTGAGATGCAGTGCCTAGCTACAATGGCCCCTTTCCTAAATTAGCAATGGATGGAGATAGGGATTTGAACTTTACTTGGTTTTACTCCGTGCTGGCCAATGATTATACTGCCAATTTTGACAGCGATTCTTGCCTGAGAGGATGGAAGTTCAATATGTGGCCAGATGTAGTAGATGAATGTTAACTACCTGGCTCATCGTTGCCCATGAAAGGAAGTTGGGCTAGCGAGCAAGCATTTTAGCCAGGTAGCCTAGGACAACAAAAAATAAAAGCGTGGACTGTATGACAGAGTCATAGACCGTTTTGGCAACATGAAAGAGAGGACGGCATTGGCTTCTCTACAAGTAGGTTGAGTCAACATGTTTTTTCTACTTGCAAGCACACACACACACACACACACACACAGAAATCAGTACCATGGACATATTCATCATATTTAGCTTATGTTGATTGGACTCAATTCTGTTTGGTATCTTTTAGTTGTCACTGTATTAGACTAAGCAGAGGTGAGTTGATGATGTTGAAATGTTAAATTTGAAATGGTGCTGGAATATTGGAGGCAGCTCCCGTTTTCTTTGCGACTTGCGGCAGCCTAACTCTCCATGGTTCTAAATCAATAGTTAATTAGTAGTCTGAAAATGTCGGAAAGATGAACTTGCTTGACCATGCTGTAGGTCATGTAACTGTTTGTTACGTACAATATGTTTTGTGGACTTCACCGGACAGATGTTGCTTTCCGGTTTTGTGATGAAACACAGGTGTGGTTGAATTTATTCTGCCTATGTGTCTTACTTGTCTCAGCCTAAAGCCTATATATCACAGTAGCAAGGCATATGAACTAGCAGGTTATAGAGCAAACAACGCAACTATCACAACATGGGTTGTAATATTCAGCAAAAAAATGTTATGGTTATTCAGACAGTTCAATGTAATATCAATAGGTTTAGGCTACTACATGATACTCTAATTTTCTCTACGTCCATCATGAGGTTTCTACAACCTAACCTATGAATAACATTTTACAACGTAGGTGCGTGGAGAGAAATTTGAGTAATCAAGGTGACAGGCAGTGACATATTCAATACCGCCTCGCACAATCTTGCCTGCATCTACTGTGGCTCATCTAGGTTGTAATCATTAGTCCAACAGTTGCAAACCAGACTTCATGTTGGACCAATTCAGTTATGTTTATACCCATTTTGTTCTGTTTGCTTCCGTTTAAGGAAGGTATTTCAACCGAATCGACAGAAGGAACAGGACACAGACAAACACACACACCCTTCTGCACACTGCTATGTGTGTGCGGAAAAAACAGAAGCGCTTTAATGTGCTCCAAATCTGCAAAAAAAATGCACATTAGGTACACATTAAAGCGCTTCTATTCTTTCCGATCACGACGATCATCCGATCCGCCTATCAACTGTCAATTTACGGATACGATTATGAATACGAGTATCGCCATGTCTGCACAACCTTACTTTCATAGCAGCCACATACAAACAGCATGATCCCTGTAAGCTTGGATAATGCCTTCTCGCATCTATGCTCTCTCCTCCTCTCACCTTTTCCCTTCGCTTGTGGACTTCAGTGCACAACACATCAGCAGTCTGTGACCAGGCGGGGAAAAAATGTACAAGCCAAACCTTCATATCATAACCATTACACAAGCCTACATCTTTGTCACCATATTAGCTAACGTCAAGTCAACATAGCTACTAGAACTAACGCGTTAGTAAACCAATCATCATGCAGTACAGTGTACAGTTAGCAAGCAGTTTAGCAGTTACACCACAGGCCCAGATGACAATAAGCATGTCAGTTCATGCTGCAAGAGCTCTGATAGGTTGGAGGATGTCCTCCGGAAGTTGTCATAATTACTGTATATGTCTATGGAAGGGGGTAGGAACCACAAGCCTCCTAGGTTTTGTATTGAAGTCAATGTATCCAAAGGAGGTCGGAAAATAGCTGTCCTCAGGCTACATCATGATGATATCCAGGGAGTGCTGTTGAGGCTACTGTTGACCTTCATTGCAAAACAGTGTGTTTTAATCAATTATTTGGTGACGTGAATATATTTAGTATAGTTTTATCTAAAAAGGTTAACTTTAACGTTTCACTATTACACCATTTTTTATCAAAACTAACTTTCTTCCAAAATTAAGGAAAAGCAAGAGAGAGAGAGATATATTTGGTTGTATTTGTTTTTACTTTCACTTTCACTTAGCTAGCAGATGCAGCTATCTAGTTTAGCCTACTCAAACACCTGGATAAAACAGAGATGGATGCTATATTAGCTAGCTGGCTATCCAACACTGGAACTCTTCCAAGTCAAGGTAAGCTTTTGGTTTTATTAATTTATTGTCACCGGGGCCACCAGTGCAACTGCTAAACTGATTTCTGACCGTACACTGTAATGCATGATTGTAGCATGTTAACACATTAGTTCAAGTAGCTATGTTGACTATGACGTTAATATGGTGACAACGATGTAGGCTATGTGTAGCGGTTAGCGGTCATGACATGGCTGAGAAAGGTTTTACAGTCTGGTCACAGACAGCTGATGTGTCGTGCACTGAAGTCCACAAGCGAAGAGAAAAAGTGAGAGGAGAGGGCGTGATCATGCTGTTTTTTTATGTGGCTGCTATGACTTTGTCCAATGGAAAGTCTCCTTTTCAACTTTTGGACTAATGATTACACCCTAAATCAGTTAGATGTGCATCTACGTTGTAAACTTTCATTCATTGGCTAGGTTGTAGCAACCTCATGATGAGTATCATGTAGTAGCCTAAACCTATCGATGTTACATTGAGCTGGGTGAATGGAATATAAATGAGAGTCATCGGCAACGACTGCCACTGACACACACGCACACACACACACACACACACACACACACACACATCACAACTGCTGCTACCAGTCTCTTGTTATGATCGATAAATACTGCACACTTTAAACACATGCTCCCCAATCCCCCCTTCCTCTAAATATGAGAGGGTGACACAACAGTAGTAGGCTTGATTACCAACAACGATGATATAGCCTACAGGGAGGAGGTGGGGGCTCTAGGAGTGTGGTGCCAGGAAAACAACCTCTCACTCAACGTCAACAAAACTAAGGAGATGATAGTGGACTACAGGAAACAGCAGAGGGAGCACCCCCTCCCCCATCCACATCAACGAGACCGCAGTGGAGAAGGTGGAAAGCTTCAAGTTCCTCGGCGTACATATCACTTCCAAACTGAAATGGTCCACCCACATAGACAGTGTGGTGAAGAAGGCGCAAAGCGCTCCAGTGGGTGGTGCGGTCTGCCCAACGCATTACCGGGGACAAAATTCCTGCCCTCCTGGACACCTACAGCACCCAATGCCATAGGAAAGCCAAAAAGATCATCAAGGACACCAACCACCAGAGCCACGGCCTGTTCACCCCGCTATCATCCAGAAGGCGAGGTCAGTACAGGTGCATCAAAGCTGGGACCGAGAGACTGAAAAACAGCTTCTATCTCAAGGCCATCAGACTGCTAAACAGCCATCTCCAGCACATCAGAGGCGGCTGCCTATAGACATAGATTAGGAATCACTGGCCGGCCACTTTTAGAAATGGATCACTAGCCACTTTAATCAAGTTTCCGTATCTAGCATTACTCATCTCATATGTATAAACTGAACTCCACAATATTCTATGTTAGTCACTTTTAAATTGTGTTTACATATTGCATCACCCATCTCATATGACCAATACATTTGATTTGAATATAAGACTATAAATTGTGCATTCCTGTATTATACTTATGCTAAAATGTTTATTCTACTGAGATATTTACTTTGTTTATATTTTATTGTTTCTTATTATTGTTGCATTGTCAAGAATGAACCTGCAAGTAGACAATTCGTGGACGAGTATACCATGTGTATCCCGTACATACGACTAATAAAACTTCAAACTTGAAATTGCAAATGGCTATAAGAGTTTGTTTAACTTGCAATCTTTAACCAGAAATACATGTAGGCCTATGCATATATAGGCTATAGGCAAACAGCCTGGATAAATGAGAAGACTCAAACAAAATGTTTAAACACTTTATAGATAAGCAGAAACAAATCTGCAGTAGCCTTTCTTCCCAGTTGAGAGACTTCAAGAGAGATCAAGATGAGGATCCGCTTGCGTTCTCACACCTGGACCACAAAAATGCATAGAATGTTGTGGTGATCTAGAGAGTAGCGGATAGTAGTCTAGGCTTTATCTCACAAAAAAATGTCAAAGTGAAAAATAATTAATAGTTTTCCTTACTTGATATCTTGGTTCCTCTCTGAATCGCCACTGTCCCGCACAGTAACCGATAGTTATCCGGTCCGCGAATCACTAGGGTACAAATACCGAAGTTTGAATCTTTGTAAGTAGCCAATAGTTTGCCTCGATCTATCACAAATACACATGAGAGATAATACGTTACTTTGTTATAGACTGTATAAAAAAAGAACGCTTATAACATTGTTGGAAGGCAGCTACAGTTCCTTAGCATTCAAGTCCGGTGTGTCTCCCCTATACCCGATATGAAGGTTACTGAAAGGCGCCACAACGAACGCTATACTCTATTTGGAGAAGGGAGTGGCGTGAGCCAATACCGTCACCGGAACTATCCCGCACCAAATAATAACACTTGCAATACGCATTAAAAGCACTATTATAATAAAAAACATGTTCAATACAACATAACATTATTAACAAATCACAATTAAGTTGAAATTTGTCTAATAAAAATACAACGTATTAATATAATTTTGCCCCATAGGCATTTACAATAGCATAATCATTAAAAACGGGAACAATTATCATGAAATTGCTTATGAGTACGATGTCACATTTTTAAAATGGAAAAAGGTTAATTATGTTTAGGCCTATATTTACCTTACATCAGTGGAGTGATCTCATCCTCAAGGTGAAGTCATAGGACAATTTCATAGCTGATTCATGGAAAGTTTGTAGCTTCAGTAAACATTTCGTATTTTGTGTAGTTAATGGTTAGCTGAAAGGTATAGTCTACACGTGTAATTCATGGTAGTTGTGTTAGTCTAACTGGAATATAGTAGACAGGAATAATAATCCATATTTGACCATATTTTTCTAAAGGGGTGCATGCTTATGGACTAATGTTTACCACCCTGAGGTGATAGTAATTTATCACATTATTCTATAATATTAATCATATTCCCTTGAAATTCCCTTCAAATCTTCTTCCAAAAACAACCTTGGGGGATAGCTATTGTAGCTATTATTGTCGGATGAAGCATAAACCGAAGGATTACATTGATGTTTGCGTCACCCAAAACAAAGATCAGTGAAGAAGAAGCAAGGACACCAGCCTCCAGGCTCTGTTGTACTGTTCTCTACAAAATAACAAGAGACAACCCTGCCTGGAATTGAAAAATGAACCTCGCACTATGGAGGTGGATAGCTGATTGATTATATTTGAGTACACATTCCTTGCTTTCACCAAAGTAGAATTTCAGTCCTGAGCAACCTGAACAACCCATTTAAAATCTGTCCATCCCAGACCCAGTAGTGTCACTGGATCCAAAAGTAAATAGACAGACAGGGTGTATATCAGGGTCTCAATGCCTGGCATGAATGGACAGTCCCAGCCGTTCTGATTTAAAGTGAGGACAGAGGGTTCTGTCCTAACTCCTCTCTCAAAGAGTCACTGCAGTTGGTCAGATAGATTTCTCATCAGTGTTGAAGTCCTGAAACTAGTTTCTCTCACCATAGTAACTGGCCAAAAGCACAGTGTTGACTACAGATCAAAGGAGAGGGAAGAAGTTCCCACAGCCTAAAGTATGAAGCTTATCTCTTCAATTTCATATGATCTCCGTAGACTAATTCTTCAGATTAGAAACATATTTATTTGATCAAACAGGTGTTTGTAGTGGTTCCCCTCTACAAGGGCCGCGGCTTTTGTGGAGCGATGGGTAACGATGCTTCGTGGGTGACTGTTGTCTGTGTGCAGAGAGTAGGGGTAGGGGCGAGGGGACGGACTAAAGTTATACTGTTACATAAACATGATAAATATCAGATCACATGACAAATGTACATAATAGGTAATATGCATATCAGAGTAAATAGGTATCCTACCTCTACCTGGTCCTCTGTGAGGCATTAAAGGCATTAGATACTACATGTGGATAATAATAATTGGTCTAGGATAATTCATCTCTAATTCCCTGGGTGATTCAGTATGAGAGGCACACAGCCAAAGCAGAGGTAGGTGTTTGTTCCCTGACAGAGATGACAGTCTGCTTTATCAGTGAAACACAGTGTGACGCCTGGAGCCTAGTCCTTGTGTAACAAAAGACTGTTTTGCATGTAAGGACACAAAACAATTTCCCCACCTTTTCACAAAATCTTCTCAAGGTTTTCCTTGTCTAACAGTCAGCAGATGTGGTTGCATTGTAAAGTTTGACTTTGACAGATCTTTGTTGTCAGGTAATGTGTCTGTGTGTGTGTGTGTGTGTTTCAAGATTCTACGTTTATTCGCGACATGCACAGGATACAACAGGTGTAAAACAGTACAGTGAAATTCTTACTTGAGAGCTCTTGCAGTGATGATGATAATAATAATAATAACATAGATAATAATAAAACATCAAATAAAAAAAAAACACAAAGAGGAAGCACAATATAAATTGAAGAAACATGAGAATGCAAGTATATACAGGTCAATGGCAGTACCTTATTCAATGTGCAGGGGTACTGGAGTGGTTGAGGTGTACACACACAAAGTGACTGGTAGTAGGATATACATTGCCTTCAGAAAGTATTCACACGCCTTGATTTTTCCCACATTTTGTTGTGTTACAGCCTGAAGGTAACATTTATTAAATGGAGATGTTGTGTCACTGGCCTACACACAATACCCCGTGATGTCCAAGTAGAATGAAGTTTTTATAAATTTTTTCTAATTCATTAATTATTCATGCTTACCAAGACGATATTGAATGTTCCTGAGTGGCCTAGTCATAGTTTTGACTTAAATGGGCTTAAATATCTATGGCAAGACTCGCAAATGGCTGTCTAGCAATGATCAACAACCAACTTGATAGAGCTTAAAGAATTTTTAAAAGAATAATGTACAAATATTGTACAATCCAGGTATGCAAATCTCTGTAATTTCTGCCACCTGGTACGGCAACTGCACTGCATGCAACCGCAGGGTCTTTCCAGAAGGTGGTGCGGTCTGCCCAACGCATCACCGGGGGCAAACTACCTGCCCTCAAGGACAGCTATAGCACACGATGTCACAGGAAGGCCAAAAAGATAATCAAGGTGCATCAAAGCTGGGACCGAGAGACTGAAAAACAGCTTCTATCTCAAGGCCATGAGACTGTTAAACAGCCATCTCTAACATTGAGTGGCTGCTGCCAACATACAGACTCAATCTCTAGCCTCAATCTCTAGCCACTTTAATAATGAATAATTGATGTAATAAATGTATCACTAGTCACTTAAACAATGCCACTTTATATAATGTTTACATACCCTACATTACTCATCTCATATGCATATACTGTACTCTATACCATCTACTGCATCTTGCCTATGCCGTTCGTCCATCGCTCATCCATATATTTATATGTACATATTCTTAATCATTCCTTTACACTAGTGTGTATAAGGTAGTTGAGAAATTGTTAGATTACTTGTTAGATATTGCTGCACGGCTGGAACTAGAAGCACAAACATTTCGCTACACTCGCATTAACATCCGCTAACTCTGTGTACGTGATAAAATTTGATTTGATTTGGGTGGTGGACCATTCTTGATACACACAGGAAACTATTGAACATGAAATACCCAGCAGCATTGCAGTTCTTCACACAAACCGGTGCACCTGTACTTACTACCATACCCCGTTCAAAGGCACATAAATCTTTTGTCTTGCCCATTTACCCTCTGAACGGTACACAAACTCATAGCAACACCATCATCCCAGAAACCCTAGACCCACTCCAACTTGCATACCGCCCCAACAGATCCACGGATGACACAATCTCCATTGCATTCAACACTGTCCTTTCCAACCTGGACAAAAGGAACACCTACATGAGAATGCTGTTCATTGACTACAGCTCAGCGTTCACACCATAGTGCCCTCAAAGCTCATCACTAAGCTAAGGACACTTGGACTAAACACCTCCCTCTGCAAAAACGGGCCGCCCCCCAGGTGGTAAGGGTAGGCAACAACACATCTGCCACGCTGATCCTCAAACGGGGGCATCTCAGAGTGCGATCTTAGTCCCCTCCTGTACTCCCTGTTTACCCATGACTGCGTGGCCAAGACGACTCCAACACCATCATTAAGTTTGCCGAGGACATAACGGTGGTAGGCCTGATCACCGACAACAATGAGACAGCCTATAGAGAGGAGGTCAGATACCTGGCAGTGTGGTGCAAGAACAACATCCTCTCCCTCAACGTGATCAAGACAAAGGAGATGATCGTGGACTACAGAAAAAGGAGAGCAGAGCACTCCCCCATTCTCACTGACGGGGCTGTAGTAGAGCAGGTTGAGAGCTTCAAGTTCCTAGGTGTCCACATCACCAACGAACTATCATGGTCCAAACACACCAAGACAGTCGTGAAGATGGCCCGACAACACCTATTCTCTTCAGGAGACTGAAAAGATTTTGCATGGGTCCTCAGATCCTCAAAAGTTTTACAGCTGCACCATCGAGAGCACTGGTTCCATCACTGCCTGGTATGGCAACTGCTCGGCCTCCGACTGCAAGGCACTGCAGAGAGTAGTGCATATGACCCAGTACATAACTAGGGCCAAGCTTCCTGCCATCCAGGACCTCTTTACCAGGCCGTAAAGACTCCAGCCACTCTAGTCATGTTCTCTCTGCTTCCGCACGGCAAGCGGAACCAGAGTGCCAAGTCTAGGTCCAAAAGGCTCCATAACAGCTTCTACCACCAAGCCATAAGACTGCTGAACAGCTAATCAATTGGCTACCCAGACTATTTGCATTGATTGACCCCCCCCCCCCCCGCCGCCTTTTTTACACTGCTGCTACTCACTTTACCCCTACCTCAATTATCTGGACTAACCTGTACATTGACTCGGCTAACCTGTACCCCCTGTATATAGCCCCCTTATTGTTATTTTATTGTTTCTCTTTAATTTTTTTGTTTAGTTTATTTAGTAAATATTTTTCTTAAAGTCTTATTTTTCTTAAAACTGCTTAGTTGGTTAAGGGCTTGTAAGTAAGCATTTTACGTTAAGTTCTACACCTGTTGTATTCGGCGCATGTGAAAAATACAATCCGATTTGATGTTCAGAATCCATGTCTCAATTGTCTCGAGGCTTAAAATCCTTCTTTAACCTGTTCACCCCACCTTCATCTACACTGATTGAAGTGGATTTAACAACTGACATCAATAATGGATCACAGCTTTCACCTGGATTCACCTGGAAAGAGCAGGTGTTCTTAATGCATAAGTGTTGCTTTCCACTTTCTGGAGGACCGAGTTTTGAAATCAGTGGAAATAGAGTATGATTGCTAAGGAGATGGAGAAAACACCTGTCTCCGGATTACATCTTCAAACTAAGGGCAACCATGGCATCCGTGACAAGGAGAAGCTTCCATCCATGATGTATACAGGTAAGATAGTCTAACTAGCTACATTTTCAGATATGACACGTTGCTAATTTTTTCATAAAGTTGTTTTCATTTCAAGTTAAATTGGGCTGTTAGCTAGCTAGCATTAGCTGGCTGGCTTACTAGCTAACGTTACATGCATGATCTTATTATGCATTCCTTTTGCTTTGCTAGTTATAGCCTAATGTTAGCTAGCTAGCTAACATTGAACCTGGTTGGTTAGCTACCTGTAGATTCATGCAGGGTACTAACACCATGAGCTGGGATAATGGTTCATTGTTTACCTAGCTAGCTACATGGCTTAACAAAAGACTTCACTATGCAGGTAACCATTTCAATAGAATGTCACTGCAACAACTGATAGACGTAGCTGAGGAATTTACGATCGCTCAACACAGGTTGAATATGGCCGGTGTCAGTAAACGTTGGCAAAAAAGCATACATTTTTGCCAGCAGCACGGTTGCAGTCACCAACTCTCTGGATGACATAAAAACGTGTTTCACCTGTCTTGTTCTTGTCTTCACCCCCCACCAGGTCTCTCCCATTTTTTCCCATTATCCCCTCTGTATTTATACCTGCATTTTTTGTTTGTGTGTTGCTAGTTCATCTTGCCTTGTCAGGTCATTCCAGCATGTTTCCAATTTTTTCTGTTTCTCAAGTTTTGTGTTCTAGTCTTCCCGGATCTGACCATTCTGCCTGCCCTGACCCTGAGCCTGCCTGCTGTTCTGTCCCTGATTGACTATGACTTGGATTATTGACCTCTGCCTGCCCCCTGTTTTAAAATGCATTTCTGAGATTATAACCGTCTGCTTCCTGTGTCTGGGTCTTATCCTGAGTCGTGATAGTACGAACTGACCATGACTGACCCGGCAGACTGGGACCAGCTCCTCCCAAGGAGCCACCATTGGAAGACAAGGAGCTACTTCAAAACCTTATGAAAGCACTCCAGATCTTAGCGGAAAAGCCAATACCATGCTTTCAATGCATTGCTGGAGCAATTACGCCGATTATCTACTAGGCAGCAAACCACTATGCAAACCCCTAGACTCTCAGTAATCCCGCTACCAGCGGTGCTTCTACCCAGCCTACTCTGGCTTCCCGGGAACCCCGCTTACCTCCTTCGGAGCGCTACGCTGAAGATTCACAAACCTGCCAGGCATTTCTCTTCCAGTGCTCCCTCATCTTCAAGCTGCAGCCCTCTTTGTTTCACTCGGATCGCTAGAAGATAGCTTTCCTGATATCCGGGTGGGCATTCGCCTGGTCTACGGTGCGGGAGCAACAAGTGTGTGGCAGTGGTTAGAAAGGTGTTCGATTCACCGTTGTCCGGGAGAGAGGCTGCTCGGAAGCTACTTCAACTGCGTCAAGACTTCCATAGTGTGGCCTCCCGGGTGGCGCAGTGGTCTAGGGCACTGCATCGCTAGCTCTGTCGCAGTCGGCCGCGACCGAGAGGTCCGTGGGGCGACGCACAATTGGCCTAGTGTCGTAGGGATATCCTTGTCTCATCGTGCACCTACAACTCCTGTGGTGGGCCGGGTGCAGTGCGCGCTAACCAAGGTCACCAGGTGCACAGTGTTTCCTCCGACACATTGGTGCGGATGGCTTCCGAGTTGGAGGCGCGCTGTGTTAAGAAGCAGTGCAGCTTGGTTGGGTTGTGTTTCGGAGGACGCATGGCTTTCGACCTTTGTCTCTCCCGAGCCTGTACGGGAGTTGTAGCGATGAGACAAGATAGTAATTACTAACAATTGGATACCATGAATTTGGGGGTAAAATGTACAAATTTTAAAAAGACTTCCGTAGTGTGGCACACTACGCGTTAGATTTTCGCACTTTGGCCGCAGAGAGTGCCTGGAACCTGGAATCTCAGTTCGACACATTCCTTCATGGATTATCGGAGTTGTTTAAAGATGAGCTTGCAGCCAGGGAGCTTCCCAAGGACCTCAACTCTCTCATAGCCTTGACCATGCTCGATAGGCGGTAAGAGGGAGAGGAGGTCTGTTGCCGGTCATACTCCCTCGTCAACGGCTCCCACCTCACCTCAAAGGAATCCCAGAAGTCCCTGACGTCTACCCTACCGGGGGAATCCGATGTCACCCAAGTTCCATCGGGAATCACAGAGGGCTGTCGACTCGCCTTCTCCGGAGCCCATGCAACTGGGCAGGGCTAGATTGTCTCCTGCTGAACACTTACACAGACTGAGCACCAAGAGCTGTCTGTATTGTGGAACGACAGGACATTACATTTCTACATGTCCATTAAAAGACCAGGCTCATCAGTAGGTACTAGTACGCCAGGCCAAATCTCTCATTCTCATGAACGCTGGATGATAGTACATAGAGCCATGACTACATGGAACTCTATTCCACATCAAGTAACTAATGCAAGCAGTAAAAATTTGATTTAAAAAACATAAAAATACACCTGATGGAACAGCGGGGACTGTGAAGCAACACAAACATGGGCACAGACACATGCATACACACACTCACACGATAACATACACACGTTGTAGTGGTGGAGTAGGGGCCTGAGGGCACACAGTGTGTTGTGAAATCGGTTAATGTATTGTAATGTTTTTAAAATTGTATAAACTGCCATCATTTTGCCTTGGCAGCAGCTAATGGGGATCCAAAATAAAAACAAATACATTGATCCCTAATATTCTGAACCGTTTTCTCCATATATTCTAGGAAGTCTGTCTAGAAAATTTGAATTAATGAAACACCAACTTTAAAGGTATGGCTTTAGGGCTCCCGAGTGCCGCAGCGGTCTAAGTCACTGCATCTCAGTGCTAGAGGCGTCCCTGCGGACCCTGGTTCAATTCCAGGCTGTATCACAACTGGCTGTGATTGGGAGTGCCATAGGGCGGCGCACAATTGGCCCAGCGTCGTTAGGGTTTGGCCGGGGTAGGTCATCATTGTAAATAACAATTAGTTCTTTACTGACTTGCCTAGTTAAATAAAGGTTAAATATTTTAAAAAAATAGATACAGTAAATGTACTGGAAACTCTATTGAACAAAAACTCCACGAGAAAATCTGTTGGCCAGCAAGTGAGAGGGTTTTCAGCAGTTGAATTACACGCCTGTGAAGCCTGTTACGCACCTCGATAAGGTAAGTCTGAATACTAACTACAGAGAATTGCATAGGGAAGTTGTACGTTTGTCTGAATTAGGTCCCACGTGCATAGTAAAATAAATAAAACACTCAAAACAAATAAACACTAGAAGACAATTCAACGTGGTATGCTTGTGTAGCCGGCAGTGCATAGTTCACTCTCAATGGGCTACACACAATCACAGTGGATAAGATCATGGTTTGGATTTGATTTGACCTAGGAGGGAGACAGCTGTCAAAGAGCATGTGTGAGACAGTACTGTAGGCTACATTACCAGCCAGGTCCCCCGTGATTACAAGCGTAGATTATTGGACGTCCATCCATGTCTGAGTATGTCGGGAGATGACGTGGAAACCACCCACTAACCGCCCACTAGGGGCATCAGTGAGTGTTGAGAAACATGGAGGAACATCTAATTCTGATGTGAGAATGTCAGAGCTTGTTGACATTACAGTATGTCAGGATTATCCTTACATCCATAATAAGGGGGTGACATCATTCTCCTCTCACCAGGTATCATCCCACTGCATGTAAGAATGATATCATCCTCCCGGGAGAGTGGTCACATGGTGCACTGCATGCGGATTAATAATACATAAACAGATTCTTCCATTTGAAGTGCTGAGTAGACGGCCGTAGCCTATATTAGGGTCGAATATTGTCCTGGTATTTTACAATTGTTCCATCCTGAAAATAAATCACTTTTCTC
Organism: Oncorhynchus mykiss; assembly: GCF_013265735.2. Lineage (NCBI taxonomy): Eukaryota > Metazoa > Chordata > Actinopteri > Salmoniformes > Salmonidae > Oncorhynchus > Oncorhynchus mykiss. The sequence goes on from NC_050570.1 coordinate 38,129,989, forward strand.
CTGGGAAACTCGGTATTTCCCACCAAAACCAGAAGTGTCATTCTAAAGCATATAAATATGTCAGGATTTGATTAGAGCTTTGATGGGCATGAAAATTCAAGCCTGATGCTACCTGAGCCTGATGAGCCATAAGTTAAAGACATTTTATGAGCCCTATGTTATAGACATTTTATGAGCCCAAGGCCATAAAAGTCCAAATGATTGTGCCGTTATCCAATAAATAGCCTATGATAAACAGTAGGCTATATGCTACTGCACATTCCTCGCAACAGGAAAACATAAAAGCCCACACTATGCTCTCTTAAATAAATGAAACAAGCTCCAGTAGGCACATTTTTGTGGACTGAATTATTTGGACTGGAATTACTCACCTTGTTCAAACCATGAAGCTGGCAGAGAACATGCGTTGCTGGTGCAGGACATGCGGCCTACAAAGTTCATAAACATTTTGAAATATAACAGGGCCTATTTTACACTATTTTATACTTAGTAGTCTGACACATATACTGTCATAATATTTCCCCTAGTGTTGTGCGATGTGCATTTTAGCCTCATCTCTCTATTGTTGCTTCATCCCTTCCAGCAGTTAGATGAAGTACATTCTGCTGCCTTTACACCAAATCCTGACACTCAACAGTAACCAGGATTCACCTGACCAAGTGATGTTTTTCCACTCCTCAATTGTCCAGTGTTGGTGATCACATGCCCACTGGAGCCACTTCTTGTTTTGAGCGGAAACCAGTGTGGTTGTCTACTGCAATAGCCCATCCATGACAAGGATCGACAAGTTGTGCATTGCGAGATGTCATTCTCACACACTTTACATTTGAGTCATTTAGCAGACACTCTTATCCAGACTGACGTACAGTAGTGAGTGCAAACATGTTCATACTTATTTCATAATGGTTCCTCATGGGAATTAAATCCACAATCCTGGCATATGCAAGCACCATGCTCTACCAACTGAGCTACACAGCACACAAGGGACAACCTGCTGTTGTACTGCGCTGTTATTTGTCTGTTTGTGGCCCTCCTGTTAGCTTGCACAATTCTTGCCATTCTCATTCGACCCCTCATCAGCAAGCTGTTTTCCTCCCACAGGACTGCAGCTGACTGAATGTTTTTTGTTTGTCACACCGTTCTCGGTAAACCCTAGACACTGTCATGTGTGAAAAGCCCAGGAGTGCGGTCGTTTCCTGAGGGACTGGATCCGCTTAGGGACTGAGTCGCTTAGGTCACTAGTTTTGAAAATTCAAACATTCTGTCGAACAGTAAATAAAAAATGAATGCGACACTCTGCTTTACATAGCAAGCCAAAGCCATGTGACTCGTGTCTGTGGGGCTATCCGTTTTTGTGAACGGGAAGATGTACCTAATAAACTGTCCGATAAGTGTAGGTGCGCCCCAATAATGTATCCTTTCTCCTGAAGTGGGTGGAAGGAAGGAGAGATTAGGCCCAGGCTGGTGTTGGAGAGGTAAACTCAGTTTAGCAGGCACATCAATTCTTTGACATACTATTGATTAATAACCTCTACAAGTCTAAGCATCTACCAAGCTAACGTATGGAATTGTTTTAAAATGCTCATACCATGGATCATTAAGCTATTTGATTTAAAATTTTAGGACCCCTGTATGTATAATAAAGACAGTTGAAGTCGGACGTTTACGTATACTTAGGTTGGAGTCCTTAAAACTCGTTTTTCAACCACTCCACAAATTTCTTGTTAACAAACTATAGTTTTGGCAAGTCGGTTAGGACATCTACTTCATGCATGACAGAAGCAATTTTTCCAACGATTGTTTACAGACAGATTATTTCACTTATAATTCACTGTATCACAATTCCAGTGGGTCAGACGTTTACATACAGTAAGTTGACTGTGAATTTAAACAGCTTGGAAAATTCCAGAAAAAGGATTACATGGCTTTAGAAGCTTTCTGATAGGCTAATTGACATAATTTGAGTCAATTGGAGGTGTACCTGTCGATGTATTTCAAGGCCTACCTAAAATTGTAGACCTCCACAAGTCTGGTTCATCCTTGGGAGCAATTTCCAAATGCCTGAAGGTACCACGTTCATCTGTACAAACAATATTACACATGTACAAACACCATGGGACCACGCAGCCATCATACCACTCAGGAAGGAGACGTGTTCTGCCTCCTAGAGATGAACATACTTTGGTGCGAAAAGTGCAAATCAATCCCAGAACAGCAAAGGACCTTGTGAAGATGCTGGAGGAAACAGGTACAAAAGTATCTATATCCACAGTAAATCGAGTCCTATATTGACATAACCTGACCGCTCAGCAAGGAAGAAGCCACTGCTCCAAAACCGCATAAAAAAGCTAGACTACAGTTTGCAACTGCACATGGGGACAAAGATCATACTTTTTGGAGAAATGTCCTCTGGTCTGATGAAACAAAAATATAACTTTTTGGCCATAATGACCATCGTTATGTTTGGAGGATGAAGGGGGAGTCTTGCAAGCTAAAGAAGACCATCCCAACCGTGAAGCACTGGGGTGGCAGCATCATGTTGTGGGGGTGCTTTGCTGCACGAGGGCCTGGTGCACTTCACAAAATAGATGGCATCATAAGGGAGAAAAATTATGTGGATATCCCGACTCCGGGATGCTGGCCTTCTAGGCAGAGTTCCTCTGTCCAGTGTCTGTATTCTTTTGCCCATCTTAATATTTTGTTTTTATTGGCCAGTCTGAGAAATTGCTTTTTCTTTGCAACTCTGCCTAGAAGGCCAGCATCCCGGAGTCGCCTCTTCACTGTTAACGTTGAGACAGGTGTTTTGCGGGTACTATTTAATGAAGGTGTCTGTTTGGGACTTCTGAGGTGTCTGTTTCTCAAACTAGACACTCTAATGTACTTGTCCTCTTGCTCAGTTAATAGTAGTAGGAATAGTAGTAGTAGTCAAAATCACATTTTATTTGTCACATGCTTCGTAAACAGGTGTAGACTGACAGTAAAATGTTTCCTTACTGGCCCTTCTCAACAATTCAGAGAGAAAAAAAAGTAAATAGAAGAAAAAATAGTAGTTGTACCTCTAAAAGTCTTTACATCCTGTGCATAGCTTGGAGATGAAGTGTCTGGTGCGGTGCGCAAGACTTCTCTAGCAAGGGCTTTACAATTTTCCAATATTCCAACTAGTGCTCTGACCTGAATGAATGAATAAGAGGTTGAAACACATATCAGTAACAGTTGTTTATTGCATTGGAGGGTTCAGGGAAGGAACTTTAATTATGGCATGGCTGAGATAAACACTGCTGTCTGACTCAGAGGAAGTAGCAGACAAGAAAAACAGCTCTCATACAAAAGCAATTTAACCAAAAAATCTCCCGGAACTAAACAACTTAAAGAATGGAGGCTTAAAAGACCTGTATTTAATTGCAATGCATTTGTTCCCAATTACAATCCCATAAGACTTATTGGATATTGGTTTAAATTTACATTTCAAAAGAACACCCTGTTTAGGCTAATCTTTCCTCTAAAGTATGAATATATAATGCACTCGAGCACAATGCAATACATGTAAGCCTATTGTTGGGGAATAATCAGAATTAGTTGGTAACATAGGTAAGATGTTTTATATTCATCATATGTTTGTAAGTTACTTCTCATCAGAATGTTTATTTTTGTATAATACTGTGGCCGGGTTGCAGTCATCTGTTCTCTGTCAGGACTAAGTTACTTGGGCCGCAGAGAGGGGAGAGGTCAAGCGTGTATCTCTTGGCTCCACAATGTTTTTGTGCCAGTCAATGTGTTTCTGTGATCTTGTCAAGATAGGGTGGATGTGATATATGCCTGTTGATATAAGGATTTGTTTTATGGTTCTGAGTTTGAGAAAAGAACATAGTTTAGGAGACAAAGCTGAACAATAAATGATGGCCAATGCTGTCTGGCTATGTGTGTCTTTGCGATAAAGGATCTCAGTTGCAATGTGTAAGGACTCTCAGATAATTCATTTATAGACACTGAATTGATCTGAGAGTCACAGGGTTGTGATGGAGCTCATATAATTAAAGATGGACTTTCTGATAACTCTGACTTGTGTGCGGTTTGCTCTCATGATTTGGTAAATTGAGGAAATTTCCACGACACTATACATACAGTATGTCCTAAAATACTAGGCTACATTACTGAGAATTTGGGGCGTTCCTGCATGTGGGCATTCCTGCATCTGCTGGAACCCCTCTTTATACTTATATTGGTCAATTTTGAAGGTAGTACTCCGGTGCACAGGCGGGAGCACTCATGGACAGTATGTGGCGGCGATGCACCATAACGTTGGATGCCAACCACTGATAAACCCAACAGAAAAAGAAGGACACTGTTGACTAGCTAGCTACGACTCCAGTACACAGCAGGCAGGAGTGACACCGGTGGCTATCTAGCTAGGATACTGGTAGACAGCGTCCTTCACCCCTGCCTGTCGGGCACTGCTTTTCCGCAGTTCTGTTAACGATGGCGAGGGCAGGTGGGAGTGAAGGACTCTGTGCTAGCTAGCTAGGTGTGACTCTGGTAAACAGCAGGCAGGAGGTGGGGTGACACCAGTAACTAGCTAGCTAGGACACCGGTAGACAGTGGTAATTTCAGATTTTTTGTTTTGTTTTATAGTATGTGACATTTAAAAAATGGAGTATACTTTGCCCGCATGTCATACTCATTTCGGCTTTGACAACAGCTGATAATCAGGCATGGGGATGTGCTACCGGAATTAACCGCTAACACTAAACAACGTACTCACGCATGACGCATTCTCAGTATGCGAAAATATGTTTTATAGTACGTGAATTTTCAAAAATTTAGTATGGTTTAAATGCCAGGATGTTACTCATTTCGGTCTCTTCATCTAGTAGAATTCAATGCACACTTCCCACAATACGTTGGAAGATGTGGGGCCTAGTTCTCTTCAAGGAACCTAACAACAAAACTACTGTCACGTTCTGACCTTTATTTCCTTTGTTTTGTATTTATTTAGTATGGTCAGGGCGTGAGTTGGGTGGGCAGTCTGTTTGTTTTTCTATGTTTTGGGGCATTTCTTTGTTTCGGCCTAGTATGGTTCTCAATCAGAGGCAGGTGTCATTAGTTGTCTCTGATTGAGAATCATACTTAGGTAGCCTGGGTTGCACTGTTTGTTTGTGGGTGATTGTCTATGTCAGTGGCTTGTGTCAGCACAGGTCTAATTTGTTAGCTTCACGGTCGTCGTTTGTTTATTGTTTTGTATGCAGTGTCAGTATTTTCTTTATTAAAGATTTACCATGGACACTTACCACGCCACATTTTGGTCTTCCGATCCATCTCGCCTCTCCTCTTCAGATGAAGAGGAGGACGACCGTGACAACTACAGCACTTTGGTTTCACTAATAAATACAGTATGTTGAAATGGAACCTAATTATCCTGTTTCTATAACGACACAGGGCAAGACCCAGATGCAGACGGTTTGAGTCTCTATTTATTAAAATACAAGGTGTAGGCAATAGGCAGGTCAAGGACAGGCAGAAGTTCATTAACCAAGTCAGTCTGAAAGGTAAAAGTCTGAATGGTCACGCAGGCAGGCAGAACAGGTCAGAACCGGGAGCGCTGGAAAACAGAGACACGGAAAAACATGCTGGTAGGCTTGACAAGGCGAACTGGCAACCGACAAACAAATACAGGTATAAATACACTGGGGATAATGGGGATGATGGAGGACACCTGGAGGGGGGTGGAGACAAGCACAAAGACAGGTGAAACAGATCAGGGTGTGATAGTATCTGTCTTTAGTCCTTTATAGATAGCATATATGGGCTACGATACAGGTCAAATGGGATATTCTGCCTATAACCAGTGTCGTGTCTTTGTCTATGCCGGATTAAGTGATATGACATGCTATTCTATAAAATAATTTCTCTGTAATTAATATTACCTGATTAAGCTAATCAGGTAATTGTAATTAACTAGAAAGTTGGGGCACCAACTTTTCTTCCGAATAAACTCTTAAAGACCTGGTAATCTTTTGCATCAGTAGCAGTCACTATTTAATCGTCACTTTATTCAGTCTCATCTGAAAGTTGTACATTCTTGGTTATCTTCACGAACCTTGGCTAACAAGTTGAATCAGCAATACAAAATTTGGTTTAATTATTTATTTAATCACACAGAATTACATACACAGAATGGATCATACATTGATTAGAAATGATGTCATAAAGGAAAACGTCCCTAGCAGACAGAACAGATATGACGGCTGGTTACACAAAAAAAGGGGGTTGGGTTTTGAATGAGAGAGCGGGAAGACTGAGGAACAAAGATATTTTGTGTCTCTATCGGGCCATAAGCAGCTATGCTATCGTATATACAGTATCTTGTGCATTCTAAATAACCGCACATTTGAAAAAGGAAAATGCAATAAATATTTACTCTGAGCTGCGCTTCGGTAGATTGGTTGTAGATAGACGGCAGGGTTGTCCAGCATGGATCTCTTGTCCTCTGAAGAATGTCTAGTGGTGAACTGGAGTGTGGTAGAATGGATACACTTCTTTAGTGAATAAGAGTTCAAAGTTCATACCAAGTTGCCATGCTATATGCTCATGCTATTTTCTGGCTGGTATAGTCAAAATGTATCCTTCCGGTGTGTAGGTCGTGTAGACCTTCACGTTGAGATTGGAGTCTAATTTCGTTAGGTTCCTGTCGTTGAACCAGAGCTCACGCTGAGGTTGGCTTAGTTCTGCAGGTGACCTTGTCCTTTTAACGCAAGGACTGCAAGTCCTCACGTCCTTGGAACAGGAAGTAGAATTTTCATCAACAGAGTTTATATTGTGGTGAAAGAAGGGCGTGTTTCATAGTTTAAGACCAAAGTCTGTTCACTTGGGCGGGGCCTCTGAGTGAGCAGAGTTTCTCTTTGACAAACCGTTCTCGCATTTCATAAGCTAAAATTACCTTTCATCTTTTCACTAATAGTTTCATATTTAATAATTTTAATTGCACAACAACTCCATGTGAATCTGATAACTGGAATGTGTCGACTTTCCAAGATACAGTTTATGTCGTCCTATCATCAGTAATCATGTCTCAGGCGCCAACTGACCTGACATCATATTCACTAAGTACCAATACATGGGGCGCTAGAGAGCGTGCTATGGAGTAGACGTGCTTTGCTAGAGCTCCGCTCTATTTTGAGACAAATGAGTATTTATCTTAACCTCTCACGACCCATAACTTCAAACAAATATGACAAAGGGAAAAGGCACCAAAAAAGGGGGCATTAAACAAGATAATTTGAATGAGAGACAACGAACCAATTTCAACGTCGCCGACCCACGAGGAGTTAGCTGAAGAGGCTAGCTTCCAAGAGTTCCCCACAGAGCCTACTCAAAGTGACATACTGGCTGCCATAAACTCACTAAGCAAGAAGGTGGACACAAGGTTGTCTGATATCTCAAAGAGTATTGGGACTTTGGCCGAAACTGTGAAGGCAACTCAGGGAAGGGTGCATGAGGTTGAGCAGACGACAGTCGATCACAAGGCCAGGCCAAGGGCGGGCCACCAAGGCCATTCATTGTACGGCTGCACTATCCTCAGACCAGGGATCTCATCCTCAAGCTGGCTAGTCAAAAGTTCCCCCTTAACATCAACGGAGCCAGGGTCTCTTTCTACCCCGATCTTACCTTGGAGGTGAAGAACCAATGAAAAGAGTATGATGAGGTACGCAAACAAATGCAGGGCGGCCAACATCTGATATGTATTCCTCTTCCCAGCCCGGTTTAAGGTGACAGTCGAAGGATCAACACGTACGTTTGACAACCTAAAAGAGGCCGATCTGTTCTTGACAAGCAAGCTCCCTGGCTGAGGATACAGAACGGCTGTGTCAGTCGGCTAAATGACCAAATACAGGCCAGGAATGGGTTTGAATTTCCGGCCTATGTCTTTTCGATTAGAAGATCAGAATTTGGGACTTATATGATAGGTGAGATGTTGTGGCTAATATAGCATTGTTTAGCATATCATGTTTTAGCGCCACTCACCCCCTAACGTGAGAGTTAAGTGTTAAGTGTTATCTAATATTAGTTTATATGCGGAGCATCTATAGACGAGTTAGTTCAAGCTGTATGTCTAGACACCCTAAGGTTTGTGTATTAGCCAAGGAGTGCTTCGTTTGGGGAAGTCACTCAGTAAAGGGACGGGAGGGGGGATGGGGTCTGTGTTTTATGTTCACGTTTATTATTTGTACAGGTGGCATGACAAGCTCCCGCACGGCGGGACGTTTTTCTTCAGGGTTTTGTATGACAGCAACAATTTGCTCTAAAAAAAAGAAATGCCACATAGTGACAGAGCAGAGTAGACCAGGTGGAATAAAGATAGTCAGCTGGAACTGTAATGGCTTAGGGCATGTGGTGAAACGAGCTAAGGTTTTTTCTCATCTTAAATCACTGGGTGCTGACATAGTGCTTCTTCAAGAAACTCATATTAAACGCTCCGCTCAGGCCAAGCTACGAGTCGGCTGGATCGGTCAGATATACCAGTCTAACTTTGATGCAAAAGCGAGAGGGGTAGCAATCCTGATAAGAAAAAACATTCCTTTTGTTTACTCATCCTCGATTTCAGATCCTAATGGTCGATATATTATTGTGGCTGGTACACTGAATTCGAAACCAGTAACCTTGGTCAATTTATATGGACCCAACTTCGATGATCCATTAATTTTTCAAAGGGTATTTAAGGACATACCAAATATCTCGGATACAAGTGTTATTGTTGGAGGGGACTTTAACTGTACGTTAGATCCTCTTTTAGATAAACAGCTATCAAGGTCACTTCAACAATCAAATGCCAGTGTCTGTCTAAATACATTGATGACAAACCTTAACATTGTCGATATTTGGAGACTGACGCACCCAACAGACAGGGATTATTCTTTCTTTTCATCAGTTCATAAATCATATTCCAGAATTGACTTTTTTGTTGGACTCCAAACTAATTTCAGCAGCTGAGTCGGTTACCTATCACCCTATTCTAATTACGGACTACTCTCCTGTGTCCATGGTGCTGAAACTCGACAGTATGTCGACAGGTCGGTGACCGTGGCGCTTAGACGCATACCTGCTGAAAGATGAGGCTTTTTGTCAGTATTTGAAGGAGCAGATTACCTTTTTGCTCTGAACTAACGACACGGGGGATGTTGACGACTCCACCCTTTGGGAATCTCTAAAGGCTGTGATTAGAGGTTACATTATTTCTTATACATCAGAGAGGAAGAAACGCGCCAATACTAGGCTGAGAGAAATTGAAAGAGAGTTAGGGGAACAGGAGAACGTTTTTAGGACGAATTCCTCGTATACAGTCCTTGAGAAGATCACAAAGTTAAAATATGAATATAATACCATCCTTTCGAAACGGTTGGGCTCTTTACTTGCTAGAACGCAACAAAGTTATTTTGAACTGGGTGACAAATCACAAATGATTATAAAGACAGCTAAGGCATGTACAGGCATCTAGAGCTATTCACAAAATAAAAGACAAGGGTAAAATAGTAACAGATCCGCAGGATATTAATAAATGCTTTGCGTAGTTTTACTCAGAGCTATTCCAATCAAACTGCGATGCTACTGATCCACAAACTATGGAACGCTTTCTCGCTGAATGTGAACTTCCTAAACTAGACAGGGGGGCAGCTGCTGCACTCGATGCAGGGATAACTTTGGAGGAAATTAACACAGCGATAGCACAATTTCCAAACAGCAAGGCCCCTGGGCCCGATGGATATGTAATAGAATTCTATAAGAAGTACTGCGCCAGTCTATCTCCACTTATGTTGCGAATGTTTAAACAATCCAAAGAAAATGCCAAACTCCCGCTAACACTGTATGATGCTACAATAGCACTGATCTTGAAAAAAGATAGAGATTCCATGGAGATGTCGTCTTATCACCCCGTGTCGTTACTCCCCATAGAAAACAAGGTGTTGACAAAGATATTGGCAAACCGATTGAAAACGTATATTTCTGACATCATACACCCTGACCAGACAGGTTTTATCCAGGGCCGACATATATACTACAATTTGAGACGCCTTTTCAACGTAATGTATAACGATCATAAGGTTGAGGCAGTGGTAATAGCTCTTGATGCAGAGAAGGAGTTTGATCGGATTGAGTGGAAGTATATGATGACGGTTCTGGAGCACTTCGGGTTTGGAAAGGAATTTATTAATTGGATAAGAATTATTTATGCACACCCAATGGCGTCCATGGTAACCAATCAAGAAATGTCGCAGTCATTCCGCTTGTTTAAGGGGTGCCGACAGGGGTGCCCTATTTCGCCTGCTCTCTTCGCTATAGCCATGGAACCCCTTGCTACTTGCATTCGGGCATGTGCCTGTTACGGTTTTCTTCAGTCGAAGGAGAGGCGGACCAAAATGCAGCGTGGTTATTTCGATACATCTTTAATAAAGAATATAACGAACAAATACAAACCAAGAAAACCTAAACAGCCTTATCTGGTGCAAACAAACACAGAGACGGGAACAATCACCCACGAAACACTCAAAGAATATGGCTGCCTAAATATGGTTCCCAATCAGAGACAACGATAAACACCTGCCTCTGATTGAGAATCACTCCAGGCAGCCATAGACTATTCTAGACAACCCCACTAACCACTATCCCATAACCTACAACAAACCCCTAGACAAAACACACCACATAAAATAACCCATGTCACACCCTGGCCTGATCAAAATAATAAAGAAAACACAAAATACTAAGACCAGAGCCGATATAGCTTCGGTTAAAATAAAGGACACACAGCACAAAATTTCCCTATATGCAGACGATGTTCTTTTGTTTTTGTCCAAGCCTAAAACTTCTATTTCACCCTTACTTAACTTGATAAACACATTTGGCTCCTTCTCTGGCTACAAGATAAACTGGCAAAAAAGTGAGTTGATGCCAATATCACGGCCTGTGGATATGCAATTTCTGCAATCTACCCCGTTTAGAACAGTGATGGACAAGTTCACAAGCCTTGGCATTGTAATGACAAGAGACCTTGATCAGCTATTGAAAGCGAATTGGGACATGAAAATATATCAGCTTAAACAAAATGTAGATTTTTGGAAAACTGCCTATCTCCGTGGTTGGTCGTATAAACGCTATTAAAATGGTTTTCCTACCCAGGTTTCTTTACCTCTTCCAATGTCTACCCAATTTCATACCACAAAGCTATTTTAAGAAACTGGATTCAATAGTAACTCCATTTTTATGGGATAACAAGGCAGCCAGAATTTCAAAGAAGCATTTATGCAAGTACAAGATAGAGGGGGGCTTTGGCCTTCCTCACTTTAAACTGTATTATCGGGCTGCTAATTTGAACATTGTGTCTTTCTGGAGGGAAAGTTTACCTGTGATGAGACAGAAGGATATGCCTTCATGGCCTTTGATTGAGCAGGCCTCCTGTCAACGTTCCTCACTCCCTGCACTTGTTAATAGCCCATCATATGTGAAAAAATCCACTTATGACTCTAACCCAGTCATTTGTCATACGCTTAGGATCTGGAAACAGATTAGGTATTGTAGAAAACTTCTAGTAGCCTCAGCCTATGGAATTCCCAGACCCAAACTGCCATACTTTGAAAACGGAAAGGAGAGTGAATTTGTCCTTTTGGAAATGGCATTGGAGAGTCTACTGGGTATTCACAGTCATCTGTCAGAACGCTACAAATACCAAGTACTAATGGATCATTTGCGGTTTCCCAGTGCATACAGGCTGGCCCAATCCTTTATGCACTCCGCAACACCATACACTGCTGCTCTCCAGGCCCTGAAGGCGAGATATGGTGAGCCACGTCAGCTAGTCCAGAATGAACTAAACAACATCCTGAACACGTCTCCAATTAAAATGGGAGACCATGCTGCCGTCCAAGAATTCTCCCTGTCTGTCCAATCCCTGACCTCGATGCTCCAATCCGTTGAAGGAGAAGACGGGAACAAGCTTAAATGTGGCTCCCACGTGGACAGGCTTCTTAGCAAACTTCCAGTGTACCTCAGAGACAGTTTCATTGAACATTGTTTGAATAAGGGCATCCTGAAAGAGGGCTCGAGAAGCACCTATGCTCTTAGAGACCTGGCCGCATGGTTGGAGGTGAAGGCAAAGGCGAAGAGCATCGCTCACCAGGCCACAATCTCAGCCATAGCCATCGGGGGAAAGAAGGAATTTGAACGCCAGGAGGGACAGAAAAGGCCAAATCCCACTACCATGTACTTAAATAGTGAGGCCGGGGAGGAACCCGGGAAGAAGACCCCTCTCAAGAGCAAGAACATCAAATTCCAGACTTACTGCCCATATTGCAATAGTAAGGGGCACTTCCTTGGCTCATGCCCCAGGGTAAAAAAGCTCACTCAAACTCAATTGAAGGCCTGGATCACTTCAGGCGAGCGATGCTACAAGTGTGCCCGTAGCCATAAGGCAGAGACCTGCACATTGAGGAAACCCTGCAACCACTGTAAAGGAATCCATCTCACCGTGTTGCATGATCTAATTCCGCAAGCACAGAAGGAGCAGAGTATGCTCATGGTAGGAGCTGCAAAGGAGCTGTAACTCGACCAGCAGAACCGGTCTCCAAGGGTCATGTTGAAGGTGGTCAAGGTCACTCTGAAAAGTGAAGGGAGAAGCATTGATACATTCGCTGTTCTAGATGATGGGTCAGAAAGAACAATCATTCTCACGGCGGCCACTCGTCAGCTTAACCTGGAGGGGACCCCCGAGACCCTTAATCTCAGAACGTTGCGACATGATGTTATCCAAATGAAAGGCTCTGCTGTAACATTTAGCATTTCACCTTCAGGAAACAGGGACGTGGCCTATAACATCACCAATGCCTTCACGGCAGATGGCTTGAATCTCGCAGAGCACTCCTGCCCGGTAAGTGTTCTACAGAAACAATATCCTCATCTACGAGGATTGCCTCTTCCTAACCTGGCCAGAGTAGCGCCACTTATCCTGATTGGGTCAGACCACCCACATCTCGTCACCCCGACTGAGCCTATACGAGTTGGACCAGAAGGAGGGCCCATTGCTGTCCATACATCCTTGGGTTGGGCTGTGCAAGGTCCATCCCATCTACTTCTCTCCACCCAAGCTGTACAGTCACAGCAAGTCCTCTTCACCAGAAGCAATCCAGATGCAGCCACTGACCTCCTTCGGAATGTTGAGATGCTCTGGAAGATGGACACATTCTCCAACCGGAAGCTACAGGAGGTCACTCGCTCGAAACATGACTCCTATGCATTAGACCTCCTGGAGAAGAGCACCACCACCACTGAAATGGATGGCGTTCGCAGGTATGCAACCCCACTGCTGCGGGTGCCCAACCATCCTCCTCTGGCAACCACGACACGGGCTGTACTCCCCCTATTGCGTGGAACGGAGCGACGCCTGGTGAAGAATCCTGAGCTTGCAGAAGTTCATAACCGAGAGATTCATAACCTTGTGAAGGCAGGCTACGTCACTGAAGTGACAGCTCATGAAGAGGGAAAAGCACAATGCCAGAAATTCCTGCCTCAGTCTCATCCATTCCTCTGTCACCTGACACGTGACCACCTGTTCACCTTCACTGTCAGTCATCCTACCTGTCCAGCTACCCACACAGATTCCACTAATCTTTCAGGTATTTTCTTAACATACCCACTGTATACATTGACAGTCCGATTTGCCTGAACCATGCTTTCCACCCCGCATTGGATGACGTGGTGTTTTCACAGTGGAGGGAGAAGGGACTCACAACAATTGGTAATCTATACATAGATGGTCAGTTAGCTTCATTTCAACAATTACAGGGAAAGTTCAACATGCCAACAACACATTTTTTCAGATACCTCCAAATCAGGAATTTCGTAAGGACACATATCCCACAGTATGGCATGAAGCCAAATAGTCCTACATTAGATAGCTTGATCCTTGTCAAACCCCATTCAAAAGGGTCGGTCTCTAGACTGTATGATGTGCTACAGGCCCACATAGAGGTATCCACAGACACCATTAAAAGGGCTTGGGAACAAGAACTTGGTTCAGAAATCTCAGATGAGGACTGGGTAGAAGCTCTCAGGAAAATAAACCACAGTTCAGTGAATGCCAGACACAACCTTGTACAGTTTAAGGTGATACACAGGTTACATTACTCAAAAGTGAAACTGCATAAAATATTCCCGGACACCTCACCACTGTGTGAGAGGTGCAAGCAGGATGAGGGGACGTTGACCCACTTATTCTGGACATGTCCTAAGTTACATGTTTACTGGGCTCTCATTTTTGATTACTTATCTAGAGCCTTTGATAGAGTTCTAGCCCCAGACCCATTGATCGCTCTGTTTGGTACAGTTGATGGGAATAACCAGGAGGAGAAGCTGTCTCTCTTTGTACTCTATTAGCCAAAAGGCTCATATTGCAATTTTGGAAATTGGAGACTGTACCTACTGCAAAATGTGGTTATGTGATTTAAGGAATGTAATACATATGGAAAAGATTCGATACAATACCTCCAATAGCAGTCCAATGTTTTACAAAATATGGCAGCCGATACTGGATAAATGGTCTAGTCCCGCTTCATAACTGGGTTGACGATCTGCTGCTACTCTGTGCTGTACTCCACTCAATATTTATTTTGGGCTTAACTACACTGCTTGTAATGACTATATGCTGTCTTCTTATACATGTACCACCTAATAGGATTTTGTTTTATTTTGTGTATGTGTTAAGGGATTTTTTATCAATAATGACTAATTATGTATACATTTCCATCAGGACTGACTAATCAGAATACTATTATGTTACTGTATATGTATGAATTTTCTTTTAATCCTAGTACTGAATATAATGTGTGTAAATATAATCAAGAATTAGAACAATGACTGTCTGTTCCTTGGTAGAAATGAATGAACTTATCGCTAGACTGGCTAGAATGCTTATCTACACAGGCAGACCTTGTCTCGGATCATAAATTATCTAAATTAGGAGAGAGGATGTAGGAAGGCTTGAGAACTATACAGCCTTTGTACCAGGGTGAAGAAGAGACGGGACAGTTCGAAAACTAATGACGTCATGGGGGGACAAAATGGCGCCGTAGAGAAAACACTGTGTTTCAGCGAGCTCTCGTGACATTCGTAAATGTAAATTTTTACATTAATCGCCTAGCTTGAAAAAGTGGTAGAATTGGCTAAATAAGTTACCATATAATGAGTCTTGACGGCTATTTCGCAAAAATCTCCGACAACATGCCCAACAGAACTACTAAGAAGTCGACCAAAACCACCACCCCTGTGGATGTGCATGAGGAGCTAGCTAACGTTAGCGAAGCTAACACCATTGCGGATCCAGGCACAATGGACCTGGTGATTCAAAAGATGACTGATAACATTACTAAAGTGATCGATGCTGAGATAAGAACGGTCTTGGAAGCAATAGCAGGCCATTCAGCTGAACTACAGAGGGTTGTGAAACGTGTTGTTGAGGCGGAAGGAAGAAATGCTGCAGTGGAAACTTCAACTACATCTATGGACGCTAAGATAAAAGCACTTGAGAAACAGGTGAGTAAAATGGCGGAGCACAATGACGACTTGGATAATCGAGGACGCAGATGCAATATTTGTGTTGTGGGACTCCTGAAAAATTCTGAAGGGACACGTTCAGTAAAATTCTTTGAGGAATGGATCCCTGGCTACCTACAAATGGACACTAAGGCTGGTCGTGTGAAGCTGGACAGGGCCCATCGCTCTCAAGCACCGATACCCGGTCCCAATCAGCGCCCACGGCCGGTGGTTATAAAGTTCCACAACTTCACTGACAAGCAGCGCGTCATGGACGTGGCTAGAAACATTGGCTCTGATGGTAGTCAACGTAAAAGTTCCACTGTGGTTGTACGAAGACGCAAAGCGTTTGATGAGGTGAAGGCTCGACCCAGGATAATGAAGATGGACTACGCACTGTTGTACCCGGCCACATTGAAGATTATGGTCAACGGATCACCTAAAAAGCTCTACACACCTGAAGAGGCTGCTGCGTTTATTGACTCTCTCGGGTAAATAACTTTAAGCTGCACCTCCGCAGCATAGGATAACTTTGTTTATTTTTGGTTGAATCTGATCACGAAACATACATACATATAAAGGATGAGGCTATTGAGCGGCAATGCGGACTTAAGAGTCTACATTGGAGAGTTGAAATCCCCTGCATGTTAGCTAGTGGGAAAACCCCCTTTTGGATCTTTACATGTTTAATTTTTGGGTTTAGTATAGTTCGAGTTCAGGGTTCATATCGTTTGTTTATGCTTGGTGAGATAGAGGAGAGTTCAACACATGGAAAAAGGTACCATCCCACTTTTACAGTAGGATCCAGTCTGGATATTGAATGGTCAAGATACAATGGCAGGTAACGGACTGCGTGTATGTACATGGAACATTAGAGGGAGCCATAACCCCATTAAAAGGAAGAAGGTACCGTCTTTTTTGAAAAAAGAAAATATTGATATTGCCCTGTTGCAAGAAACTCATTTGGATGATAAGGAGCACCTGAAATTACAACAAGGGGGGTTTGGTCAAGTGTTTTTCTCATCATTTACATCCAGAAGTAGAAGCGTTTAGCAATTCTGGTGAAAAAGAACTTACCACTTAAGTTCTTGAATTGTGTGAAAGATACATTTGGTCGCTTTGTTATAATTAATAGTACTTTACAAGGGCAGAACATTTCCATAATGAATATTTACTTCCCCCCTGCTCACCCCCCTGATTTCCTCACTAAGGTATTTCTAGACTTTTCAGAATTAAACTCGGACACTGCAGTGGTTGGAGGAGATTTTAACTGCTTGTTGAACCCCCTTATTGATAAGTTTCCCAGCGGTATAGCTTCACTCTCTCCTCAAGCTAAGTCACTTAAAGCTATTAGTGATGATCTGGGGTATGCGGATGTCTGGAGAGCTTTTCATCCCTCCAACAGAGAGTTCACTTTTTTCTCTGCACCTCATGGATGTCAGACTAGAATAGATTATTTTTTTTATGCCCAGGACGTCTTTGCAGTCTGTTTTATCCGCTAGGATAGGAAGCATACTCATATCTGATCATGCTGAGGTGATCCTGGACAGAAAACTCAATGGGGCATTCAATCGGTCAAGTTATTGGAGGTTGAACACAACCATTCTTAAAGACTATACATTCACATCATATTTTATTACAGAGTTTAAAGCATTTCTCTCTATTAACTCTCAATCAACAGATAACTCCTCGCTCCTTTGGGAGACCTGTGAAGCGTATGCCAGGGGTCTGATTTTGTCATACACAGCTACTAAGAGATGGAAAAAGTGTGAAAAGCCAAAAATGTTAGAGGGTGAATTAGGAACTAAAGAGAAGGACTACATTAAAACGCCCACTCCTGCCCTATTAAAAGTCAGTCCACTATCAGTCATTAGATCGACATTAGACTCTCTCCTAACACAGGACGCTGAAAAGAAAATGAGATTTGGCAGGCAAAAGCTGTATGAACATGGCGACAAGCCAGGAAAGTACTTGGCATACCTAGCTAAAAAGAGAGCTGACTCTCAGTCAAATGCTACTATTACTGATTCTGATGGTAATCATTTATATGAAAATAAATTGATAAGTGACTCATTTAAGAAATTTTATACAAACCTTTATGCCTCAGAACTGCCAAAGGATGCACCCAAATTAATGGAGAACTTATTTTGTAAGATTGAGCTCCCTACTATCTCCGAAGAGCAGAGGTCCCTCCTTAATGCCCCTATTACCAAGGAAGAGATAATGTTCACAATTAAGAATCTTCAAAATGGTAAGGCCCCAGGACCAGACGGGTTTTGTAGTGAGTTCTATAAAAAGTTCCATGGCCTGATCCTTGAGCCATTGCGTGATATGTTTAACCACTCATTTTCAAATGACCAACTCCCTCAAACGCTGAGAGAAGCCAACATTTCACTTATTCTCAAAAAGGGAAAAGAGTCTTGTTCCTCGTACAGACCAATTTCCCTTCTGAATGTGGATAGAAAATTGCTTTCTAAAATTCTAGCCACAAGATTAGAGGACTCACTGCCACTAATTGTGAAAGGAGACCAAACTGGCTTCATTAAGGGCCGTAAGTCATGCAACAATGTCAGGCGGCTTCTTAATGTAATTCAAGCCTACCAACAAAGTGCTGTGGATGGTCTTGTGCTCTCCCTAGATGCTGAGAAAGCATTTGATTGTGTGGAGTGGTCTTACCTATTATTTGCTCTAAATAAATTTGGTCTGGGGGACAACTTTATAAAATGGGTGAAAGTTTTGTATGATAATCCTCAGGCTGCTGTCCTTACTAATGGGCTAAGGTCAAATAGCTTCTCTATACACAGAGGTACCAGACAGGGCTGTCCTTTATCCCCCCTCCTCTTTGCACTCGTTATGGAACCACTGGCCGAGGCCATCAGGGTAACGCCTGCTATACAGGGGCTGCTCATTGGTGATGTTCACCATAAAATAAGCTTGTATGCTGATGATGTCCTGATATTCATCTCTAGTCCCGAGACTTCAATTACATCTCTTATTAATATTATTGAATTATTCAGCGAATTCTCAGGCTACAAGATTAACCTAACTAAGTCAGAGGCTATGCCACTCGGTAGCCTACACTCTGTACCTAATACTTCTCCCCCTTCCCTTTTAAATGGTCTCCCTCAGGTTTCATGTATCTGGGTATATTTGTAACTCCTAAATTCCAGTAAATGTACAAAGCCAATTTTGTTCCCTTGTTTGATACAGTAAGACAGGATCTGGAGTGCTGGAACTCTCTCCCGATTTCTTGGTTGGGTAGAATATCCCTCTTGAAAATGTACATTTTACCTAGACTACTTTACCCAATCCAAATGATCCCAGTATTACTTTCCAATAAGGTAATAAAGGATGTAAATGGATGGCTAAGTTCCTTTATATGGAGTCAACTTAAGCCAAGACTTAAGATGGCAATATTGCAGCTGCCAAGTTCTATGGGCGGTTTGGACCTGCCCAATATCAGGTTCTATCAATGGTGTGCCCACCTTTGTTATATTTCTGACTGGATCAAAAATGATGACTCCTCTATTTGGTTAGACATTGAGACTTCTCTTTCAAAATACCCCTTACAGGATCTTTTATTTTTCAGAAGTTTCAAGTCTGTAGAAGATCACTGCAATAATCCCATTACACTTAACACACTCAAAGTATGGACGCTTTCTGGGAAGGTCCAAACTAACCTCTGCTCTTACCCCAATTCTTAACAACCCAGATTTCAGTCCAGGATTGCTGGGTGCTGGCTTTAACTTATGGCTTAATAAGGGCATACGCAGGCTAAATGACTTATTTGCTGATAAGATTTTGTTGTCAGTTGAGCAGATGGTCGAGAAATATCGACTCCCAAAGCAGGACTTTTTCCGCTTCCTACAAGTAAGACATTATATTCTGAAGAGCACCACCTTAATTGGTAACCCTGACGTGTCTGTCATTGAAAGAATGCTTTTTTTCCCCACAAAGGAAAATGTCTGTAAGTCTGTTTTATGATACTTTAAGGTCCTTTTCTGCTGTCAACACACAAAGGGTGAAACAAGTGTGGGAGAAAGAATTGTCTGTTACTATTGACGAAGAGATGTGGGAGGACATTTGGAGATATACAAAAACAATATCTATATGTAATCGTACTAGAGCAATCCAATTAAGAATAATACACAGATTGCATATATCCCCAAATCGCAGACATGCTTTTAGCCCCACTTCCTCTTCCCCTCAGTGTCTTAAATGCAAAACTGATACAGGCACCCTAACACATTGTTTAGGGTCATGTACCAAAATACAAAGATACTGGTCTGGTGTTCTGCAAGAAATTGAAAAGATCCTAGGGGTTGATCTAGAATTGGACCCAGTTTCTTTACTGTTGGTTCTCCCTAGTAGGCATGCTACTTCTGTGGGTAAAAGGAGGCTTTACAACATCCTTACCTTCGCAGCGAGGAAAAACATCCTTTTACAGTGGATTAGTGATAAGGTTCCTTCTATTAAAGATTGGCATAAGATACTATTTGAATGGGTGCCTCTGGAATATCTGACATGTACATTGCATTCTAAAACAGACCAGTTCTAAGTATGGGAACCTTATCTAAATTACCTAGAACCTGAGGTATCAGCTATTATGCTGCAAGGATTCTCTTAGAATGGCGGGGATCTATGTATTTCAGAACTACACTGTACGTTCCATGTGTGGAACCTAACCTCTTGGTTTAAACTGAGCTTTTTTGTTTAATTTCTGTTTTTAAGTTTGTTTAAAATGTATGTATTGAGAGACAATGATGGGGATGGGGTGAGAGAAGCACCGAGCGGGAAGAGGAAAATGGTGTACGTACTGTATGTAGGGTGTGTATGTATGTGTGTGCGTACGCGTATATATGTGTATATGCATTAGTGTATGTATGTATATGTATGTGTGTGTATGTATATGTATATATACAGTGGGGCAAAAAAGTATTTAGTCAGCCACCAATTGTGCAAGTTCTCCCACTTAAAAAGATGAGAGGCCTGTAATTTTCATCATAGGTACACTTCAACTATGACAGACAAAATGAGAAAAAAAATCCAGAAAATCACATTGTAGGATTTTTTATGAATTTATTTGCAAATTATGGTGGAAAATAAGTATTTATTATATACCATCCCATGTGGTTTGTGTTTGTGTCTAAAATAACACTTTTTTTGGATACTATATGATGTGTTATTTCATAGTTTTGATGCCTTCATTACTATTCTACAATGTAGAAAAACCCTTGAATGAGTAGGTATGTCCAAACTTTTGACTGGTACTGTATGTAAATGTGATATTTCAGTTTTTCGTTTTTTAATAAATGTGCAAAAATGTCTAAAAACCTGTTTTTGCTTTGTCATTATGGGGTATTGTGTGTAGATTGATGATGATCATTTTTTAAAGTAGCAAAATGTGGAAAAATTCAAGGGGTCTGATTACTTCCAAATGCACTGCATTTGTTGCTGTTTACTTATTTCACTCACCTCGACATCGTCGCTTTCTAAGTGCAAGTACGTGTTCGAATCCGTCTCACCAACCAGCATAGATACACAGCCTCTTCCACTTTGGCGCCATCATTTTGAGTAATTAAGTGTTTTTTTCTGTTAAAAGTCAAATGACAGCGAATACGACAACAGGTTTGTTTGCAAGATAATTTTGCAATATTGACAAAGATATTGTTAGAAAAACAAATCCACTATAGTAACTTAAAGAAAGTCAGTTGCAGCCTCTATGGGTTCTAAAGAGTTATTAATATTGTTTGTTAATTCCGATTTTTCAGGTGTTGCAGCACCCTCAGCACCCCTACTTCCTGCAGCTATGCTTACTAGCTAGTATGTTTTACTAATAGTTATTGCTTTAAGTCTGAAATGGGTCATTTAATTACAATGGTTTGAATATTAATCTTTGTCAAATCCATGAATTAAAGAAAAGTCTAACATATCTCCTTATTTCTCCTGGTTAGCAACGGTTGTTACATTGTAACTACAAAGTAATTAAAACAGTCACTTCACTTTACATTAAGTTGCTTGCATTGTAAATACATGTCTACTGGTTAGTCTGTTGTCTGCAAAGATTGCTAAATTGTATCCACATAGTGATTTTAAAGGTTATACCCAACTGGGTTTCACTTTACATTAAGTTGCTTTCTCTGGGTAGATACATGGTAATTCCAGTATATCCCATGTGAATACATTGTTCTTACGTTACACTTGATTCGGTATAGCCTTTGAGCCAGGTCATATCATAGAACTTAACTACTTGAAAATGACTGGTAGTTAATGACAGGTGTGACTTGTTACAGTTGTTGTTTCTAGGTCCTAGACTAATTATCAACCCTGGTATTACCTGTAGATTTGATGGTAGTGGCACCCTGTAGTTATATAACAATGTCACATGTTGGAGTCGTTAACATGAAAATTCACATGTGACTTGTGATTACAAACTTGTGATTACAAATTATTAGTTACATACTGGAACAAGAAAATGTGTACTAACATCAGTAATTGCACATGCGGAATAACCTTCAGCAAGTGGATGTGTAATTGTACATTCCTTTTTGCAATTATGTAATATCTGATAGCGCTAAACCCTATTTCCATGCAATTACATAGTAATACCTATGTAACTACTATGTTGTTACTACAGT
The DNA here is from genome assembly GCF_013265735.2 of Oncorhynchus mykiss. Lineage (NCBI taxonomy): Eukaryota > Metazoa > Chordata > Actinopteri > Salmoniformes > Salmonidae > Oncorhynchus > Oncorhynchus mykiss. Next base: position 38,152,200 of record NC_050570.1, read on the forward strand.
TATTACTGTGTAGTTACATAGTAATAGAGGCAACTTAATGTAAAGCGTTAGCCTATTTCCTTTGGGACAGTGATGAGGACGGGTCTGGATTTGGTTTATAGCACACAGAAATCTCACCTATCCATTCATCTCAGATCAGATCTCACAAATTAAAAGAGAGACATGATAGGAGGTAGAGTAGGAACATAAAATGCAATGTGCCTGAGCCCATAGCAGCTCAATACCATACATTTCTAGCAACATCCACGTAAACATGTTTTCACATCATAAGGCAGGACGGGCAGACGGAGGACACTCTAAATTGGCCAACCACTGTCCTCTAGTGGTCAACATGAATTACTCAAATGTGGTTCCAAAATGTGATGACTGTAATTAATAATCTACTGTGATCTTAAAGTACATTTTCACAAATACAATTAACATGGATATATCAATACATGTCTAATTTATGCATAATAACAATCCTGACAAAGATTGAGTCTCACAAAAGTCAGTGAAAGGGGCCGTGAACACTGTAGCTGCAGAATGCATTTGTGGGGAAGTAATGAAAACAGACACATTTGATTGGTCTGTTGTTTCTCACTCCATGTTCTACTTCTCTATTTATTTGTGCATTGCACCTCATCACGTCATCACTATGTACATCCTGTGAGGGTAAACAGAACCCACAAAGAGAAACACAAGTTAACACTTTTAGTAGTAATGCTTTTACAGCAGACAAGCAAACACGTACAGTAGTTGTATCCAAATCGTATCACATCCTCATGTACGTGCAGCGGTTTCCACAACACACATCCACTATATAGAGAGGTTTAGCGTTTTAACATTGCCTTAAGATTGCAGGTAGACAGAGATTTCAATCAGCAAGGGAGCATATAGGGCTTATCTCACAAACACACACACAACCTCAGTGTACATACATACTGTACATACATACATACTACACAGTCACAACTCCTGCCATTGGTATAGTCACCAGAAAAAGCATCATAGCCTACAGCGGACAGACAGCCTCTTTAGTTCTGCACTGCTCAGTGGTCAGTCAGTGTACACGTTGTCCACAACCCAGGCGGTACCATTTCACAAAGGATGGAACCCAGGAAAGGTTTGACAGTGTCAGTATACAAGCAGAGAGAAAAAAAAACAAGTGAGTGGTTGTATCAGATGAAATAGATGTGCAGTGTCTCTCTTGTTCTCGTTTAGCGAAATGGTCCACACAGATAAGAGAGAACAAGCCTTGCTGAAACATTGATATGCAGCTTTCGGTATGTTAAGACATGGTTGTACATGTCAGGTATTGTATGTTCTCATGAAATCCTTTCAGAGTGCTGACACACAGATGAGGGAGAGATGGCTCCATGTTAGGGTCTGGATAGTAGTCAAACAAAACGCCAGTATCATGAGCATGTATTATGAAATGATGTGCCACCATATGCAGTAAAATAAAGTCCAAGTCTTCAATAAGTGGTCCCAGTCAGTGCATGCAGAAAATATATGCTTCAAACAAACGGGGGGGCTCTTACTGAAGCAGATGCACATAAACATAAAATTGCTTGATGGGTTATTTGTCCTACACCAGATACCATATTTTGAAACACCCATCTGCAAACGACATCAGTGACATGTGGCCTTGGATTAAAACGTCATTTCACTCGTGGGTCAATAGCAAAGGCTTCCGAGAGAGACATTAGAGGGACAGGAAAAAGACCCCCACTGTATTTCACTGAAACATTCTCCAAAATAAAACACCAGTTCTTCTTTGGGAGGGATCAACATAGACATAAGCATCACAGTATGACACAAACATCCGATAGTACAAGTGAATAAGTTAACATCATTGAAAGTAAATACACGACTAATGGCGTTGATGAGCCCGATGGAAACACTAGCAGCAGCAGTTTGGTTCTTAGATAAGTACAGTAGTGTGATATGGAATTATTCTATGATATATTTTACACCCTGGTTCCTATGAGACTGTAGACACCGGACAGTGACTGTAAAGACGCGAATGAGTACCTTTAGAGTGACTACAGGCTGCAAACGAGTCACCAGACTAACCTAATGACGTACTGCACCTTTCTAAACACTCGAACCAGCCAGTTGTGCTTTTTTGAAACACTGAGTCTCTTTTGTTGTTATTTGACAGTAAAACATTGATAAAACATCTTCCTTGGCGATTATAGTTCATACAGTCATATCCTGGCTGTTACACAGCACCTGTGACTAACCACACTGTGACCACAGGCGTGTCGTTATCACCTGTGACTAACCACACTGTGACTAGAGGTGTGTCATTATCACCTGTGACTAACCACACTGTGACTACAGGTGTGTCATTATCACCTGTGTCCAGTGCATTAGGTGGACAGTATCGCTATTTGGTGATGTGTCTCCATAGACTGCTGGATGACTCTGCGTTGCTTGGTTCAGGACTAGGACACGTAGGGACAGCATTGAACAGTTCTTGTTGGAGAGTGCTGCCACCAGATAGACATAAGATAGGTGGGTCGGCAGATCTTTTTCTGACACGGTTACACTGTTAGTCTGGCTATTGAGGTCTCTACGGAGTCCACGGGGCAGTAAAGAGAAGAGAAGGCGACGGGAGTCACAGATCTGGTGGGAGCTTGATTATTGTTCACGGAGGGGTCAGGGGTGGGTGGGCACGAAGCCTGTCTCGCGTTCTCTCTTTTTCTATCAGCTCAGTAGAGTGCTTTCTGTCCTTGGCTGTCAAATTCTGACCAGGCGTCATTCAGTTCCATAAATATCATCTTGGCATATTGTTCATAGGGCTGTCCCGTGGCCTGGGAGAGGGGAAGATGGGGAGAAAAAAAACATCAATCAGTAGGCAGGTTCCCATTGACCCAGGTTTATACGCCAAAAGCAATGTCACCAAAACATTTTTATTGCGATGTGTAATGGAAAACGGCAGCTATAGAAGAAATGTTCTAAAGATTGAAAAAAATGTGGATCCGTTCAACAGAGGTCGATTTCTTTTGTCAACCTTTCTTTGCTGCGACAAATGGTGATGGAAATGTTGACTGAATATGTTTCAAATAAATGATGGTTGCCGAACCACTTGGAAGGTACGTGACGTCATCACGTAACCATAGTATAAAGCTCCACTCCACATTTCATTTGAAATGCCTACTGCTTACCAAAGCAATAGATAGAATGCAATGAAGTATATTTTGGTGAGCATTTGACAACTGTGTTTTTCCACTAATTGCATTATGGAACGAACCTACTGTCTTGTGTGCATTGCTGAGCTTATAATGTGAAGAAATAATAAACTCAGCAAAATAAAGAAACGTCCCTTTTTCAGGACTCTGTCTTTCAAAGATAATTCGTAAATATCCAAATAACTTCACAGACCTTGTAAAGGGTTTAAATGTAAAAGGTTTAAAGGGTTTAAACACTTTCCCATGCTTGTTTAATGAACGGCAGGTAGTCTAGTGGCAGCAGATAGCCTAGTGGTTATAGCATTGGGCCAGTAACCAAAAATGTTGCTAGATCGAATCCCCGAGTTGACAAGGTAAAAATCTGTCGCTCTTAATTTGTTCTTAACTGACTTGCCTAGTTAAATAAAGGTTAAATGAATAAAATGAACCATAAACAATTAATGAACATGCACCTGTGCTTACAGATGTTAGACAATTAAGGTCACAATTATGAAAACTTCGGACACTGAAGAGGCCTTTCTACTGACTCTGAAAAACACCAAAAGAAAGATGCCCAAGGTCCCTGCTCAGCTGTATGAACGTGCTTAGGCACGCTGCAAGGAGGTATGAGGACTGCAGATGTGGCCAGGGCAATAAATTGCAATGTCTGTACTGTGAGATGCCTAAGACAGCACTACAGAGACAGTTGATCGTCCTCGCAGTGGCGGACCACGTGTAACAACACCTGTACAGGATCGGTACATCCGAACATCACACTTGTGGGACAGGTACAGGATGACAACAACTACCCGAGTTACACCAGGAACACACAATCCCTCCATCAGTGCTCAGACTGTCCGCAATAGGCTGAGAGAGGCTGGACTGAGGGCTTGAAGGCCTGTTGTAAAGGCAGGTCCTCACCAGACATCACCGGCAACAACGACGCCTATGGGCACAAACCCACTGTCGCTGGACCAGACAGGACAGGCAAAAAGTGCTCTTCACTGACGACTTGTGGTTTTGTCTCACCAGGGGTGATGGTCGGATTTGCGTTTATCGTCGAAGGAATGAGCGTTACACCGAGGCCTGTACTCTGGAGCGGGATTGAGGTGGAGGGTCCCTGTAACGCACAGCATGGTCTGGGGCGGTTTGTCACAGCATTCTCGGACAAGTGCTTGTTGTCATTGAAGTCAATCTCAACGCAGTGCGTTGCAGGGAAGACATCCTCCTCCCTCATGTGGTACCCTTCCTGCAGGCTCATCCTGACATGACTCTCCAGCATGACAATGCCACCAGCCATATTGCTCGTTCTGTGCGTGATTTCCTGCAAGACAGGAATGTCAGTGTTCTGCCATAGCCAGCGAAGAGCCTGGATCTCAATCCCATTGAGCACATCTGGGACCTGTTGGATCGGTGGGTGAGGGCTAGGGCCATTCCCCCCAGAAATGTCCGGGAACTTGCAGGTGTCTTGGTGGAAAAGTGGGGTAACATCTCACAGCAAGAACGGGCAAATCTGGTGCAGTCCATGAGGAGGAGATGCAGTGCAGTACTTAATGCAGCTGGTGGCCACACCAGATACTGACTGTTATTTTTGATTTTGACCCCTCCTTTGTTCAGGGACACATTATTCCATTTCTGTTAGTCACGTCTGTGGAACCTGTGCACTTTGTCTCAGTTGTTGAATCTTGTTATAATCATACAAATATTTACACATGTTAAGTTTGCTGAAAATAAACGCAGTTGACAGTGAGAAGACGTTTCTTTTTTTGCTGAGTTTAGTTTATCAACATTTTAAGCTAAAGGTTCAGATCTGTTGCATCAACCTCATAGCTTTAAACACAGAATAAGTCAACCTTTCTACTATGGGGAATAGTAGTTACTCGTCTTGTTGGCTGAGGAAAAGTAAATGTGGACAGTTATTTTAACATCTTCAATGTGCGTATCGGAATTCGGTAAGAAGGTCTCCCCAAGTTGCATGTTCTGTTAAGATGAATTAGCAACACCCAATGCATATGGGTCGGGTAAATTTCTCAAATGTCCAGTAAATTAAAATGCTGCCGATCAAATGTCCAGAGACACATTTTCCTAACGGAAAGCGTGGACACATGTGAATGTATGCGTGTGTGCTTGCTTGCGTACGTGTGCGTACGTGTGTGTTACAATGTAAACCTCTCCCTTCCATCTCACCTTGTCTGGATGGACCACCAGCACGGCTTTGCGGTAAACCTTCTTGACCTGCTCTGGGGTCACCAGGTCAGCCATGCCTACAGGCTTCCAGCGGGTCTCCCCCTCCCAGAGCACTGTGTGCATGGTGGACAGCAAGGCCCGGATGTTACGCTCCTTCCCCTCGATCCAATCCAGAATCTGGGGGTAGAGAGGGGAAAGCCAAGGTCAGATAAACAGGAGACTCACCGATACAACAAAGATCTCACAAGCCTTCTTCCAAATCTTCAGCTTATTTTTCTTCGGCTGTCTAAAGAGGCTCTAATAATATATTACATTTTTATGTAAATCAACTTACAGTGATGCATGCATACATTTTACATGTGGATGGTCCTGGGAATCGAACCCCCAATCCTGGCGTTGTAAGCGCCATGCTCTACCAACTAAGCTACAGAGGACCAACATTTGACTCCCTTTCCCCCCTGTAGTCCTACTGTATCTTCACGGAACTCTCCAACTCTTGGTCCAAGGCTAGTGATTGGCCACTGTAAGACTACCTTGAGTTTCTCGGGGTCCATCTCTTTAGCCATCTCCTCCTTCCTCATCTCTGCTATTGTCCTGGGACCTTCCTTCTTTTTGGCTCCAGCAAAGCCTTGGCCAGACAGCAGGTCATCGAAGTTAGCCGTTGCAACTTTGGGCTTGGTACCTGGAAGGGAGAATGTAAACATCTTCTCTCATCTCGCTTACAAAACAGTATATGTGCAGTCTTATGATGAATGACTACCAGCACAAATCACATGCATACAGGTCAGTTTCAGGTGGCACATTTGTCCATTAATCAAGAGCAACACAAGTTATTTTGGGGGAAAAACAACCCAACAGTCTATCCATCCCAGTATGATTACAACCAGCCTCCCAGTCTCCCATTGACTCACCCATGTTTGGCTGTGGTTTCCCGGCTGCATTGGGAGCAGCCCCTCCTCCCATGGCAGAGAAACTGATGTTGTAGTTGGGTCTGTTGGAGGGGGAGGTGTGCGGCATGGAGTGGCTGGGGCTGGGTTTGGGCTGGGAGGGTGGGCCACCCTGACCCTGGGGTTGGGGCTGCCACCCTGCCTGCCCTCCACCACCGCCACCACCGGGCTGCCACGAGGGGAAGCCTGTGTTAGCCTGCCAGCCCCCACCGTGCTGGGGCGAGGGAGGAGGCCGTGAAGGGGAGCCCATGGGTGGGAAGGCAGGGGTGGTGCCTGTAGGGGTGGTAGGCTTACTGGAGAAGCCAGAGCCTCCTATAGACCGATATATAAGGAGGAATGTTCACAGAAAGTTCAACAATGAGAATGAAGTTATCTATCTATAACATAACTGTCATAACACAACTAGCATAACATAACGTAACGTAACATGACATGACATATTTTATAGCATCTGTTAGTACAGTATTGGAAGCCTTCACTGACCTCCCAGACTGCCCCCCAGGTTTCCAATATCAGCGAATGGGTCCAGGGTCTTGGGTTTGACCTGGTGTGTGGGGGTGCTGTGGACTGATCCGGTAGGACTGGTGCTGGCTGACCTACTGCCCATACCAAAACCCCCTCCTAACACAGAATTCACAACAACACAGTTTAAATACTGTACAATACAGTGGGCACTGCCGTTCTATGAATGTGATTCTCATGAGCACCAGTAGAGGGCACTATTAAGTAGGGAGCCTTCTGACGTGAACACATGCTTGCTTGCTTATTTTGGCACAGTACGCTGGATGATCGATAGCATGCCATAGCTCTCTGTTGTTCGTGGCAGATGGTAGTTCCTATGTTCTCAGACCAGCGCCTCTGCAGATGTCGTCCGTAAATGTGGCACATCAGTAGAGCTTACCTGGAGCTGCAGACTTGTTCCAGTCCCATCCTCCCATGGCGTTGGGAGGCTGCTGAATGGTGACCACAGGGGTGGTGGGCGGGACTGGGGAGCTCCGTCCTATCAGAGCACAGAAACATCAGTGACAGACACGCCTAACAGACAATCGGAGGAAAGAGATGAGGTCATGCTACCGTCACAAACAGACATATAACCATACCACAAATCCTAACCACATTATTACCATTGCCGTTAGGCTACCCAACTAAGAGTGGAACCATACCAATACCAATAGCAATCACTGTAACCATACAATAGCCATTCCATTCAGATCTCCCTGAAAACCTGCAGCTTAAATTCCCATTGATCAACACACATTATGTGCATGCATATGCAGCAGTACATTACCCAACGCAAACGTTTGGCTAAAGCAACAGAGTACCCGTGTAAAGAAGTGAATAGTGGATAGTGAGAAATGTTAGTGGATAGATGGTGCCTCTACAGATGCAGTGTAGTCATGCCATCACCCTTGCCAGTGTTCTGCATAGTGGGGGACGGAGAGCGAGCTGCATGCAGGAGGGGGGCAGGCAGCCCCAGGTTACCAAGGTTACCTGCTGGACCCCGGAAGGAACCCATCAGCTCCTGGGGCTTGGGCATCGGACCCGCCCCAAATGGGTCGAATGCTGGGTGGGCAGAGAGAAAAGCATAAACCATACTTTACTATTCGATTCAATTCAATACATTTTATTTATCTTGGACTGGCATTTATTTCTGGATGGCATAGGAAACAGATAGTATGTTAATCTATGTACACATCTGTGAGAAAATAAACAAAACAGACGAATAAACTTGAATTCCCTGCGTGGTCACCCACGACTCCAACACCATTGTCATTAAGTTTGCCGATGGCACAGCGGTGGTAGGCCTGATCACTGACAACGATGAGACAGCCTATAGGGAGGAGGTCAGACAACAACCTCTCCCTCAATGTGAGTAAGACAAAAGAGCGTGGACCACAGGAAAAGGAGAGCCAAGCATACCCCCATTCACATTGACAGGGCTTTAGTGGAATGGGTCGAGAGCTTCAAGTTCCTTGGTGTCCACATCACCAACAAACTATTATGGTCCAAACACAACAAGACAGTCGTGAAGAGGGCACGACGACGCCTATTCCCCATCAGGACACTGAAAAGATTTGGCATGGGTCCTCAGATCCTCAAAAAGTTCTACAGCTGCAACACCACTTAGTATGACAACTGCTCAGCATCCGACCGTAAGGTGCTACAGAGGGTAGCGCTTACGGCCTAGTACATCACTGCGGCCAAGCTTTCTGCCATCCAGGACCTCTGTACCAGGCGGTGTCAAAAATTGTCAAAGACAATCGGCACCCTAATCATAGACTATCTCTGCTACCACACAGCAAGTGGTACCGGAGCACCAAGTCTAGGTCCAAAAGGCTCCTTAACAGCATCTACCCGTAAGCCATAAAACTGCTAAGCAGTTAATCAAATGGCTACACAGACTATTTGTATAAACCCCCTTTTTTTTGCACTGCTGCTACTTGTTATTTACCCCTACCTACAGTACATGTACACATTACCTCAACTAACCTGTACCGGTACCCCCTGTATACAGCCTCGTTATTATTATTTTGTTGTTACTTTTTTTCTTACTTTATATTAATTATTTTCTTATTACCTTTTTAAAAAATTCTGCATTGTTGGTTAAAGGCCTGTAAGTAAGGATTTCACGGTAAGGTCTACACCTGTTTTATTCAGCGCAGGTGAAAAATTCCCTGTCTTAGGTCAGTTAGGATCACCACTTTATTTTAATAATGTGAAATGTCAGAATAATAGTAGAGAGAATGATTTATTTCAGCTTTTATTTATTTCATCATATTCCCAGTGGGTCCGAAGTTTACATACACTCAATTAGTATTTGGTAGCATTGCCTTTAAATTGTTTATCTTGGGTCAAATGTTTCGGGTAGCCTTCCACAAGCTTCCCACAATAAGTTGGGTGAATTTTGGCCCATTCCTCCTGACAGAGCAGGTGTAACCGAGTCAGGTTTGTAGGCCTCATTCCTCCGGACAGAGCTGGTGTAACTGAGTCAGGTTTGTAGGCCTCTTTGCTAGCACATGCTTTTTCAGTTCTGTCCACACATTTTCTGTAGGATTGAGGTCAGGACTTTGTGATGGCCACTCCAATACCTTGACTTGTTGTCCTTAAGCCATTTTGCCACAACTTTGGAAGTATGCTTGGGGTCCTTGTCCATTTGGAAGACCCATTTGCGACCAAGCTTCAACTTCCTGACTGATGTCTTGAGATATATATCCACATAATTTTCTTTCCTCATGTTGCCATCTATTTTGTGAAGTGCACCACTCCCTCCTGCAGCAAAGCACCCCCACAACATGATGCTGTCACCCCCGTGCTACACGGTTGGGATGGTGTTCTTCGGCTTGCAAGCCTTCCCCTTTTTCTTCCAAACATAACGATGGTCATTATGGCCAAAAAGTAATATTTTTGTATCATCAAACTAGAGGACATTTCTCCAAAAAGTACAATCTTTGTCAAATGTGCAATTGCAAACCGTAGTATGGCTTTTCTTATAGCTGTTTTGGAGCAGTGGCTTCTTCCTTTCTGAGCGGCTTTTTAGATTATGTTGATATAGGACTCGTTTTACTGTGGATATAGATACCTTTGTACCTGTTTCCTCCAGCATCTTCGCAAGGTCCTTTGATGTTATTCTGGGATTGATTTGCACTTTTCGCACCAAAGTACGTTCATCTCTAGGAGACAGAACACGTCTCCTTCCTGAGCGGGATGATGGCTGCATGGTCCCATGGTGTTTATACTTGCGTACTATTGTTTGTACAGATGAACGTGGTACCTTCAGGCGTTTGGAAATGAACCAGACATGTGGAGGTCTACAGTTTTTTTTTCTGAGGTCTTGGCTGATTTCTTTTGATTTTCCCACAATGTCAAGCAAAGAGGCACTGAGTTTGAAGGTAGGCCTTGAAATACATCCACAGGTACACCTCCAATTGACTCTAATTATGTCAATTAGCCTATCAGAAGCTTCTAAAGCCATGACATCATTTTCTGGAATTATCCAAGAAAGGCACAGTCAACTTAGTGTATGTAAACTTCTGACCCACAGGAATTGTGATACAGTGAATTATAAGTGAAATAATCTGTCTGTAAACAATCATTGGAAAAATTACTTGTGTCATGCACAAAGTAGATGTCCTAACCGACTTGCCAAAACTATAGTTTGTTAACAAGAAAATTGTGGAGTGGTTGAAAAACAAGTTTTAATGACTCCAACCTAAGTGTATGCAAACTTCCAACTTCAACTGTATGTTATAATATCCATTGACTACGTACCTGGGGAGGGGCAAGGGGAGGTGGAGGGAGGGGCTATTTTCTGGGGGGTGGACTGGGCCGAGGCGGGCCCACTCCCAGGCGGGGGCTGTGGGGAGGCTCCAAACAGATCCCCCAGGAGGTCTGTGGTGGTGTTGGTGGTGGGGGGCTGGGGTTTGGGGCAGGGGCAGTTCACAGCAGCCCCATCCAGGCCCAGGAGGTCCATCTCTTCTGGGGGAGGAGGAGCAGTGGCGAGGGCCTGAGGCTGCTCTGGTCTCTTGGGGCCCCTGGGGCCAGCCTGAGCCCCTCCGTGTCGCTCTCCGCTAGCGTTGCTCTGCTGGCTGGACAGGGACAGCATCTCATCATCAGATGGCTCACTGTCCTCCCCGTGAGGGCGACTGTCTGAACCACTGTGGGACCGGCTTGGCTCTGCACAGGTCAGAGGGCGGAGAGAGGGGAGGGGGAGAGGAGAGAGAGAGATATAAGAGGTAGGTTACATCAGGAAAACGTGGTCTTCCTTTAATAACACATGGGTTTGCTTTCCACAAAGTATTCTACAGGAGAACAGGAAATATAACTTTGCTATAGGTATGCATATTGCTAGCCACCACAGCAGAGTGACAAAGCTTATCTAACTTCAACCAGGGGAGCTGATTTCCTATAACTACAATAGCTAGCATCTCTACAATAGTATCTCTTTCCCCTCTGGAAAGGGTTCTACATTGAACTCAAAAGGGTTCTACCTGGAACCAAAACGTTTTTTTTAAAGGGTTCTCCTATGGGGACAGCTGAAGAAGAACCCTTTTAGGTTCTAGATAACACCTTTTTTAATGAGAGTGTTTTGTGGTCTCCTCTACTCTAGACCTTACCCTCCAAGTCCAGTCCCTCCATCTCATCTTGGAAGGAGAGAATGAAACCAATGTTAGGTTGAGAAAGAACATCAACAGCAGCTCTCAGTTAGCGGTGGCTATATGAGTGTCTGCCTATGTTTAGCTATCTGTGTCAGCGTGCATAGTTTCCATTTGCATGTGTGTGTCTTGGAGCACACAGTATCTACAGGCCTCTGTGTGTACCTCTGTGTCAGCGCTTGTATCAATGCCGTGCTCGTCTGTGTCAGGTTGTATGTGTATGCTGTATGTTCGCATGCGTGTGTGTCAGGGTTTCCTTTAGACAACGTGATCGGGAAGATTCAAATTTACCGCCCATTTGAGAAAATTGCCGGATCCATATGCATTGGGTGTATAACCCATTAGTGTCCACCCACGGTGCTCAGAATGATAGAACAGTGCACCTGGGAAAACACCATTCTAAACAGTGCACCTGGGAAAACACCATTCTAAACAGTGCACCTGGGAAAACACCATTCTAAACAGTGCACCTGGGAAAACACCATTCTAAACAGTGCACCTGGGAAAACACCATTCTAAACAGTGCACATGGGAAAACACCATTCTAAACAGTGCACCTGGGAAAACACCATTCTATACTGTGCACCTGGGAAAACACCATTCTAAACAGTGCACCTGGGAAAACACCATTCTAAACAGTGCACCTGGGAAAACACCATTCTAAACAGTGCACCTGGGAAAACACCATTCTATACTGTGCACCTGGGAAAACACCATTCTATACTGTGCACCTGGGAAAACACCATTCTATACTGTGCACCTGGGAAAACACCATTCTAAACAGTGCACCTGGGAAAACACCATTCTAAACAGTGCACCTGGGAAAACACCATTCTAAACAGTGCACCTGGGAAAACACCATTCTATACTGTGCACCTGGGAAAACACCATTCTATACTGTGCACCTGGGAAAACACCATTCTAAACAGTGCACCTGGGAAAACACCATTCTAAACAGTGCACCTGGGAAAATACCATTCTAAACAGTGCACCTGGGAAAACACCATTCTAAACAGTGCACCTGGGAAAACACCATTCTAAACAGTGCACCTGGGAAAACACCATTCTAAACAATGCACCTGGGAAAACACCATTCTAAACAGTGCACCTGGGAAAACACCATTCTAAACAATGCACCTGGGAAAACACCATTCTAAACAGTGCACCTGGGAAAACACCATTCTATACTGTGCACCTGGGAAAACACCATTCTAAACAGTGCACCTGGGAAAACACCATTCTATACTGTGCACCTGGGAAAACACCATTCTATACTGTGCACCTGGGAAAACACCATTCTATACTGTGCACCTGGGAAAACACCATTCTATACTGTGCACCTGGGAAAACACCATTCTAAACAGTGCACCTGGGAAAACACCATTCTAAACAGTGCACCTGGGAAAACACCATTCTAAACAGTGCACCTGGGAAAACACCATTCTATACTGTGCACCTTATGGCGGTTCCACACTGTACGTGACAGAGATGAAAATCTCTGTTAGAAACTTGGAAAGAGGGGGAACCTAAAGATGCAACAACTAGGATGGGTTGCTAATATGACTAGGATTGTGCCTTTGGCTTCTGGACAACGGAAGAAAGTTGATTATGAAAATCAATACAACAGGAGAGAAATGGCACAGTGGTTCCAATACGGAAGTAAAGGGAAATACAAAAAAATCAAATACTTCAAAATACTTCACCAGAAAGCAGAGATTTAACCACAGAGGAATTGAGGATCATCAGCTTCTGATAAAAGAAAACTGCTGTGGATTGTTTCAGACCACAAGCTCATAGGCCTATGCCCGTTTGGGAAACCCGCAATTTGGGCAGCGTGCTTGGCAATATGCCTAGCTGATTATTGAGTTGCGGCTGTCAGCGGAAAGCATCTCAAATATGTGAAGTTAATGTGTCTTGAGTATAATTTCCAATGTTGAACAAGAAGGGGAGAGATGTGTGGCAAAGATACAGTGCATTTGGAAAGTATTCAGACCCCTTCACTTTTTCCACATTTTGCTACGTTACAGGCTCAATTCTAAAATGTATTAGAAAATAGTTTTTCCTCATCAATCTACACACAATACCCCATAATTACAATGCGAAAAAAGGTTTTTAGACAATTTTGCACATTTATAAAAAGGTAACATTAGAAATCCCTTATTTACCTAAGTTTTCAGACCCTTTGCTATGAGACTCGAAATTGAGCTTGATTGGACATGATTTGGAAAGGCACACACCTGTCTATATAAAGTCCCACAGTTGACAGTGCAAGTCAGAGCAAAAACCAAGCAATGAGGTTGAATGAATTGTGGGTAGATCTACGAGCAAGGATTGTGTCAATGCACAAATCTGGGGAACAGTACAAAAAAAAAAAGAACACAGTGGCATCCATCATTCTTAAATGGAAGTATGGAACCACCAAGACTGTTCCTAGAGCTGGACGCCCGCCCAAAATGAGCAATCAGGGGAGAAGGGCCTTGGTCAGGGAGGTGACCAAGAACCCGATGGTCACTCTGACAGAGTTCCAGAGTTCATCAGTGGAAATGGGAGAACCTTCCAGAAGGACAACCATCTCTGCAGCACTCCACCAATCAGGCCATTATAGTAAAGTGGCCAGACGGAAGACACTCCGCAGTAAAAGGCACATGATATCCCGCTTGGAGTTTGCCAAAAGGCACCAAAAGGACTCTCAGACCATGAGAAACAAGATTCTCTGGTCTGATGAAACCAAGATGAAAGTTTTTGGCCTGAATGCCAAGCGTCACGTCTGGAGGAAACCTGGTACCATCTCTACGGTAAAGCATGGTGGTGGCAGCATCATGCTGTGGGGATGTTTTTCAGTGGCAAGGACTGGGAGACTAGTCAGGATCGAGGGAAATATGAACGAAGCAAAGTACAGAAAGATCCTTGATGAAAACCTTCTCCAGAGCGCTCAGGACCTCAGACTGGGGCGAAGGTTCACCTTCCAACAGGACAACGACCCTAAGCACACAGCCAAGACAACGCAGGAGTCTCTGAATGTCCTCTGGCCCAGCCAGAGCCCGGACTTGAACCCGAACTAACATCTCTGGAGGATTGACATTTTTTGGATCGGCCAAAAGCCGGCAATTGCAGGCTAACGAAAACCCTGGTGTGTGTATCTGTGTGAACATCTTTGCCTGTGTGTGTGTGTGTATGTTTCCATCTGGACTCACACAGTGTATCTGTGACTGCCACTATATGTGTGCGTCCATCTGTCCTGTGCGCCTCTGCCTGTGTGTCTGTGTGTTGTCCACCCCTCTACCCTACCTGCGATGGCGAGGGCGTCCTGGTGCTCTTGGTGACATGAGAACAGTACGTTGGGGATCAGGTCTTTATTAGGGAACTGTTCCCAGGGAGGGGTCAGGTCCTTCTGCTTGTCTGTACCCTCCACCTCAATGTCCACCAACACATGGAACAGTTGTGGGTACTTCTCTGGAGAGTCACACGCATCCAGCTCCGGCCTAGACAGGTTGTGTGTGTGTGTGTGTGTGTGTGTGTGTGTGTGTGTGTGTGTGTGTGTGTGTGTGTGTGTGTGTGTGTGTGTGTGTGTGTGTGTGTGTGGTGTGTGTCAAGATAGAGAGTTAGTTAGTTCTTCGTTCACTGTTTCAAGCAAGAGCCATGTCCATATCATGACATATGCTGACATTTGAAACAATATCAAGTATTTCACATATTAATATTCACATGTACAGATGACAGCAGAGAGAGTCGCTCACTTTGTAAACTTTAACACGGTTGTCCCTGGAGCGATGAAGCCTGTGTGGAACTGGATCTGGAGTATCTGGGTGTTGGACACCTGCAAATACCAACCAGCAAATAACATAGTTAGATTTAGGAAGTGGAATTCTTCTCAAACAATGACACTGTGGAGACTTCTTAATTGAGTCTGAACGCATTAGTGCTTTGTTTATGTTCCTTCAGGGCACACAATCTGTCCGATTAGATGGTAATCCGTCCTTGTGTGTCAACGTGTCAGCGTGTGGCAGTATCTTCCGGAGCGTAATCTCGGTCTGTAAAGGCCAATGTATCAGGATATGATCTCATGAAATCAGAGCTCACAGAAACTCCCATAGTATAGCATATCATCATCTGTGAGTGTCAGTCTGTTCATATATATATATATATATATATATATATATATATATATAGTGCCTTCGGAAAGCATTCAAACCCCTGGACTTTTTCCAAATGTTGTTACGTTACAGCCTTATTCTGAAATTGAGTAAATTGTTCCCCCCTCCCCTTTAATCTATACACAATACCCCATAATGACAAAAACAGATTTTTAGAAATGTTTGCAAATGTATTATAAATAAAAACCTGAAATATCACATTTACATAAATATTCAGACCCTGTATTTTGTTTTAAGCCCCGTTGGCGGCGATTACAGCCTTGAGTCTTCTTAGGGATGACACTACAAGCTTGGCACACCTGTATTTGGGAAGTTTCTCCCATTCTGCTGTGCAGATCCTCTCAAGCTCCTTCAGGTTGGATGGGGAGCGTCGCTGCACAGCTATTTTTAGGTCTCTCCAGAGAGGTTCAAGTCCAGGCTCTGGCTGGACCACTCAAGGACATTCAGAGACTTGACCCGAAGCCACTCCTGCGTTGTCTTGGCCGTGTGCTTAGAAATGTTTTGTTACCCTTCCCCAGGTCTGTGCCTTGACACAGTCCTGTCTCAGAACTCTATGGACAATTCCTTCGACCTTATGGCTCTGACATGCACTGTCAACTGTGGGACCTTATATAGACAGGTGTGTGCCTTTTCAAATGATGTCCAATCAATTGAATTTACCACAGGTGGACTCCAATAAAGTTGTAGAAATATCTCAAGGATGATCAATGGAAAAAGGATGCATCTGAGCTCAATTTAGTCTCATAGCAAAGAGTCTGAATACTTATGTAAATTAGGTATTTATGTTTTACTTTTTTTAAAGTATATTTGTCATAATTTGCTATTGTGTGTAGAGAGGATTTGTATTTATTTCATCCATTTTAGATAAGGCTGTAACGTAACAAAATGTGGAGAGTCAAAGGGTCTGAATACTTTCCAAAGGCAGTGTATATGTATATACAGTTGAAATAGGAAGTTTACATACACTTAGGTTGGAGTCATTAAAACTTGTTTTTCAACCACTACACAAATTTCTTGTTAACAAACTATAGTTTTGGCAAGTCGGTTAGGACATCTACTTTGTGCATGACACAAGTAATTTTTCCAACAATTGTTTACAGACAAATTTACAGACAGACAAAAGCCTCCCTCTTTTTCCTCCAAACATAATGATGGTCGTTACGGCCAAACAGTTATATTTTTGTTTCATCAGCCAAGAGGAAATGTCTCCAAAAAGTACAATCTTTGTCCCCATGTGCAGTTGCAAACCGTAGTCTAGCTTTTTTATGGCGATTTTGGAGCAGTGGCTTCTTCCTTGCTGAGCGGCCTTTCAGGTTATGTAATCTGTTGTTGGAAAAATGACTTTTGTCATGCACAAAGTAGATGTCCTAACCGACTTGCCAAAACTATAGTTTGTTAACAAGAAATATGTGGATAGGTTGAAAAACGAATCTGAAAGACTCTAACCTAAGTGTTTGTAACTTCCGACTTCAACTGTATATATATTTAAAACATACAATCTACCTGCATTGAAGCCGCACAACATTACATTACATTCAATCATCCAGCAGACACTCCCATCCAGAGCGACCCACAGGAGCAACCAGAGTCAAGCACCCCGCCCAAGGGCACAAGGACAGATCCCCCCCCCACCAAGTCGAATTGGGGAACCGAACCAGTGACCTCTTGGCCACCAGCCCAAGCTCCCAACCGCCAGGCCACCAACCATCCAAGATCACCCCACAGTCCCCCCCGAAAAACCTCCCCTCCACTCCACTCCCCAACCCCCCCACCCTCCCCCCAAGTCACCATCCCCATTCAACCCAACCAAAACCACCACCCACCCAATGCGGGTAATAACCAACAAGAAAAGTGAGAAAAACGAAGGAAAACTATGCAAAAACAAAAGCCATCAAGGATAACAAAAATCGAAACAGTAAGGCCAACTGTATACATTTCTGTGTGTATGTGGCACTATTTACATGTGCGTATGTGTGTGTGTGTCCTTGTATGTGCACATCTGTGCGTTTGAATGCGAGTGCGTGTGTGTGTATGCAGGTGTACAAGCGCTTGTGTGGCATCAGCCTCAGGCAAACAGTGTGTCAGTGTTGTTAGCGTGCTAGGCCTTATACTGTACCTTGGCCTGCAGTCGTCCTCCTATGGTGTTTCTCATATGATAGACAGAGATGACCACATCACCCTGGACATTCACACCTAGAGGGAAGACCACCTTCCCATCCTGGACCCTGTGCTCTCTGAGAAAAAGGGGGGAGTGAGAGAGAGACAGAGAAAAAGAGAGAGGTAGTCAGAGATGGTGTGTGTGTGTGTGTGTGTGTGTGTGTGTCTCCGACTCAGTGCACTAGATAATCCAGTCATGAGGATCCGGGATTAACAAAAATCAGGTGACAACCCAGGTCTCTGTGTGTCCGTCTGTCTTTATCTGTGTCTGCATCTGTGCCTACCGCATCCTCTCATAGTCCTGTGCCGTAGAGAAGATCTTAGTCTCCCCTATGAGGACCTCACAGAAAGGTCTGCAGCCGATGCGTTGTTTGTTGAAGCAGGGTACTGGACTCATGGTGACCGCCTTGACCACCAGGGGCTTTGAGTGGGGCAGGGAGGGCTTCTCTGATACCATACTGCACACATAGCCTATGTACCTGGAGAAGTGCGAGAGAAAGAGTATGCAAGGTCACACACATGAACCTCCCCTAAGCACTGAGTACGGCCTATAAACAAACATTGTCTATGTACATTAATACAGATAAGATAATTTTTGTGCTTGAAAATCACAAAGCTATCCATCTTAAAGTTTAATACTTGAAATCGCTCCTATGTGCGGATGTTCTTGCATAAAAAGCATTCCCAGCGTCAAAACACAACGTCAAATCCCCAACAAAGATGATGTTTGGTTTCCGCTGTCCTTATACACCAGCCTCTCTCTTTTTGCACTGAAGGATGAAGGAGTCTTTGTTATTGAGAAGCAGCTGTGTGGTCAAGCGGCATGCTGTGTGGGTGTTAGGTCACCAAGGAGGGGTGTGTGTGTCGCGGCGACTCAGCCAATCGGAAAATAAATAGGCTCGTAAAGGATTTAGGAGAGCAATGGAGGGGGAAGAGGAAGGAGGTTTTTATGTTCATCCATCTAAACATGATCAAACTCAAGGTCGGGGAGGAGAAGACTGTTTACAGTGCCTCATTTTATTTTACTTCACACACATTGTGTGTTCACACACAGGCACACACACACACACACACACACACACACACACACACACACACACACACACACACCCTCTCTGTTGACCTACCTCCGGTGCGAGGGCCAGAGGCCTGAGCCGGGTCTCTTGGCGCTGAGTAGCTGCATGGCGGGCACTGGGTTGCTGAAGAGGTGGCAAAAGCAGAACATGGCACAGACCAGCACACCCGAGGGAGCACGCCCATCCTGAAGAGGGTGAGTGAGAGAGCAATAGATGAAAAGCTTACAGTGGATCACTTCACACAACCCAATGCATGATTCCTAGAAACTAGGAGGGCCGTTCCATGTTTCCTGTGCATGGCCGATATCTGTAGACTGGTCCCTGATCTGTTTTTGCTATCACTCTTGACAATGAGTGACAAGGAGTTGGGACGACGGTATCTGTGTTTTCAGCCCCACGTCTACTTATTCCTCCACTAGCACTAAACAGGGACTCCACACACAGAGTTGATCACGTATCTGCTGCCACTGTGAGTGTTAGTAAACAGACGGTATGTAAATATATTTCCTGTCTCTTTTTGTTTAATGAACATATCCAGAGTTATAAATACATCCAGCATTCTTGCTTCGACGCAACATTAGAGTTTTAGGAAGAGATTTTGAAGAACTCTCATAAAAACTCAGTGACTGCTCGACACCGATAAACTTGCCAAGCACAATAAAATCACATACAGCACGGTGGAAAGCATTCCATTCCAGAGTCATAGTGTACTGTAGTACTTAAGTCAAATATGTACAGCGCACCTCTAAATATGTATAATTTCTCGACCCATAATTATTTTGCTGCAGCAAACGGACAATCAGGTTGTTGTCATTGCATTCTGCTGCAGTCCACAATTGTTCTATTCTCTCTTGAATACAGAGCTCATCTGTCTTTGCTAAAGGTCTGCAGTGCCAGTGAAAGAGCTCAGTGGGAACTGAAGCTGAAACAGAAACAGCAGCCTGAGCACTCCAAGCTGTGTTTCCCTTGGACCTCAGGCAGTCCCGATAACCCAAAACAAACCCAGGACAAACCCAGGACAGGAGGGAGAGGAGGGAGGAAACAATAGAAGGAGGAGGATGAGGAGACGGAAGGAAGAGATGGGGAGAGAGAGAGAGGAATGGTGTGTAAACAAGAAAGAAGTGAGGACGGAGCGTGAATGAGATTCACTTTTGTATATTGTCTACTTCACTTGCTTTGGCAATGTTAACATATGTTTCCCGATGCCAATAAGGCGCCTTGAATTGTATTGAATTGAATGATGGTTCTCAGGACAGAGGCGACGAGAAGAAGGGAAGGAGGAGGGTGTAGGAGATGGAGGTAGGAAGGTGGAGAGAAAGGAATGGAGTTTAAGCAAGGGAAGAGGAACAGAGGAAAAAGGACCGAGTGAAGAAGATGAAAGTGAATCTGAATAACAACTCTGGGTCTGGTCTTACCGAGCAGGTGATGACACACACATTCTTGGGGTTCTGTTTGAGCCAGTTGTGCATGTTCTTACACACCGCAAACAGGTTGTGCAGGCTGGGAGCCTGGCGGGGCGGCCAGTTACACTCCGAGACCTGGAGGGAGGGAGGGGGGGGGGGCAGAGAGGGGGGGAGAGAAGGGGTTGTCGAGAAAGAGTGGGGAGAGAAGGGGGTGGAGAGAGAGCGAGAGAAAGAGAGAGAGAAATAGAGATGATCTGTGACATGAGTCATGTAATTACAATGACATTACCAGAGAGCGAGAAAGAGAGCCATTTTGAATTCACACTTTCCCCCAGTACACTAATATCTGCATGAGCAGAGGAAACTGCAGACTGCACAGCCATTTCAGCTGCATTGTACCAGTGAATGAGCAGAGTCTGAGCTCAGGAGGATAGTCGTGACTTTAGACTTGAAAGTTACAATCCTTCATTGAAACAACAAACGCTCCCCACCTCTGTTTTGGTAACAAACAAAAAAACTGAGGGATGGGTCTGGAGAAATGTAATCCCTCTTGAATTCATAGACCGAGGTATGAATGCAAGGACTAACCATCAATGACACAGTGTCAAAGATATAGAATTAAGATATAGAATTAATTAATTAATGTTTCCATTTACATGGTTCACAAACATTGGAGTCAAACAAGCTAATGCTATGGGTTCTGATGGCTACGACAATTGAACTAAGCCTATTAGGCATTTTATAAATTATACTCTTCAAGAATCAATGGGTATCTATCATTAATTTATGCAGCAGCCTATTTCAAGGATTTCACATGAGGTCTATTTCAATGATTTCACATGAGGCCTATTTCACAAGATTTCACATGAGGCCTATTTCACAGGAGGCCTATTTCACAAGATTTCACATGAGGCCTATTTCACAAGATTTCACAGGAGGCCTATTTCACAAGATTTCACAGGAGGCCTATTTCACAAGATTTCACATGAGGCCTATTTCAATGATTTCACATGAGGCCTATTTCACAAGATTTCACTGAATACCTATTTCAATGATTTCACATGAAGCCTATTTCAATGATTTCACATGAGGCCTATTTCAATGATTTCACATGATACTGTATGCCTAAATAATAACCACTACGCTAATAAATAAACAAGTTTTTCTTTTGATTATTTAATTACCTACAGCATGTTATTTCAAGTTATCCTTTTGGAGTGAAACATCACATTGTTAAAAAAGATTTGTTGGGCAACTGAAGGCATCTAGGGCTTACGTTAACTTTGATTGTGTTCGACGGAAATGATAGACCTTTCAAATGTTGTACACAATGTTGCATGCAACATTATCAGCAAGTGACTTGATGTACTGTGCCAAAGCAATTTAGAGTTGTCAAACAGGAGTGTCACAATAATGGTAATATTGTCAACAATTCCTTTTAACAACCACAAAACAACTGCATGCCAACATATTAGACAATAATTAGGAGTAGGCAAAGTGATGTACAGCCACATTCACCATGGTTGTCTGAAGCGTGCTATAGAGTTCACAGCTGGCGAGGCCTCATTGCGATTGGTTATTCCTTATCATTTGCAACAATGTCAATGAGTGTCATCACATTCTTTCCTTTGCAGTACCTCAAACTGTACTGCAGATTACCATCTTATGAAAACTCAGTTTGTCTGGGAAGTGTTTTAAAGGCCCCCTGATGTCAAAAACGTGATTATTCTATGTTTTATATATATTTCCACACTATGAGGTTAGAATAATACTGTGAAAATGCTGATAACTCCCTTTTAGTGTAAGAGTTGTTTGAAAAGACCACCTGAAATATCATCCTTTGTTGGGATGGAGTTTTGGCCTTCCATGGTGATATCGTGCGATAAAGTAGTTAATAGACCAATAAGAAAGAGAGTTCCAAACCTCTCTGCCAATAACAGCTAATGTTCAGTTTTACCCCTCCCCACTCAGACCACTCCCAGACAGTAAGAGCTAAATTATTGTTTTGAGAATTTGCCCTTTGCTAAGAAGCTATTTATGTTTCTTTTTTTAAACCATTTTAATTGAAAACAATCACAGTAAGGTACTGAATTGTTACCCAGAGATGATTTGATATTGAGATAAAAACAGCTGTGTTTGACCTTTAACATTATCTTAAAACCTACTTTGAGCTAGGGTTTTTTTTGTGTGTGTGTGTGAGTGCATGCATGCCTGCATAATGAGAGAGGGGTGATGATGGTTGAAGGCTGGTGCCTCGTTGACCCATAAGTGGATGGAGCGATCTAGCCAGATAGAATCCAAGCATAACATCTCCTCACTGAAAAGAAAAGAAGCTGAAGTGGGGACCAGGGCCCATATCCACAAAGCATCTCAGAAAAGGTGCTAGGAATCTAGACAAACTGAGCCAGAAGTAAAATCAACTCATAAAAGTTTATCTCAGCTGGAAATCACAACAGTTTGAGGCAACTCAAAGGAAAGATAGTAAAAAACGCTCTTTGACATTGTTGCAAATTATGGGGAATAACCAATCGCGATGACGCATCGCCAGACAACATAAACGGTTGTAATGAGAAAACGTTTGAAATCATTGAATTTTGATGATATTATTGTTATATCAACACACTCATCCCTACCCGTTCAACAACTAAATCGCTTTGGCGCAGTAGGCATGAAGTCGCTTGCCGATAAATGTTGCATATATTTTTTTTAAAGGTCTATCATTTTCACCGAACACAATCAAAGTTAACATATATTTTTAACAACGTGATATTGCGCTCCAAAGGAATAACTTGAAAGAATATGACAATGAAATAATCGAAAGAAAAATATGCGACTATTTGTTAGCGTAGTGGTTAGTATTTAGGCATGTAATGAAATTAGGCCTAGAGAAATCATTGTCAAAAGCGCAAGAGCTACTGTGGCATGTAGGTCGAGATTACTTACGGGTTGATTATATAGAAATATCAACAACAAAGCAATTGTTTGTCTATACTGCATGAATCACTGACCTGCTACCTTTTTCGATGATCAAGACATCTGCTGGTAACTCTTAACTAGTTAGGACAGCTCATGGAGTCTCCTAAATATATGTAGACTAGGTAGGACTCTTATGACTAAAGAGGCTTCATGCAGAGCTTTTATTTTGACCCATAAGAGTAGGCGTGAAATGTCTCTATTCTTTTTAAATGTAACTCTGCAATTCAGTTAAGAACACATTCTTATTTTCAATGACAGCCTAGGAACAGTGGGTTAACTGCCTTGTTCAGGGGCAGAACGACTGATTTGTCAGCTCAGGGAATTGATCTTCCAGCCTTTTGATTACTAGTTCAACGCTCTAACCACTAATTCTCAGCACTATTCCCGACTCCGAGACACTTTGTGGACAAGGCTCCTGATCTAGGAGTTATTGGAGTCCTATTTAGACGACTTAATTTCTGCCTCACTGTGAGACAAACTTTCCAAGTTCAGTCTTTCATCCTGATCTAGTTCTATGCATTGTCCTATCTCCTTTTACAGTTTCCAGTGAGTATTCTATGTCAATAATATTATGTAACATGTTTGACATGAAACAATGCTGAGTGCCTATGGGTAATGTAATATAAAACATTGCATACATGTTGGTATTGTGTGTTTTAGCATTACAGTGCACCAGATAGAAAACAAAAATGTATGTCTGAACTGAGGCAGTCTCCCATGTGTATCGCTGTGTGTTGATCTTGGTAGGCCTGGGTATACTTTTCTCTCTCTCTCTCTCAAACTTGTTACATAATATTATTGACATAGCATAGGAAACTGTGAAAGAGGATAGGACAATATATATATATATATATATACACATACAGTTGAAGTCGGAAGTTTACATACAGCTAAGCCAAACACATTTAAACTCCGTTTTTCACAATTCCTGACATTCAATCCTAGTAAAATGTCTTAGGTCAGTTAGGATCACCACTTTTTTTTAAGAATGTCAAATAATCAGAATAATAGTAGAGCGAACTGGAGTAGAGAGAACTGTTATAGTAGAGAGAACTAGTAGAGAGAACTATTTATTTCAGCTTTTATTTATTTCATCACATTCCCAGTGGGTCAGAAGCTTACATACACCCAATTAGTATATGGTATCATTCGGGTAGCGTTTCACAAGATTCCCACAATACTTTAGGTGAATTTTGGCCCATCCCTCCTGACAGAGCTGTTGTAACTGAGTCAGGTTTGTAGGCCTCCTTGCTCGCACACGCTTTCTCAGTTCTGCCCACAAATTGTCTATAGGATCTAGGTCAGGGCTTTGTGATGGCCACTCCAATACCTTGATTTGGTTGTCCATAAGCCATTTTGCCACAACTTTGGGAGAATGCTTGGGGTCACTGTTCATTTGGAAGACCCATTTTCTACCAAGCTTCAATTTCCTGACTGATGTCTTGAGATGTTGCTTCAATATATCCACATCATTTTCTTTCCTCATCATGCCATCTATTTTGTGCAGTGCACCAGACCCTCCTGCAGCAAAGCACCCCCACAACATGATGCTGCCACCCCCGTGCTTCAAGGTTGGGATGGTGTTCTTCGGCTTGCAAGTCTCCCCCTTTTCCTTCCCAACATAACGATGGTCATTATGGCCAAACAGTTATATTTTTGTTTCATCAGACCAGAGGACACCTCTCCAAAAGGTACGATCTGGCTTTTTTATGGCGGTTTTGGAGCAGTGGCTTCTTCCTTGCTGAGCAGCCCTTCAGGTTATGTCGATATAGGACTCGTTTTACTGTGGATATTGATACTTTTGTACCTGTTTCCTCCAGCATCTTCACAAGGTCCTTTGATGTTGTTCTTGGATTGATTTGCACTTTTCGCACCAAAGTACGTTCAGACAGAACGCGTCTCCATACTGAGTGGTATGACGGCTGCATGGTCCCATGGTGTTTATAATTGCGTATTATTGTTTATACAGATAAACATGGTACCTTCAGGCATTTGGAAATTGCTCCCAAGGATGAACCAGGCAAATTTTTTCTGAGTTCTTGGCTGTATTCTTTAGATTTTCCCATGATGTCAAGCAAAGAGGCACTGAGTTTGAAGGTAGGCCTTGAAATACATCCACAGGTACACCTCCAATTGACTCAATTAGCCTATCAGAAGCTTCTAAAGCCATGACATCATTTTCTGGAATTTTCCAAGCTGTTTAAAGGCACAGTCAACTTAGTGTATGTAAACTTCTGACCCACAGGAATTGTGATACAGTGAATTATAAGTGAAATAATCTGTCTGTAAACAATTGTTGGAAAAATTACTTGTGTCATGCACTAAGTAGATGCCCTAACCGACTTGCCAAAACTATAGTTTGTTAACAAGAAATTTGTGGAGTGGTTGAAAAACTAGTTTTAATGACTCTACCCTAAGTGTACGTAAACTTCCAACTTCAACTATATACTGTAAGTTGACCACCACAGGAAAGGAAGACCCAGAGTTACCTCTGCTGCAGAGGATAAGTTCATTAGAGTTACCAGCCTCAGAAATTGCAACCCAAATAAATGCTTCACAGAGTTCAAGTAACAGACATATCTCAACATCAACTACTCAGAGGAGTGCGTGAATCAGGCCTTCATGGTCAAATTGCTGCAAAGAACCCACTACTAAAGGATACCAATAAGAAGAAGAGACTTGCTTGAGCCAAGAAACACAAGCAATGGACATTAGACCGATGGAAATCTGTGCTTTGGTCTGATGAGTCCAAATTTGAGATTTTTGGTTCCAACCGCCGTAAATTTGTGAGACGCAGAGTAGGTGAACGGATGATCTCTGCATGTTTGTTATATATAAACTATAAAAAAACTAATGATAATAGATGGGTGAAATGCAGTTTAGGCCTAAATGTCCTTTAGAAACGGCACTAAAAACAATAAGTAGCATGGCCAAGAGTATAAAACAGCCCCATTTGAGTCAACAAATTCATGACCCTTTATGATAACACATTTTCAGCTGTAATATATATACAGTGCCTTGCGAAAGTATTCGGCCCCCTTGAACTTTGCGACCTTTTGCCACATTTCAGGCTTCAAACATAAAGATATAAAACTGTATTTTTTGTGAAGAATCAACAACAAGTGGGACACAATCATGAAGTGGAACGACATTTATTGGATATTTCAAACTTTTTTAACAAATCAAAAACTGAAAAATTGGGCGTGCAAAATTATTCAGCCCCTTTACTTTCAGTGCAGCAAACTCTCTCCAGAAGTTCAGTGAGGATCTCTGAATGATCCAATGTTGACCTAAATGACTAATGATGATAAATACAATCCACCTGTGTGTAATCAAATCTCCGTATAAATGCACCTGCACTGTGATAGTCTCAGAGGTCCGTTAAAAGCGCAGAGAGCATCATGAAGAACAAGGAACACACCAGGCAGGTCCGAGATACTGTTGTGAAGAACATCCCAAGGAGCACTGTGCAAGCGATAATATTGAAATGGAAGGAGTATCAGACCACTGCAAATCTACCAAGACCTGGCAGTCCCTCTAAACTTTCAGCTCATACAAGGAGAAGACTGATCAGAGATGCAGCCAAGAGGCCCATGATCACTCTGGATGAACTGCAGAGATCTACAGCTGAGGTGGGAGACTCTGTCCATAGGACAACAATCAGTCGTATATTGCACAAATCTGGCCTTTATGGAAGAGTGGCAAGAAGAAAGCCATTTCTTAAAGATATCCATAAAAAGTGTTGTTTAAAGTTTGCCACAAGCCACCTGGGAGACACACCAAACATATGGAAGAAGGTGCTCTGGTCAGATGAAACCAAAATTGAACTTTTTGGCAACAATGCAAAACGTTATGTTTGGCGTAAAAGCAACACAGCTGAACACACCATCCCCACTGTCAAACATGGTGGTGGCAGCATCATGGTTTGGGCCTGCTTTTCTTCAGCAGGGACAGGGAAGATGGTTGAAATTGATGGGAAGATGTATGGAGCCAAATACAGGACCATTCTGGAAGAAAACCTGATGGAGTCTGCAAAAGACCTGAGACTGGGACGGAGATTTGTCTTACAACAAGACAATGATCCAAAACATAAAGCAAAATCTACAATGGAATGGTTCAAAAATAAACATATCCAGGTGTTAGAATGGCCAAGTCAAAGTCCAGACCTGAATCCAATCGAGAATCTGTGGAAAGAATTGAAAACTGCTGTTCACAAATGCTCTCCATCCAACCTCACTGAGCTCGAGCTGTTTTGCAAGGAGGAATGGGAAAAAATGTCAGTCTCTCGATGTGCAAAACTGATAGAGACATACTCCAAGCGACTTACAGCCGTAATCGCAGCAAAAGGTGGCGCTACAAAGTATTAACTTAAGGGGGCTGAATAATTTTGCACGCCCAATTTTTAAGTTTTTGATTTGTTAATAAAAGTTTGAAATATCCAATAAATGTCGTTCCACTTCATGATTGTGTCCCACTTGTTGTTGATTCTTCACAAAAAAATACAGTTTTATATCTTTATGTTTGAAGACTGAAATGTGGCAAAAGGTCGCAAAGTTCAAGGGGGCCGAATACTTTCGCAAGGCACTGTATATATATATATATATATATATATATATATATATATATATGTGTATACTGAGTATAGAAAACATTAAGAACACCTGCTCTTTCTATGACATCGATCAACCAGGTGAATCCAGGTGAAAGCTATGATCCCTTATTGATGTCACTTGTTAAATCCACTTCAATCAGTGTAGATGAAGGGGAGGAGACAGGTTAAAGAAAGATTTCTAAGCCTTAAGACAATTGAGACATGGATTGTGTATGTGTGCCTTTCAGAGGATGAATGGGCAAGACAAAACATTGAAGTGCCTTTGAACGGGGTACAGGTGGCTGGGCGCAGCGGTTTGTGTCAAGAGCTGCAACACTGCTGGGTTTTTCCACGCTCAACAGTTTCCCATGTGTATCAAGAATGGTCCACCATCCAAAGGACATCCAGACAACTTGACACAACTGTGGGAAGCATTGGCGTCAACATGGGCCAGCATCCCTGTGGAACGCTTCGACACTGACAAATTGAGGCTGTTCTGAGGGCAAAAGGGGGGAGGTGTTAGGAAGGTATTAGGAAGGTGTTCTCATGTTTGGTAAACTCAGTGTATATCTGTCTCACCCGGTTGGAGAACTTGGCGCCACGATAGTTGCGCTGTGACAGGTTGAAGACGGTGTAGTGGTCAGCGTGCCGTGAGTCCAGGAAAGAGCGGATGTCCTCCACATGGTTCTGGTTGCCGATCTGCAACGCCTCCGCAGGATATGACATCACTGGCAGGGGACAGAGAGGGAGACATATGTTCAATCCCAATGACCATAGAGGTGATGATGAGGCATGCCAGGATATACAGTCCAGTACTATTATTACACACTGTCATGGGGTTCCACTTTCATTCCTTCTGCACTGTGCAGTATGGAAACGCCTTCAGGGTGATGGACCTGTGGCCACAGGGGTTTACCAACACAAACCAGGCAGGGAATCATTCTAATCATTTAAAAGATGAGAGTCTTGTACTGTATGTGGTTTATGTAGTTCAAGTTACATTCATCTGGTTAAAAGTGGGTTGAAAGTAATTTAACCACAGGCAGGGTGTGAATTACAGAGCAGCAATGGGGGGGGGGGGGGGTGAAATGTTAGTGAGTGAAATGTTAGCTCCCCTAAATGCAACAAAAGTCAAACTTGGGTAGGGTCTCTAAATAAGGCTAACTTAGCCATTTTCCTATTTGTTTAAAATGCTGTGGTAAATATGTTTTACAGTGGTAAATATGAAAATAAAAGCCTCCAAATGAAACGAACACCCCCACCTCTCTGTCATGGTTTAAACCATTTATTTCTAGTTGGCTGCATAAACCGTCTCCCTGTCTACGGCATGGTCCACTCAGTGAGTTTGGCCTCAGCTGAGCTCCTTTAAACGCATAGATTTCATTTTCGCCATTTTACCATATGTCCTTGATTTTTCAAAAAAAAGAGCCTTTCTTCCAATGCATTCGATTTGTCTGTTGATTTATCATTGTTTGCTTTTGTCCATCAGCTGTTTAGAGCGCTCATTGCTTTGTTTTCCATGTGCGTATTGGGGTATTGGTGTTCTCTGTGTCGTCCGTGGCCAGAAGTAGACCATTTATTTAGCTTCATTATTTTCTATCAATATTTGTTTTCTTTCCTGGATCAGAGGATGATGGTCGCCGATATCACTAGACACCAACGGAGCATCCAATACATCCAACATGAATGACAGTAGGCCTATAGTTGACTCTTTCAGTTAGAAGCAATCGATTTTGCAATGGCAGAGGCCTACATTATTTGAGATTTGTGTGCCTGTTTTCACGGTGAAACACAATGAAATGTTACAAAGGCATTGTTACACTTACAGTGCATATCCAGGATTTTTTTTTACAGGGTTTATGTTCTAATTCAATTGTTAAAAGCTTAATACTGACAAATAACACTGTCATAAATGTCATTCATGTAAAGGAAAGACAGGTAGTGTTTTAAGTCACGCCATGGACATCTCATGAACGAAAGTGTAAACATGTTTGGATTCAACTCATGTATTATATTGAATGTAGGCTGCCTGTTCTACGTGTGTTCATGTGTGTAAAATTGCCTCGGCTGAGAGGTTAGGCTGCCAGCAGTGGTGTAAGCCTAGCGGAGGGTGGGCGCAACTAAATGCAGTTTACCATCTTTTTTCAAAACATTTTACTTATCAGTGGTAACCCACCTTTCTTTTTTTTTACCACTACATCACTGGCTGCCGGTAGGCCAATTTGAAGTTCATGGTAATAGGCCTACACATTGTAGCCTGGACTAGTAAATTGACCGTGTGTGTTAGGGTGACCATCCTGTTTTACTCGGGACAGTTTCAGCCCCTTTTCAGGTGTCTCGACTTTTCAGGTTACAAAAAAGGGGTCCATTTGTCAGCAAGATGCATCAATTAATGTAGGCCTAATCAATGGCAATCGCCGAATGTCAATAGCCACACTTTTTGGTGTTTTGTAAATAGATGTGTCATTTGATGAATGGAAATAGACGCGTGTACATGCAGTTTGGATTATTTGGAGTGGACAAACGGGCACAGGTAGCCTACTTTTTTGAAGTGATTTGTTAGCCAATCAGATGAAAGCATCATGACTGTTCATGCCACATAAAATGGTAATTCATTTTTATCGGTAAATGACATCTTTATTATTAGGCCCATAAAAAAATAGAGCTCTGAATTCACGGGCCAGAGCGCATTCTGACACTCGAGTTGAATTTACGAACGCACCCATAAATGAGTGTTCAGTAAGAGGAGGGATCTAAGGTGGCACACTATGCATTATGAGATAGAGGCCCTCAGGTGTCAGAGGAAGGCCCTTCAAATTGTCAAAAGACTCCAGCCACCCAAGTCATAGACTGTTCTCTCTGCTACCGCACGGCAAGCGGTATCAATGCACCAAGTCTGGAACCAACAAGACCCTGAAAAGCTTCTACCCCCAAGTCATAAGACTGTTAAATAGTTAGTGAAATAGTTAACCAAATAGTTACCCGGACTATCTGCTTTGACCCTTTTTGCACTAACTCTTTTGACTCATCACATACGCAGCAACTACTGTTAATCATCTATCCTGTTGCCTTGTCACTTTATCCCTACTTACGCATATGTACATATCTACCTCAATTACTTCGTACCCCTGCACAAGGACTCGATACTGGTACCCCGTGTATATAGCCAAGCTATCCGTTATTTATTCATTGTGTTATTTTTCTATTATTTCTATTATTTTCCCTCTGCATTGTTGGGAAGGGTCCATAAGTAAGCATTTCACTGTTAGTCTACGCCTGTTGTTTACAAAGCAGGTGACGAATAACATTTGATTTCATTTCATTTGAGTGGCTGTGTCCTCATCATCTGGAGGACAGACTGCTGTTACATGCAGCGTTTGTATGGATGTGTGTGTGTTTGTGTGCGCTTGTATGTGTTAGCATATACACTACATGGACAAAAGTATGTGGACACACATTCAAATTAGTGGATTTGGCTATTTCAGCCATACCCTTTGCTGACGTGTATAAATTCGAGCACACAGCCAAGCAATCTACATAGACAAGCATTAGCAGTAAAATGGCCGGTACTGAAGAGCTCAGTCACTTTCAACGTGACACCGTCATAGGATGCCACCTTTCCAACAAGTCAGTTCGTAAAATTTCTGCCCTGCTAGAGCTGCCCCGGTCAACTGTAAGTGCTGTTATTGTGAAGTGGAAACATCGAAGAGCAACAACGGCTCAGCCGTGAAGTGGTAGGCCACACAAGCTCATAGAACAGGACCGCGAGTGCTGAAGTGCTAATCGTCTGTCCTTGATTGCAACACTCAATACCAAGTTCCAAACTGCCTATGGAAGCAACGTCAACACAAGATCTGTTTGTTGGGAGCTTCAGGAAATGGACTTCCATAGCCACACATAAACCTAAGATCACCATGCGCAATGCCAAGCGTCGGCTGGAGTGGTGTAAAGCTAGCCGCCATTGGACTCTGGAGCAGTGGAAATGCGTCCTCTAGAATGATGAATCACGCTTCACCATCTGGCAGTCCAATGGACGAATCTGGTTTTGGCGGATGCCAGGAGAACTCTACCTGCCCGAATGCATAGTGCCAACTGTAAAGTTTGGTGAAGGAGGAATAATGGTCTGGGGCTGTTGAAGGGAAATCTTAATGCTACAGCATGCAATGACATTCTAGACGATTGTGCGCTTCCAACTTTGAGGCAACAGTTTGAAGAAGGCCCGTTCCTGTTTCATCATGACAATGTCACCGTGCACACAGAGATATCCATACAAAAATGGTTTGTCGAGATCGGTGTGGAAGAACTTGACTGGCCTGCACAGAGCCCTGACCTCAACCCCATCGAACACCTTAGGGATAAATTGGAACGCTGACTGCGAGCCAGGTCTAATCGCCCAACGTCAATGCCCAACCTCACTAATACCCTTGTGGCTGAATAGATGCAAGTCCCCGCAGCAATGTTCCAACATCTAGTGGAAAGTCTTCCCAGAAGAGTGGAGGCTGGTATTGCAGCAAAGGAGGGACCAACTCCATATTCATGCCCATGGTTTTGGAATGAGATGTCCACATACTTTTGTGAATCATAATATCATCCTACCCTCATCCCAACCAACCCTAAAAGCTCTCCTAGGCCCGAAAAACCAAGAGCAAACCTTCTCTTGTTGAAATCCCACCCTCTGTCATCTATAGATTTACAGTAAATGTTGTGTAGGGAGGGAGTGAGGCAAAGTTTACAGGAGGCTAGAGATGGAGAGATCTAGAAGTCTAACAATTGGGTGGAGAAGAAACCTGTGAAGCCCAAATACAGGCTTTACTACCCTCCATAATGATGAAATAAAGCTACCGTTAGAGAACGATGGATGTCCTTTTAGCTAGAGAGAAAAGCCATTGCCAGTTAGAAGAAGACGAGAGTCTGGTACGCTTCATGAATGTAATGGTGCTAAAGCTAGAACAGCCCAACACCGCAGGCACCCATGCAGTAAATGAACACAGCTGACGGAATTCATACGCAGGCACACGCCCTGTCCTTTCATTCCATTTCATACAGTTGATCTAGAACTTACAGTATGATTTGACAATAATGTGTACTCACCTATGATTCGTGATGTGATGTAGGCAATGTCCAGCTCTCCTTTTGTGTACCTGCGACAGAAATAATATTTTCTCAATTCATAGAATATGAATCATTCAGATTCTTAAACGTATATGACGCTGCATTGTCTAGATCACTGAGATTTGTCTACAGTTTTTTTAAGACGTGATTGTTTTTGTCTAATTTGTATTTGAATGATCCAGACACATTGTAGCAAGCAGCTGAAGTGAACATACACAGACAGGGGTCCTTTGGGGGGGGTCCAGGGATCCTTTGGGCCTGTAGCCTAATCGTCTCGCTGGTATAAAGGATTTGGAGACAGGCGCAGGAATACACAATAGGGTTTTTTAATACACCCAAAACAAACACGTATACAAAAACACTGGGCTGTACCCAAACAAAAGAGCGAGGGTAAACCTGGTTGAACGACACGGGGCGATACCCGTAATACACAATATATAAAGCACGCAGCATAACAGCTGCACCAACGCATAGGTACTCACACGACCAACGGACATGGGAACAATAATCGACAGGACACTGGTAAACCAAGGCCAACTGTGTTATTTTGTTTGTTTTTTCGCATTGTTTGTAACTTATTTTGAACATAATGTTGCTGCAACTGTCTCTTATGACCGAAAAGAGATTCTGGACATCAGAACAGCGATTACCAACCTTGAATTGGACAAATCATTTTTCTTTAATGAGTTGGACAGGAAGGATATGCTCCAAACACCCAAACAGGCTCTCATTCCCGTCATTCGCTGGAGAAAGAAACAGAGATTTTGCGGAAAAAGATCGGGGTGCCTTGTGAGCATCAGGCGACGAGTGGCTAATCTGCCTTTGCCATCCATACTGCTAGCTAACGTTCAATCGCTGGAAAATAAATGGGACGAAGTGAAAGCTCGTATATCTTACCATCAGGACATTAAAAACTGTAATATCTTGTGTTTCACCGAGTCATGGCAGAACGACAACATTAATAACATGCAGCTGGTGGGTTATACACTGTATCGGCAGGATAGAACAACATCCTCTGGTAAGACACGAGGCGGGGGGCAATGCATATTTCTAAACAACAGTTGGTGCACAATTAGATATTGTGCACCAAAAATCTTTAGATTTTTCTCGCCTAAGGTAGAGTATCTCATGATAAGCTGTAGACCACACTATCTAACTAGAGTTTTCATCTGCATTTTACGTAGCTGTCTACATACCACCACAGACCGATGCTGGCACCACACTCACACCACACTCACACACTCAATGAGCTGTATACCGCCATGCATGTTAAATGTGAAACCAGAGGGGAAAAAAACTCTAGACCAACTTTACTTCACACACAGAGACGCGTACAAAGCTCTCCCTCGCCCTCCATTTGGCTAATCTGACCATAATTATATCCTCCTGATTCCTGCTTACAAGCAAAAATGTAAGCAGGAAGCAACAGTGGCTCGGTCTATAAAAAATTGATCAGATGAAGCAGATGCTAAACAACAGAACTGTTTTGTTAGCAGAGTCTGGAATATTTTCTGGGATTTTTCTGATAGCATTGAGGAGTACACCACATAAGTCACTGGCTTCATCAATAAGTGCATCGATGACGTCGTCCCCACAGTGAGTGTACGCACATACCCCAACCAGAAGCCATGGATTACAGGAAAAATTCACACTGAGCTAAAGGGTAGAGCTGTTGCTTTCAAGGAGCAGGACTCTAACCCGGAAACTTATAAGATTCCGCTATGCCCTCCGACGAACCATCAAACAGGCAAAGTGTCAATACAGGACTAAGATCGAATGGTACTACACCGACTCCAACGCTCGTCGGATGTGGCAAGGCTTTCAAACCATTACAGACTACAAAGGGAAGCACAGCCAAGAGCTGCCTAGTGACACGGGTCTACCAGACAAGCTGAATAACTTCTTTGCTCGCTTCAAGGCAAGTAACACTGAAACATGCATGAGAGCATCAGCTGTTCTGGATGACTGTGTGATCACGCTCTCCGCAGCCGATGTGAGTAAGACCTTTAGACAGGTCAACATTCACAAGGCCGCAGGGCCAGACGGATTACCAGGGTGTGTACTCTGAGCATGCGCTGACCAACTGGCAAGTGTCTTCACTGACATATTCAACCTCTTCCTGTCTGAGTCTGTAATACCAACATGTTTCAAGCAGACCACCATAATCCCTGTGCCCAAGAACACTAAGGTAACCTGCCTAAATGTCTACTGACCCAAAGCACTAATGTCTGTAGCCATGAAATGCTTTGAAAGGCTGGTCATGGCTCACATCAACACAATTATCCCAGAAACCCTAGACCCACTCCAATTTGCATACCGCCCCAACAGATCCACAGATGATACAATCTCTATATTGCCCTTTCCCACCTGGACAAAAGGAACACCTATGTGAGAATGCTATTCATTGACTACAGCTCAGAGTTCAGCACCATAGTGCCCTCAAAGCTCATCACTAAATTAAGGATCCTGGGACTAAACACCTCCCTCTGCAACTGGATCCTGGACATCTTGACGGGACACCCCCAGGTGGTAAGGGTAGGTAACAACACATCTGCCACACTGATCCTCAACACGGGGGCCCTCAGGGGTGCATGCTCAGTCCTCTCCTGTACTCCCTGTTCACTCATGACTGCATGGCCAGGCATGACTCCAACACCATTATTAAGTTCGCCGATGACACAAAAGTGATAGGCCTGATCACCGACAACGATGAGACAGCCTATAGGGAG
Organism: Oncorhynchus mykiss; assembly: GCF_013265735.2. Taxonomy (NCBI): domain Eukaryota; kingdom Metazoa; phylum Chordata; class Actinopteri; order Salmoniformes; family Salmonidae; genus Oncorhynchus; species Oncorhynchus mykiss. The sequence continues at coordinate 38,187,843 of NC_050570.1, forward strand.
GTCAGAGACCTGACCGTGTGGTGCAAGAACAGCAACCTTTCCCTCAATGTGATCAAGACAAAGGAGATGATTGTGGACTACAGGAAAAGGAGGACCGAGCACACCCCATTCTCATTGACCAGACCATAGTGGAGCAGGTTGAGAGCTTCAAGTTCCTTGGCGTCCACATCACCAACGAACTAACGGTCCAAGCACACCAAGACAGTCATGAAGAGGGCACGACAAAACCTATTCCCCCTCAGGAGACTGAAAAGATTTGGCATGGGCCTTCAGATCATCAGAAGGTTTTGCAGCTGCACCTTCGAGAGCATCCTGACAGGTTGCATCACTGCCTGGTATGGCAATAGCTCGGCCTCCGACTGCAAGGCACTACAGAGGGTAGTGCGTACGGGCCAGTACATCACTAGGGCCAAGCTTCCTACCATCCAGGACCTCTATACCAGGCGGTGTCAGAGGAAGGCCCTAAAAATTGTCAAAGACTCCAGCCACCCTAGTCATAGACTGTTCTCTCTGGTACCGCACGGCAAGCGGAACCGGAGCGCCAAGTCAAGGTCCAAGAGGCTTCTAAACAGCTTCTACCCCAAGCCCTAAGACTCCTGAACATCTAATCAAATGGCTACCCAGACTATTTGCATTGCCCTCCCCTCCCTCTTCTACACTGTTGCTACTCTCTGTTATTATCTATGCATAGTCACTATAATAACCTACATGTACATATTACCTCAATTACCTCGACACCAGTGCCCCTGCACATTGACTCTGTACCGGTACCCCCTGTATATAGCCCTGCTATTTTTATTTACTTCTGCTCTTTAGCTATTTGTTATTCTTATCTCTTACTTTTTTAACGTATTTTCTTAAAACTGCATTGTTGGTTAAGGGCTGTTGTATTCGGCGCATGTGACAAAAACAATTTCATTTGATTTGTAAACGTATATCCACAATTCTAGGCCAATGGTCTGTTTGTGAAGTACTGAGGTGGATGAGAGCCATATGGCCCTGAGGGCTTCCCATCCTGGCCCTGCATGGTTATACAACAGCCCAGCCACATGGGTAACCTGAGGGAGGGATGAGAGGAGGAGAGGGAAGAGGGGGAGAGAGGCTGGGAGGAAGGGAGGCGGGGACAGGAGGAAGCATCAAGTGGGAAATACTCATAATGAGGTAATTGGACCAGCAGCAGTGTTCTATTTTGATACAGTGTTGTGTTGTGCTCTCCTGCAGCATGAACAGTGTTAGACTATCTGGCTAGTGCTAGCTCTACTAACTGTGTCTGCAGGCCTTCAGAACTGGATTTGGCACTGTGGCTGCTACGTAGGCCTTTCTGGCTAGCGCTAGCTCTGCTAACTGTGGCTGCTGCATAGCCCTTCCTGGCTAGCGCAAGCTCTGCTAACTGAGGCTGCTGCATAGGCCTTTCTGGCTAGCGCTAGCTCTGCTAACTGTGGCTGCTACAAGTCTAGCTATAGTGCTGGCTCTGCTAACTGTGGCAGGTACAAGTCCAGTTATAGTGTTAGCTGTACTAAATGTGAACTGTGGCTGCTGCTGTCTGGTCATAGAGTTAGCTCTGCTAACTATGGCTGTAAGACTGCAGAGCCAGCCCGGGTTATTTTGAGCAGGATAAGCAGGTGTAATTTTGCATTGCGTGAGGCCAGCAGTGTTGTAGCATGCAGCTTAGAAGCCTCTGACCTATTCTGGCTACATGCTGGAGCGTGTACAGCTGGGCCCCCCCTTGAGATGTCGATAAGAATCGCTACAGTAGGCTTGCTAGTATCTTGTTGGTGGGGGGAGAGGTAGGCTAGGCAGATTTAAATGATGCAGCAAAACCAGATTAACAGCGTTGGCTTTTTAGCACCCTGCCCCAGTTCCTAGAGGGACAGCGGTGTGAGGGAATGCAGAGGCTCATTGGACCATTGTTGAGGTGTGGTGGTCTTACTGGGGCTTTTACAGTCGCTGAAGCAGCACCCAGGTGGGTACTACATTTCAGGACTGGACGATCCAGCCTACCTATGAAGGAGGAGCTGTGACTATCGAAGACGACAAGGTGCCCGTTGAGGAGCTCTGTGGCATGTCTGTCAGATGTCTCGAGCTCCCTGCCTGGCTGTACTACCTACTCTCCCTCTTCATGATACTACTTTACTGAACTGCTTATCATCATCTAACGATGTGGAAGACCAATATTGCCAGATCCCTATATTTGTTTTATAAAATTGTTTTTGGTTTATTTTGTTTTTAAAGCAACTTTGAGATTCTACTTGTAATGAAAAGCGCTATTTAAAATAAATATATTATTATTATTATTAGAGGGTAGGAGAGGGTGGTATACACACCCACACACACACACAAACAGGTGTATAGGCTACTGTAGGCATATATTCTATACCCTGCTATATATACACAAAAACACAAAACATTAATTAGGCCAGGCAAGCTACAGCTACCCTTGGCTGTATTACATTAGAGACATTGGAGCCATGCTCTAACAGTTAAAGCTCACACGCTCAGCAGTGTGGCGACAGCACAGCTGTGGCGTTTCCCACCATTTCCTGTGGTTACTGTGACACGTTGCAGTAACCACAGATAGGGTTTGTCTGTAAATAGAAGGTTCTGATAGAGAGGAATAGGTCATCATAACTTATGAGTCGTGTGTTTTTAGAGAGAGAGAGAAAATGGGAGAGAGAAGAGAGGGAGAATATAGAGGGGAGAAAGAGGGGGAGGAAATGAGAGAGAGCGAGAGAGAATGGGAGATAGAGAATATAGAGGGGAGGGAGAGAGGGGAGGGAATGAGAGAGAGAGCGATAGAGAGAACAAACACCATTATAAATACAACTAAATGTTTATTTTTCCTTTTGTACTTGAACTAATTGCACATCATTACAACACTGTATATAGACATATGACATTTGAAATGTCTTTATTCTTTTGGAAATTTTGTGAGTGTAATGTTTACTGTAAATTTTTTAGTGTTTATTTCACTTTAGTTTATTATCTATTTCACTTGATTTGGCAATGTAAACATATGTTTCCCATGCCAATAAAGCCTCTTAAATTGAAATTGAATTGAGAGAGAGAGAGAATATAGAGGGGAGAGAGGGGGGATGAGAGAGAGAGAGAATGGGAGTGGGCCAAGGACACACTGCCTTTCAGACCAATACAACACTCCAGAACAGAACACAGCACTGCAGAGTCTGTCTGTCACAACTGCATGTGTTCTAAGGAAGACAGCTTGCACACAGCTGATTGAATGGTATCTCATTTGACCATGAATCAAGTAACTGACTTTGTTTCAACAAATTCCACTGAATCTTGGATTATATCAGATGTACACATGTAGCCTCCATGGCTTTGAAATAGCTAGCTGTAGTGTAAGCTATAGATAGGGACTAACTATATCTGTAATACACAGTGGCCACGCCTGCTCTACTATACAAATGGCAGGTCAACAGTAACTAGCTGTAATACACAGTACCAAACTGACAGTGGTGTACACATGGCCTGTTTTTTTCTAGGTGAAATGAATCCCTGTGTATCAGCATTGCTCTAGGTACAATAAACCGCTATCAATTATTCACACAGGAGAGGAGAGAAAAGGAGGGGAGAGATGAACAGAAAATGGAGGAGAGGAGGAAAGGATAGAAAAGACAAATAGGAGAAAGAATAAACAAGCTGAGAGGAGTGAAGTTGAGATCATAGGAGAAGAGGGGAAATAACAGGAAGGGAAAGGAAAGGAGAAGGGAAGAGACGAGACTAGGCAAAAGATAACCGTATTAGCAGCAAATTGTGATCGACCCGCTGAATCAATATACCCCGGCTCTGCCCTGTCCCTGCTCCGTAACTGACACCGTTTCAATGTGGTCCAGAGAGATGGCAGAGGTTCTGTGCGTGTGCGTGTGTGGCAGGGTTAAAGGCAGAGTGTGTGGACAAGGAGGCATGAGTCTCGAGAGGCCTGCTCACTGTCCGACAGTACAGAGGCTCCTTTGTGTGGCCAGTGCAGACGCCTACGCAGAAAGAATGTCATCTCTCTCAGGACCCAGCGGTGCCAGACTCGGTAGCCCCCCCACAGACATTATCCGTCATCCCTCCACACCCTTCCCACTGTTCCTCCAGGCCTCTCCATCCATTCGTCTGCTTTCCTTCCCTCACATCCCCTTTAGGAAAAATCTATCCAGCCTTTTTTATTAGCTATCTATTTTACTCATATTTTATCTCCATATACAGGTACAATTCAAATAATAACTCTGTCTCTCACCAATAGTATTACGTGTTTTCCCATTGTGCTGTGGTGTACAGCCATAGAGATTTATCTAAGTGTCTAAAACAAAGCTCTCCAACCCTGTTCCTGGAGAGCTAGTGTCTTGTCGGTTTTCGCTCCTACCCTAATTTAGCCCACCTGATTCTAATAATTAGCTGATTGATAAACTGAATCAGGTTAGTTACAACTGGGGATGGAGCGAAAACCTACAGGTTAGCTCTCCAGGAACCGGGTGGGAGAGCCTTGGTCTGAAACCATGCGTAATCAGCCCAGTCATAACTACCCCATTCCATATTTCACAGGTCAGGAAACCACGGCAACCACAGAGGACAGGTAAACATCTCAACTGGATGACAACTGACGCTCCTCCCTTCACACTACCATGTTAGCTCCCAGCAGGCACGTAGAGGCCTTTTCTCAATTCGATTTGCTTAACTCCTGTGTCCTCTCTCACCTCCTTTTGAAAAAGGACAAAGGTAATCGAGGAGAGGCGGCGAGGTGAGGGAGCGTGGATGAAAATGAGCTTGTATGAAATTAGACTCTCCTTCTCCACTCACGCGTCATCAGGCAAATTCCACTTACAGTGGTGGATCGCAAAATAAATATGTAAAGTGTTAATTTGTTTTTAAGTTAGCTATGCTAGACATTTTATAGATAAAACGCTAAGTTTCATATTGTTTTTAAACGTGTGCATGCTTCTCTCCTCCGACAAAACAAAAGCCGACTCAAAGTGGATGTGGCAGATTTCAAAATGCTTCCGAGAAGGACTCAGATAGGATACACATGACTATCCTCGATGAAAGGTGGCTATCGAGGAGGGGAGGACACTCTTCCGTTCGTCCACTAATGAATTTACATCTCCTCGACCACTTGAGGAGAGAGCAAAGGCCTGAGATCTCTGCTAGGCCCAGCCTGAGCGCTCCTTATCGGGGAAGGCATAGAGTCGTTCACCTCTAGGCTAGCCTGGGAACCAGAACTGGGTCAGAGTTGGGTAGGAGGAAAAGCCTGTGAAATTTCTAGCCCAAAACAACTAGATATCATGGCATGGAGGCTAGCCACATGTCACCACACCCCAGCCAGGGAGCACAGACACATCATATCTCCCATGCCAGATCCACCCATAAGAAAAAAAAAGATTGCAGTATAACTGCAGTATGCTGCAAATACTGCGTTCACATTTTTTTTACTGCAGTAATTTGGCAGAGTAACTGCAGTTACAGTGCAGTATAACTGCAGTATACCGTAGTTATTCTGCAACTACTGCGTCCAAAATACTACAGTTGCTGCAATTTTTGTAAGGGCAGAGATGGGTGGTGTAACAGGTTAAGGAAGTTAGGGCTCAGGAAATTAAATCACAATTTATTTAAAGTGTATTTCACTAGGTCTCAACACACTTAACAGAAAAAGTTTGAATTAAAAGAGAATAAAAATTCAAATGAGTCAGGGGTAAAGGGATTGGGGGTGATTTTTGGGACTTACGTGGCCACCTGGTGCATGACTTTAGTGGAGGTGTCTTTGAGTGTGTCCTTCAGGTTATCCTTGAAGTTGCTGAAGAACTTGCCGGCTCCGCCTTTCACCATATCCAGCAGCCCTCCGCCATAGTTGGCATCCATATCTGGAGATGGAGGACCTTTACAATTAAGAATGACGAGAAACACACACTGAGGATGCAGACAAAGACAGACAGACATGTAAGACGCATGTAGAGACACAGTATATGGAGCACAGAACAGAGAAACAAATATACCTAACAACATGTGTGTCTTTCATCCCCAATGGCCCGACAAACAGAAACAACATCCAACATATAATATAGGGCTGTCCCCGACTAAAATAAATCTTGGTTGCCCAGTCTGTTCTTTCGACCAATCGATTGGTTGACATTTTAAAACGTGTATTTTTCCATATATATACACAAACACATCCTACTGTATTGTGTTAATCAAATCAACTAGATGCACTGCGCTTGTCTGATGCTTTAAGCACACTGTTTGATTAAATAACTAAGACACACAAATGACTAGAGGGAGTCCGACCGCAATGTATTTGGTTGTGCCAGGCCGGGCTCAGACTTGCTACGCTGTGACAGCGAGTGACTGAGTGACTAGCACCCGTTGTCTCTCTCTCCTCCCTGCTGCAGCGACCACCACAGAACTTCAACAGTGTGTATCGCGCTGTCCGTGTCGATGAAGCTGCAACATAATTACCTCGTATGTTTAAGAAAAATATTCCCTCTTCCCTTAACCCTTGCTCTCGTCACGTGACACATATATGCACCGCATGCACTTATTTTAGAATAAGGATAAAGAAGTTGACAAGATGGGGTCAGCCCTAATATAACAAGCACACTAATTGGACCGATAAACTGTTCGAAAGAGAGAAAGAGAGGGAGATGCAGTCAACTCTGGTACTGTGCTAGTTCAAGAGAAAGCCCTCCTCTTGGACTTTACCCAAGTCCTATATCTGATTCAGCAGCCTGGTCTAAACACACTCCTCCCTTCCCCACCCCATCCATCTGTACACAGCACATGGCACTGAGCTGACACTACCACTACCACTTTCACTTCCGCAACCACTACTCCTAAATGTGTTCTCTGAACATTCTTGTAACATCAAGAAAATGTTTCTTGCACAAGTGTATAGTTTTTGTGTTTTGGGAATGTCCCAACAATGTTCCCACCAGACTCTTCCCACAGCCTAATGGAACATTCTGGGAACCTTTAAAGAACAGACTAAATGTGTTCTAGGAACATTCTTGCAACATCAGGTGAATGTTTTACACAAACATTCTATAATCATCTGGACAGTTTTTGTGTTATGAGGATATTTGCAGCGCCCTAACGAATGTTCAGAAAACCTTCACAGAACCAATTTTGGTTTGCTGGGAGGTCTCCTGATCTCAACAAGATTTCTTGGATAAAGGAACGTTATTTTATAAAAAAAAATATATAAAAAAATACCACCACCACTAACACAAAACTCTGAATCACTCAGATCACACCAATAGGAGTTATTGGGGAGTAGTAGGTCTATTGCTCTTTACAGAGAAATCTACATCACTAAATATACGAGATTATCAATCAGGCAAAGTGGGCGATTAAGCTTCAAAAGCGGCTCCATTCTGGCATCTAGGAGGGACCTGTGTGTGCACTGACTGCATTCATTTGAATTGATTGCATCACATTTTATGGAGTCTCAGAAGACAGGAAATCCATCATGAAGGTAAAAATAACATTTTGTTAGAATTCCTACTGAAATGGAGGGTTGCCTTTATGTCCTGCTACTAGTGTGTGTGTATGTGTGTGTGTGTGTGTATTGGGGGAGGGGGAGCTCTGGTAGATTATGGAGGTCAAATCGAGCTATGTACGGCGGTTCCCGTGCGCCTGCTAAATGTTTTAACAATACAGAAAGCTCCACATAGCGCCGTATAGTGTCTTAGGTCTCTCTTGTCGTGATGTGTGTTTAGTCCTATCTTTTTATTTGATTTGTAATCCCCCGTTCCTGCAGGAGGCCTTTTGCCTTTTGGTAGGCCGTCATTGTGAATAACAAGTTGTTCTTCACTGACCTGCCTAGTTAAATAAAGGTAAAATTAAAAAAATAATACATGTAAATTACTCAGCATTGTCATGATTGGTTGTGGGGGTACATCCTGTATAAACAGAAACTCACTTCCTTGACAACTTTGACAAAAGGCTATCAGAACAAGTTCACAAATAAAATACATCTTTATGATACCTTGTGTATGGATTTCAAAGACACAAAAATGAGTTTGATCTCCTGGAAAAAGATCTGGGAGGTAATGGGGATAGATGCCAGTAAAGAGGTCAATGGAATGCAGACCGTGGGGGACAGCAGGGTGCTGAATTGGCGCACATTCAACAAATCTGATCAAACAAAGTGGATATTTGTCAAATCTGTTATGATTGATCTATTGTAACAGGCACACAATGTAGTTACTAAAATCCGATTTGGATATATTTGGCTGTTTTTGCTACATAACATTTAGAGGTTGTCCCTTTTAAGGTTTAGAAAAAGTGACTGCTAAATGCTAACTCCCATCCGTATACGCTGGTAGCATAGCTAGCATACAGAAATCGGTTGTGGTTGTCAAAGGCGTTTTAAACTGTATTGATTGATGACGATGACATGAAAATATATTGGGGTTGACATCCATACAAGCGTTATACTCCAATTTCTACCTCAATCTAGTGTGAAATACACATATAAACAATAGCCTAAATGTAGACTAATTTGCTGCTGGGGCAATGGGGAGATTTGGGATGGAGATGCAGATGGGAAAACGGTTCAGCCTTTTTATTTAGGGTCAAGGGTTAAAATTGATATCAGTGAAAAGTGTGATTTGTCAAATTGAAAATGTAACTATTAGTCATTGATTCTTTGAAAGTATTTGCACATAGATCTTTTGGATGGATCTAGAATCAAATCAAATAAATGAGCACCATGTGAAATTTATAGGAGCATGTCAAATTGAGTGTCAAAGGAAAGCTAAGAGTCTATATTTTGGAGAAATTAAGGCATACAGCACATTCGGGTATTCAGACCCCTTGATTTTTTCCACATTTTGTTACTTTACAGCCTTATTCTAAAATATATTACATTGTTTTCTCCCCCTCATCAATCTACACACAAATCCAAAACAGGTTTTTAGATACATACTTTTCCCCCCCGGAAATGTCACATTTACATAAGTATTCAGACCCTTTACTCAGTACTTTGTTGAAGCACCTTTGGTAGTGTTTACAGCCCCGAGTCTTCTTGGATATGACGCTACAAGCTTGGCATACCTGTATTTGGGGAGTTTCTCACATTCTTCTCTGCAGATCCTCTCAAGCTCTGTCAGGTTGGATGGGGAGCGTCGATGCACAGCTATTTTCAGGTCTCTCCAGAGATGTTTGATTGGGTTCAAGTCCAGGCTCTAGCTGGGCCACTCAAGGACATTCAGAGATTTGTCCCGAAGCCACTCCTGCATTGTCTTGGCTGTGTGCTTAGGGTCGTTCTCCTGTTGGAAGGTGAACCTCCGCCCCAGTCTGAGGTCCTGAGTGCTCTGGAACAGGTTTTCATCAAGGATCTCTCTGTACTTTGCTCCGTTCATCTTTCCCTCGATCCTGACTAGTCTCCAAGCCCCTGCAGCTGAACAATATCCCCCACAGCATGATTCTGCCACCACCATCATTCACCGTAAGGATAGTCGTCTTGATTACTTTCTTATGTCATTCTCTCATGCACCAAAAGTTTAAATAGTGTTGATAGGTGACAGAATGCGGTCGGACCCTCACATATTTGGCATATATATATTACTCTTGCAGAATTTCCATGTGGGTGAGGATATTGGAAATTGAATCAAAGCCTACATGATGATAACTTGTTTTTAACAAGGACAGAAGAATTCATAACTGACTTTTTTCGACATAACATAGGTACAGCAGATCCCCTTACTGTATGGGACACTTTTAAATATGCCTTTAGAGGCCATGTAATTCAGTACTCATCTACAAAACAAAAGCAATTTACAGTTGAAGTCGGAGGTTTACATACACCTTAGTCAAATACATTTAAACTCAGTTTTTCACAATTCCTGACATTTAATCCTTGTAAAACCTCCCTGTCTTAGGTCAGTTAGGATCACCACTTTATTTTAAGAATGTGACATGTCAGAATAATAGCAGAGAGAATTATTTATTTCAGCTTTTATTTCTTTCATCACATTCCCTGTGGGTCAAAAGTTTACATACACTCAATTAGTATTCGGTAGCATTGCCTTTAAATTGTTTAACTTGGGTCAAAGGTTTCGGGTAGACTTCCACAAGCTTCCCACAATAAGTTGGGTGAATTTAGGCCCATTCCTCATGACAGAGCTGGTGTAACTGAGTCAGGTTTGTAGGCCTCCTTGCTCGCACACGCTTTTTCAGTTCTGACCACACATTTTTATGGGATTGAGGTCAGGGCTTTGTGATGGCCACTCCAATACCTTGACTTTGTTGTCCTTAAGCCATTTTGCCACAACTTTGGAAGTATGCTTGGGGTCATTGTCCATTTGGAAGACTCATTTACGACCAAGCTTTAACTTCCTGACTGATGTCTTGAGATGTTGCTTCAATATATCCACATAATTTTCTTTCCTCATGAAGCCATCTATTTTGTGAAGTGCACCAGTCCCTCCTCCAGCAAAGCACCCCCACAACATGATGCTGCCACCACTATGCTTCACGGTTGGGATGGTGTTCCTCGGCTTGCAAGCCCAAAAAGTACAATATTTGTACCCATGTGCAGTTGCAAACCGTAGTCCGGCTTTTTCATGCGGTTTTGGAGCAGTGGCTTCTTCCTTGCTGAGCGGCCTTTCAGGTTATGTCAATACAGGACTCGTTTTACTGTGGATAGAGATACTTTTGTACCTGTTTCCTACAGCATCTTCACAAGGTCCTTTGCTGTTGTTCTGGGATTGATTTGCACTTTTCACACTAATGTACGTTCAACTCTAGGAGACAGAACGCGTCTTCTTCCTGAGCGGTATGACGGCTGCATGGTCCCATGGTGTTTATTGTTTGTACAGATGAACGTGATACCTTCAGGCGTTTGGAAATTACGACCAAGGATGAACCAGACTTGTGGAAGTCTACAATTTTTTTTCTGAGGTCTTGGCTGATTTCTTTTGATTTTCCCATGATGTCAAGCAAAGAGGCACTGAGTTTGAAGGTAGGCCTTGAAATACATCCTCAGGTACACCTCCAATTGACTCTAATTATGTCAATTAGCCTATCAGAAGCTTCTAAAGCCATGACATCATTTTCTGGAATTTTCCAAGCTGTTTTAAGGCACAGTCAACTTAGTGTATGTAAACTTCTGACCCACTGCAATTGTGATACAGTGAATTATAAGTGAAATAATCTGTCTGTAAACAATTCTTGGAAAAATGACTTGTGTCATGCACAAAGTAGATGTCCTAACCGACTTGCCAAAACTATAGTTTGTTAACAAGAAATTTGTGGAGTGGTTGAAAAACAAGTTTTAATGACTCCAACCTAAGTGTATGTAAACTTCCGACTTCAACTGTAGGTCAAAAGAGTCCATATTAACAAAGGAAATTGAAGGACTAACAGTACAGACAGCAATAAAAACTACAGCATAGAGGCTCAGAATAAGTTAGAGGAAAAAGAAATAGAGAAACTTATTTAAGAAAGATCCAGTGTAATATATTATACAAATAAAGTGAAAGTGAATGGAATATGGGGAAAGACGCAGCAAATCTTCAACATAGAAATGCTACCAGAAAGAATTTACTGAAACTTCTTACAAATTATGGAGTCACTCATGATTCACCAAATTATATTTTAAAAGAGGAAGTTAAGTACTTTAAGCATATGTCTCCTCCATCTCCACTAACCAAAGCTAATTGTATGGATTTTTTTCTTATTAACAATGTAAAATTAACATCTGTACAGAAAGACTCATGTGAAGGCCAAATTACAGAGGAACTTCTTGACGCAATTAAAGCCTTTAAGTCCGAGAAAATTCCAGGGCTGCATGGCAAACCAGTGGAAGTATGATATACTCAGAGAACCGTTATTAGCATGTTTTAACCACTTATGGTATATTATTGGAAACTCAAGAAGGTCTGATTTCATTATTACTGAAACAGGACCCAGGTGGTAAGTATAAAGATTCAGTCCATTAAAAAATTCAGTGGCCTCTTACACTTCATTGTTGTGATGCATAAAATCTAGCTAAATGCTTAGCGCATAGAATTAAAAAGGTTTTGTCAGATTTTATTCATCGTAATCAGACAGGTTTATTTTACAATGGAGATAACATAACACAAGCACTGGAAACAATAGAACACTATGAAATATCTGGGAAACCAGGCCTGGTATTCATAGCTGACTTTGAAAAGGCTTTGATAAAGTACAACTGGAGTTTATATATAAATGCCTGGAATATTTCAATGTTGGTGAATCTCTTATAAAATCGGTTAAAGTTATGTATAGTAGTCCTAGGTGTAAAATAGTAAATAATGACTACTTCTCAGTTTTAAACTGTCAAGATGAGTAAAACAAGGCTGTCCACTTTCGGCATATCTATTTATTATTGCCATCGAAATGTTAGCTGTTAAAATCAGATCCAACAATAATATTAAGGGATTAGAAATCCATGGCTTAAAAAGAAATGTGTCATTGTTCACTGATGATTCATGGTTTCTTTTAAATCCACAATTAGAATTCCTCCACAGCCTCATAGAGGATCTATATACTTTTTCTAACCTCTCTGGATTAAAACCAAAATATGATAAGTGTACTATATTACGAATACTTACAGTCGTGGCCAAAAGTTTTGAGAATAACACAATTATTAATTTCCACAAAGTCTGCTGCCTCAGTTTGTATGATGGCAATTTGCATATACTCCAGAATGTTATGAAGAGTGATTAGATGAAATGCAAATTAATTGCAAAGTCCCTCTTTGCCATGCAAATGAACTGAATCCCCAAAAAACATTTCCACTGCATTTCAGCCCTGCCACAAAAGGACGAGCTGACATCATGTCAGTGATTATCTCGTTAACACAGGTGTGAGTGTTGACGAGGACAAGGCTGGAGATCACTCTGTCATGCTGATTGAGTTCGAATAACAGACTGGATGCTTGAAAAAGAGGGTGGTGCTTGGAATCATTGTTCTTCCTCTGTCAACCATGGTTACCAGCAAGGACACACGTGCCGTCATCATTGCTTTGCACAAAAAGGGCTTCACAGGCAAGGATATTGCTGCCAGTAAGATTGCACCTAAATCAACCATTTATCGGATCATCAAGAACTTCAAAGAGAGCGGTTCAATTGTTGTGAAGAAGGCTTCAGGGAGCCCAAGAAAGTCCAGCAAGCGCCAGGACCATCTTCTGAAGTTAATTCAGCTGCGGGATCAGGGCACCACCAGTACAAAGCTTGCTCAGGAATGGCAGCAGGCAGGTGTGAGTGCATCTGCACGCACAGTGAGGCAAAGACTTTTGGAGGATGGCCTGATGTCAAGAAGGGCAGCAAAGAAGCCACTTCTCTCCAGGAAAAACATCAGAGACAGACTGATATTCTGCAAAAGTTACTGGGCTTGAACTGCTGAGGACTGGGGTAAAGTAATTTTCTCTGATGAATCCCCTTTCCGATTGTTTGGGGCATCCGGAAAAAGCTTGTCCGAAGAAGACAAGGTGAGCGCTACCATCAGTCCTGTGTCATGCCAACAGTAAAGCATCCTGAGACCATTCATGTGTGGGGTTGCTTCTCAGCTAAGGGAGTGGTTTCACTCATAATTTTGCCTAAGAACACAGCACGAATAAAGAATGGTACCAACACATCCTCCAAGAGCAACATCTACCATCCATCCAGGAACAGTTTGGTGACGAACAATGCCTTTTCCAGCATGATGGAGCACCTTGCCATAAGGCAAAAGTGATAACTAAGTGGCTCGGGGAACAAAACATCGATATTTTGGGTCCATGGCCAGAAAACTCCCCAGACCTTAATCCCATTGAGAACTTGTGGTCAATCCTCAAGAGGCGTGTGGACAAACAAAAACACACAAATTCTGACAATCTCCAAGCATTGGTTATGCAAGAATGGGCTGCCATCAGTCAGGATGTGTCCCAGAAGTTAATTGACAGCATGCCAGGGCAGATTGCAGAGGTCTTGAAAAAGAAGGCTCAACACTGCAAATATTGACTCTTTGCATCAACTTCATGTAATTGTCAATAAAAGCCTTTGACACTTATGAAATGCTTGTAATTATACTTCAGTATTCCATAGTAACATCTGACAAAACTATCTAAAGACACTGAGGCAGCAGACCTTGTGAAAATTAATATTTGTGTCATTCTCAAATCTTTTGGCCACGACTGTATACATTGCGTGTATTTTACCAATCAAATGGTCTGACCCCGGTGGACATACTCGGAATACACATCCTGAAAGACAGAAATGATCTCACTCCAAAAATAGATAACATCTTGCTCCAATGGAAAGAAAAATACCTGTCTATTTGTGGAAAAATCACTCTAATTAACTCTTTAGTCATATCACAATTGACCTATTTGCTTATGGTTTTGCCTACACCTAGCGACCTGTTTTTTAAATGATATGAGCAAAAAATATTCAATTTTATTTGGAATGGCAAGCCAGACAAAATTAAAAGGGCCTATTTATATAAAGAATGTGAATTTGGTTGGGCAGAAATGATTAAATATTAAAGCATTAGACCTCTCACTAAAGGCATCAGTCATACAAAAGTTATACTTAAATCCGAAATGGTTCTCTAGTAAATTAGTAAGAATGTCTCAACCCATGTTCAAGAATGGCCTTTTTCCCTTTATTCAGATTACAAATGTTCACTTTCGGTTAAGTGAAAACGAAATAATCTCCAAAATATCTGTCACGTATACTCCCTCTCCGGCCTCTAGGTCATCAGGCTGCTGATTATCCCGCACACCTGTCACCATCGTCAAGCACACCAGCGCCTCATGACACTCACCTGGACTCCATCACCTCCTTGATTATCTTCCCTATATCTGTCACTCCCCTTGGTTCCTTCCTCACATAAGGGAAGCGTCAGAGAGTGTTTTATTTGTGTCAGTGTAAATGACATCCGGTCCGGGAGCCGCTACAGGCTCTCATGCCTCAGCCAGATCACCAGGCCCCCCTGCCTCTGCCGGCTCGTCAGGCTCCCCTGCCTCAGCCGGCTTGTCGGGCTTTCATGCCTCCCCCGGATCGCCAGTCTCCCCTGCTTCTATCCAAAATTACAACAAACTAATTGCAGCATTACCGCAAAAATGAAAGAGGCAAGTGGAAGGGGGAAAAAGTAAGGAAATTGACTGTCGGACCTGCATTAAAGACCGAAATTGCTTTAAAAAAATTGTGATAAATAAAAATATATACCAGTTTCATTTAAGGACCAAACAATTGACAGCTGTGCCATATAAATTGCGAATAGTTGGGAAGAGACTTTCGATGTACCGATTCCATGGCATTTGGTTTATGAATTGACACACAAAACGACGCCAGATTAAAAACGTAGAATTTTTCAATTTAAATGATTATGCCAAAATTCTTGCAACCAATAGAATGTTATATATGTATATGGGGGATACAATTTTCCCAGCTCTGCTGATTTTGCTGCGAGGAGGCAGAGTCATTAGATCATTTATTTTGGTACTGTCCATATGTAGCTCGTTTTTGGTCACAGGTCAAGGAATGGCTGAAGAATTGCAACATTTACCTGGAGCTAAAATGCAGTTAGCAATACTGGGTGATTTGAAAAGTCATAGTCAATCGATCAATACTATTTTAGCAAAAATAAAAATCTATTTTTAAAAATAATCTGGGTTTGGCAGATGCCAGGAGAACGATACCTGCCCGAATGCATAGTGACAACGGTAAAGTTTGGTGGAGAAGGAATAATGGTCTGGGGCTGTTTTTCATGGTTCGGGCTAGGCCCCTTAGTTCCTGTGAAGGGAAATCTTAACGCTACAGTATACAATGACATTCTAGACGATTCTGTGCTTCTAACTTTGTGGCAACAGTTTGGGGAAGGCCCTTTCCTGTTTTAGCATGACAATTCCCCCGTGCACAAAGCGAGTTCCATACAGAAATGGTTTGTTAAGATTGGTGTGAAAGAACGTGACTGGCCTGCAACAGGGCCCTGACCTCAACCTCATCGAACACCTTTAGATGAATTGGAACGCAGACTGCGAGCCAGGTCTAATCGCATAAAATTAGTGCACTTCCTCACTAATGCTCTTGTGTCTGAATAGAAGCAAGTCCCTGCAGAAATATTCCAATATCTAGTGGAAAGCCTTCCCAGAAGAGTGGAGGCTGTTGTAGCAGAAAAGGGGGGACCCAAATCCATTTTAATGTCCATGATTTTGGAATGAGATGTTCAACGAGCAGATGTCCACATACTTTTGATTGTGTAGTGTATTTCCATGTTAAAATGTTATGCGAGGCATTTCCCCCATTGTTTTTGATGGTAGGCCACCCTATTGGGCCTACGTTATGATCAAATAGCCACAGTAACCTACTTGACCGCTGTCTGAAACTGTAACTTAAAGCGGGTACAGTCTCAGTGATCACAGTTATGCGCGCTAGAAGTTGCACAGAATTTTCACAAGATTCAAGTTTGCACTCAGCAGATCTGACATTTTCTCAGTTCCGAAAACATTTTGAGGGATCATTGGTGGTAAGTAAGTCCCAGTACATCACTGGGGCCTGAGTTCCCTGCCATCCAGGACCTCTATACCAGGCGGTGTAAGAGGAAGGCCCAAGAAATTGTCAAAGACTCCAGCCATTCAAGCCATAGACGGTTCTCACTTCTACTGCCTGGCAAGCGGTACCAGTGCACCAAGTCTGGAACCACCAGGACCTGAACAGCTTCTAACCCCAAGCCATAAGAATGCAAAAACAAAGCTGCTAAGTAGCTAATTAAATGGCTACCCAGATTACCAGCATTGGCCCTTTTTTGAACTAGGTCTCTTACACGGACTATATGCACACACACTGGACCCATACACTCACACATACTTACACTGACACCCCAACACACACATACACACAGACAATACATATTCCCACATACACATAAGATGTGCACACATGCATACTGAAGCCACACACACGTTCACCCGCATACACACACACACACACACACACACACACACACACACTTTCAAATTCACCACATACGCTGCTGCTACCGCTCAGTCTATAATCTATCCTGTTGCCTAGTCACTTTACCCCTACATATATGTACAGTACATAGGTACCTCAATTACCTCGCACCTCTGCACATCGACTCGGTACTGGTACTTCCTGTATATAGCCATGTTATGCCCTAAAGCAAATTGAAAAGTAAAGCCTGTGAAGCCTTTAATGTGTGAAACCCTGTGTATAAAGTTTGTCTGTGTTATTTAGCATACTGTTTTGTAAGATATGTTTGTATATTGTGTTATATTTGTTGTTAATAAGTTATAATTTTGGAATCCCAGTCTAGTTAGCTAGTTTTGTGTTTTAGTCTAGTGTGCAGCGGCTGCAGCCAGCAGGTGTTATCGATGAGGATTTTTCAAATGATCATCATCTGGTGAGTGGAATGGGTGTTTTTTTTTTTTTTATTGCAGCTCGCTTGCTGTTGTTATCACTTTGAAAATAACTTGTGTGTAAAACATTGTTCCATTGAAACTTTAGATCACCGGTTACTTTGTGTGCTGAACGTGACAAATGCACTGGGAAGTAACAGTTGTACATTTCTATGGGCAAATGGTTGAGTTTTTGTATTCTTATGATTGGGACTTACTGACTTATTATGTCCAGGTGAACAGGCTGCTTATCTTTTAACATCATGCTGTGTGCGACTGCTGTCTTTCTATCGGTCCTATGTATTTTACAGAAAGTGCACTCCTACGTGGAGTGTGCTGGTATCACATTCGCTGTACTTTCAACATCACGAGCCTATCACACTCACATCCTTTGATATGTCACTGTTGTCGCGTTTGGTGATAGTGTGATAGTGATGGCGTTAGGCTACCATGGGTTGTGTAAGCAGTATGGTTGATGTTTCTGGTAGCATTAGTTTTGCAGGTGCTGTTTATGTGTGAGTGGCAGCCCGAAGCCTGGCTCAGCCCGAGGAGCGCATTAAGTGATGCTATGTTTCTGTTATTTTTTGCGATTTCTGAATTTGGTACAAAGGCCTAGGCTCAATAGCCACGGTTCGCCACTGACACAAACACATAGCATCAGAACCTCCTCCTCCACAGCTGTATGTAGACAACAACACAGAGAGTCTGCAGACATCTTGACTAATACACGAGTGGAAATTTACAGATCTTATTCGGTTAAAACAAGAATTTCTGAAACTATATCTAAAGAGTCATTGTGTAACTCAGACATTATTTACCACCCTCCTTCAGACTATGTGACAAGTCATTGTGTCCCTCTTTTAAAGTAATGGAGCCTCCTCCACAGCAGTCCCTTAGTTAGCTACTGCTCTCTGAACTCTGACCAAAACGCCCCCTCTCAACCACCTCCTCTGCTCCCTTCCATCCCTCCATCCACCCTGCTCCAGTCAGACACCTCTGATGTGTGAGAGAGAGACCCAGTCACAGAGGCGCTGGAACAGATAGAGACTTGGCCCGGTCGGTCAGAGAGATCAATACAGACAGTCTCCATGTGCCTCTCTCCTTCAATAGACCTAACCTTTCTCACTTATACCCTCCATCTGGTGCAGGGTGAAAGAAAGAAAGAAAGAAAGAAAGAAAGAAAGAAAGAAAGAAAGAAAGAAAGAAAGACAGACAGACAGACAGACAGACAGACAGACAGACAGACAGACAGACAGACAGACAGACAGACAGACAGACAGACAGACAGACAGACAGACAGACAGACAGACAGACAGACAGACAGACAGACAGACAGTGGGTGAGTGAGTGAGTGAGTGAGTGAGTGAGTGAGTGAGTGAGTGTACTGCAGTAGTGACATGTGTGCCTCTATTGTGTGCCAAACAGGAACTGTCCCAACAAACAGGCCCTAAGCTTTTCAATTATAGATGCTACTGATAAGACAAAGAGTGTATGATTCATCTGTCTGGAAGGGACATGCAGCTTGGCCTATATACTGACCTATGTGGGAGATACACACCCACAAAGCATGATTGATACAGCAGATATGCACCATACCATTATGCATTTCTTCCTCTAGAAAGGATCCTAAGTGTTCCGTCAGTAGAAAGAGTGAAAGCTATCATATCACACCCACATTTCACAATGTTCCCCTTCATTTAAGAATTGAATATTCACAGCAGACTGCAGTGACGCCATCCAGCCATCTATTATTCACTTAATGTCAATAAAACAGATCTACTGTAAGAGAGCTGCCCTGGATTTGGGGAGATGGGGAAGTTTGCATTTCTGATATGAAATTTATCACATAATAGGCACTTTCGGATATCGAACGGATGGTGCCCGGTGGTCTTGTCATTCCCTATCAAACACATTGGTGATTTATATAAACCTTTTCTACATGGGAAGACCTCCAATGCAGTCTCAGAACCTAACTACTAACCAGACACCTCCTGTCTAGCTGCAACTTGTCTCTGGGTCTGTCTCTGTGTCTGTCATTGTGTCTGCCTCCGTGTCTGTTGGTCAGTCAGTCATTCAGTATGCCTGTGTGGCTGGCTTGCCTGCCAATGTAACAAGGCTGGCCAGATGGACGTGGGAGTCTGCAGAGCTCTGATGTTTACTGAGCTACACATGGAAGCAGAGAAAGCTGGAGATACAGACTCAGCCACCCCATACAGCAGAAGCAGCACCAGCCATACTGCAGAGGCCAGCCAGCCAGCTAGCTGTCTAGCCCGGACAGACTCACCTGACACTCAGCTCAGATAGACCCAGTCCTTAAGGTTAGGTTTTTTCATTGCACTGCAGTGCTGTGAGCTGTGGGGATAGCCCTGTTCACAACCTTACCACTTGTATGTGTCGAACTGCTTTGCTTTATCTTGGCCAGGTCGCAATTGTAAATGAGAACTTGTTCTCAACTTGCCTACCTGGTTAAATAAAGGTGAAATAAATAAATAAAAAAATAAAAAACGGTGGCTATTTAACTCTCCACATGATATAGGCCAGGGATTTTCAAACTGGGGTCCACGGCCCGACGTACTGCAGGGGGTCCACAATAATATTTTTTGGTGTGAAAATGTATTATTTGATGAATATCGCTAGCTGCAACAGAATACCATTATGGATACCATTTGTATGTCTCTGTGTCCAGTATGAAGGAATTTAGAGTTAGTTTCCCGAGCCAATGCTAACTAGCGTTAGCGCAATGACTGGATGTCTAGAGTAGCAGTTAGCATGCTAGCTGTTCTTGTTCATCTGACTCTGGGGAAGTAGGTAAATGGCTTCTTTGTCAAAATCTACAACTATCATTTTAATCTGGAGGAAATTACAGTCACTGGAGCTAATTACAGTGTTTTTTCTGTATAGAAAATACTTAGGCAGGCCGTCTAAGCGATAATGTGCGGGATGGAAAAACAGTTTCACTGTCAACTTAAATGACCAAAACAAGATATTTTTGGATAGAAAAACTGTTTCAGTGTCCACTTAAACAACCAAAACCAGATAGAAAGCATGCAGAAAAGATATTGAACTATATATATATTTTTTAATACCATCTTTGAAAAACTAACAATCAAATAAAAGCTAGACAGTCAGGGAGAATCGAAAATTCCAAAAACTGGGCATTCAGGGCATTGATTTTGTTTGAGGAGAGGAACACAGCATTAGCATTCAAACTTTAACATTTCCTCTCAGCTCATGACAAACGGTTTAACATTGCTGGAAATTAGCTTCTAAACTGCAACATTTTCTCTCAACTCAATGGAAAAATGTGTAGAATTGCAGGAAACTAGCTTTACAATAGTGAAATGTTCTCTTCGCTGCCAAGATACCTTTACAGCTAATAGACTATGTTAGTTCACACTTCCAATGAACTGTGGGGAGGTCAAAATAATGACACTGTCTACCAAATCTATTAATTTTAAAATGTTGATTACTTCTACTTGCCATTATCATTCACATTCACCTATCATGATAAGACAATACTTTTTTGTTAACATCTGATGGGGGTCCGGTCTGGGTAGCCGGTTTGCCTGGGCAGGGGTCCCTGGGCAAGAAAAGTTTGAAAATCCCTGACCATAGGCAATTGTATATGCAGGAAATTCACAACATGAAATTATTAAAAAGGAACAAGGACAATTAGATTATATTATTGGGTTAGTAGGGGGTTTCCTGCCATGTAAACTATTGTCAATCTGTCTATTACTATCACTGGTAATCACTTAGGACTACACCTTAGCAGGGTGATTGATAGGGGCTATGTTTATGGTCTAATGCGTGCATGTTGAATTACAATAGTTGCAGTTTTATTACAATATATGTAGCCTAATAAAAGACTGCAACATTAGGCATTTTTTGTTAGAATAGTAGTGGACGCTAAAACAGACATACATATGTTGTTTCAACCCGAAGTATACTATGACGAGATCAGCTCGACTCACACAAAATGAAAGCAGAACGATGTAGTCCTACATAATGAGACAACCACGATTACATGATGTAATGCACGGAAGCAACAAGACATACAAATATCAGACAACATGGGCTAGATGGATAACCTATTTGGACCTGTTCACACTCATCTTATTCAATTAAATATATTTCATGGAGTATCACACGGCGATAGGCGTGCTCTGCCTCGCATGCAACAGAGCAGCGTTATCCGCATCTTGTTCTTGCTTGCTGCGCGTGTGCCACACCGCCTCCCATGGCGAGAGAGCTGCTTACCTGAGCTGTCCATGGTGCTGCAGTCGTCCTCGCGCAGTGGGCCTGCCTTCGGTCCTCCTAGGGTTGCTGCTACCGAGCCGCCGCCGATTCCGCTGCCTCTCCCTCCACCGTTATTGAAGTTACCGCTGCTATCGACCAACTGTAAAGATTCATAGCCATCGTAACTGCAGGTCTTTTTCTTATAGCCACCCAGTAGGCTCATCTCATTCAACTCTGCGCCGTGGATTTGAGAATTACATATAAATACTACAAAAAAAGCTACTGCATGCACATATCCCCGACGACAAAAATCTCAGATATCTGTTTATAAATAATCCACCAGATATGCGCTAGCAGTTCCAGCACCGCGTCTCCCTGTTTTCTTTTCTCCGCGATATCATAAGCAGAACGTTGTCATCAGGATCGCATTTACTACGCCGCACATCCACCGCTATGCCTGCCAGTCCCCGTTGAGTTAATGGGTCCTTTCAGGCTTTCTGCTCCAGGCCAATCCTGACAACACCATGTCGGCAGTAGGTGACTAAACGATCGCCTGTTTCATTGTTATTTCTTTACAAAGCAGTAGGCTAATATTTGTCAGAAAATATAAATGTTGGATAGGTTGTATATGTGATTTAACCTACAGGATAGCCTACATAGGATTGATTCTATTCTACACGAAAATATTCCCAAATCGATTTATAATAACATATTTTAACAGCCTATAGTTAACACAATATCCTCATATGCTCATAATAATAATTAAGGCTTAAATTAACAATATTATTACAGAACACTTTTCAGGCTCTTATAAGCTATGTAGGCAATAGTCTCCATTGCTAAGGGCTATAGTTTAAGCTGGTTATGGGCCAGTTGTAGGCTATACAGTATCGCTCCACAGACATAGTATAAAGGAATTAAAGTGCTGAAGTCTATTAGTCCGCACTGTAGGACAGCATTGTGCTTTAAAGATCTCGACACCCTATTCCCTATATAGTGCACTGCTTTAGACAAGGGCCACGGGCCTCTGGTCAAAATGGGCAGTGGTCAAAAGTAGTGCACTATATAGGGAATAGGGTGCCATTTGGGACGCAATACCAAGTCAACTACTTGGAGTTCTGGAACATGCTTCCTTCCTTGGCCCAGTCCCCTGGCAACTGAGGGGCTGCATGGTTGCTCAAAGCAGGACTCGGGCCTGGGAAACCCTTTATACCAGGAGCCCTGGATTGAAAGCGCAGCAGGGAAGGGAATTTCCAAAAAAAGATAAATGATTCCCCACGTAACCGGACACAAAGTGCCACTCCATTGAAGGATGTAGTTTCCTCTGAAAGCCAGCCTCCCAACATCAGACATTTCCCCCTGATGCATTGCTTCAGGATGTCAACTCCTGCTTTCAGTCTCCAATACAAATGGTTACAACCTTCACTTAGAAAACTGGACCAGGACATCAAAAAAGCAATGTAATGTCCTGACATTGCAGCTGGGTTTTTTTTATACCAGTGGTGACATGGTATTTTATGGTTATGGTCACACAACTGTGTAATACAAGAAGCGATCACTTTGATAATGACAGTGCCCACTGTACTCATAACTAACTAACCCGTTTTGAATTTGGGATCCAGTTTTAAAAGCAGATCACACTGTACTGACAACTACACTTCCAAATAATTCATCATAATGGACAGATAAGTGAATATGAACAGCAAACAGGGAGAGACAATCATAAACCTGCTAAAAACAATGACAGCAATTTCTTGTTAAATAAATAACTACATAACCCAGCCTACTACTGCCTTTATTAACTTCCTAAAGCTTTAAATTCCACATTGAACTCATTCATACTTTTATAGGAGGGGTTTAACCACTTGGTTATGTCTTGGATGTTAATAAGACACTGTGGGTTAAAGAGAAGATCAAGTTTAACAAAGACCTTGGGATATTTTACAAGACCTTTGCCTCATAAACTGATGTTCATTTCAGCTCTTCAGCTGTACACCCCCTCAAACATTGCGCTGTGGCATCCATGTTGGGTGCCTTTACTATATGATTTTTAAGGCATGTCCATATAATTTTGAAGACAACAATAGTATGGAAGTCCGGCCAACTGTCCAACCATACAATCGTTCTCTTCAATAGGCCTATACTGACCAAAAATAAGCTATTCTACTAGATTAATTGGATTTGCCATCATCTTTAAGGGTGGATAGTGGATTAATGATTATCCCTATACTGTTTAAAATGGAATGACCACTGGAATCTGCTGGGTAGGGTTAGGGTCCACTGGCAGACATAGGGAGATTTTCAACTGCATACTCCGAGTCCTCTCATCGCTTCCTTCTCAAAACCCATTTCATGAGGAAGCCAGAGGGCCAGACCCTCTGACCTTCTCCACCAATGGGTTTTCAGGAGTATGCAATTGAGATTCTCCCATAGTATCGCATAGTATTTCTATATAGGCCTATGCTATATCTCATTATTCAATCTATGAAGAATTTTGTATATTCATGCATAAGAGAAATATGCCATATAGCTAAATCAAGTTTAGACTTCATCTGGTCAGTTGCTCATAATTAAGGCTACTAATGTCTATAACTCATATTAATAAGCTACACCTACACTGAAAAATCTAGTCCTGAATTTATCTATCTTCGATAATATAATGTAATCATCAGTGCGTTCAAGACAAGGGGGAATTCGGAAAAAAACGAAGCCCGAATGAGAAAAATAGTTTTAAACGGTTATCCAACTCGGAATTCCAAGTTAGAAACTCGGACATCTTTCTAGAGCTGCGACTTTCCCACCTGAAAATCACTGACGTCATTATTTGACCTCGTTTGTCCAGTTGTCTTGAAAGCACCAAATGCCGTCGTGGTAAAAACCAGAACTGGCAATCGCATAAGCGACTGGATCATCCAAGGGATTTCCTTAATATTCTTCCTCAGCAAAACCCATTTCACTTTAAAACTGAGCTTAATAATTCATTTGATAATGATAGCAAATAGGCTCATTAGTAGAATATTTTGATGTTTTTTCAAGGATTGTCGTCTTGTTCAACCTGCCCCTCCAATGCAATGTGTCCGCCTCCAATAAACGCGCATTCAGCAACATGAATCATCCCCGTCATAGCCAGCTTTTTTTTGTTGCTTTTTTTAACTAAACATGTAATTTTCCATTTTGATGTCTCACAGAATAGAAACTTTGAGAATTATGTTCGAGAGTTTTCCCAAATAGTTCAATTATGAATAATCTCAGATCATGTCTAAAAATCCCCTTGGTCATATTTGTCATTCAGTGTACTTGGAACGTTTGTAACCGTTAGGCTACGGCGGATTCATTACTCATATCAGTGCACGTTTTTTGTTTCATAATAATTAACAAATGCATAGAAAGGTTTAAAG
Source organism: Oncorhynchus mykiss (assembly GCF_013265735.2). NCBI lineage: Eukaryota > Metazoa > Chordata > Actinopteri > Salmoniformes > Salmonidae > Oncorhynchus > Oncorhynchus mykiss. The sequence goes on from NC_050570.1 coordinate 38,212,845, forward strand.
CTTCAACAGTAGCCTACGGGTTATAATCAACGTCATATAGGGCTTGAGCGCAGAGGGCCTTTTTCCCGTCGTTATGCATTTCCTCGCCTAAAGAGGAAACACCTGCACTGAAAATAAAGCCAAACATCAACGATGCTATGGGATATTCATATTCCAATATTCTGGTAAAAACGCAGATTGATTTCTACTGTTGGCCAAACCACGATATTCAGAAAATCTTTCTGCAGAAGAGAATCATTCTTTAATATTAACATCTCATCAGGAAGTAACACATGAAGACGATGCTTCTCCAGAGGAAGCATTTCAGTGGCATTTGATATAAAACGTATATGGTTTCAAACGAATGATGTAAAAAAACAGCCCTTTTTGTCATAGGCCTCCCTACCTTCCAGAGCGCTCGCTGTCATTATCTCAGGAACCCCGACGTCCTCAGCTCTGGAGATGCGCGCGGAAACCCCAGCTGTGGTCTGAGAAATGCCGACTTTCGATTTGTCATTCGCTGCCTGTCAAAGGTCAAACGTCCTTCTGTACCTCGACCTGTAAGTGGTGTTCGGGTACAATGTAAACTCCTGGGGTTGGCTAACATTAGAATTACAAGGACTACGACATCATCATATCATCATCACCTTATATATTGCATGTGAGCTTCAGTGAAACGAATGCTGCGACCGCCATTTGCTGATCTCACACTAATATGGAGTAGCCTATCTATGTGCGTTCAAGTGTTCCGGATGTCATATAGATCAATACATTGTAAACTGCATAGTTGTGTGCTTGTGAATGATACCTACATAGTGGATCACGACTTGTTTATGAAAGCAAAACCTGGGAAGGATTTCTGGACTGGATAGATTAATAAATTAAATTCCTCACTCACATGTGTGAATTATGTAATAACCCAGTATCCAGCAAATATACATGGGTTTTTATCATTGCCTATATTAGATTTTACCAGACATATATCCACCTCCATACAACAGGAAATGACAAACCTCTGATGGTTGAGTCTGATATGTAAACATAGCAGAGGTCATCAGGCTCCAAATTCAGTATTAATCCCTGGTTTAAATCCACTCCATGTGTTCCACCCCAGTTCAATGCACATTGGATTAATGCTGCATTCATAACCAAGTGGGAATTTGGAATTTATCCTTATGCCTGGGATAAACCACTTGAACACCCCTCCAACTGGTAATTACTTGTCTGAAATTATCATCCCTGAGCTCCGAAGTCTCACACAATCTGACCTCTGATGTCACTTACTAAGGAAATTACCTCGATAACAGCATTTTCGGCTTTAAATGCAACAACAAAACATTATTTATAATAAGCAATCTATTAATATGGTTTTTGAACACTATAATTAGTTTACAAGCTGTACTTTTAGTTTATGGTTGATGCAGCTTGTTGGCCAATCAGCATTTCTCAACGAGTTCAAAGCATGTGAATGCATCCAAATGGTATTTAAGATTTCTTATTTTTTCTTTTAAAAAAATGTAACAATTATTTTCTCCCCAATTTCATGGTATCCAATTGGTAGTTACAGTCTTGTGTCATCGCTGAAACTCCCATACGGAGAGGCAAAGGTCAAGAGCATCCCCCTGAAACACAACCCCTGAAACACAACCCAATCAACACCCAATCAACACACTGCTCCTTGACACAATGCTCACTTAACTCAGAGGAAACACCGTACACCTGGCGACCGTGTCAGCGTGCACTGCACCCGGCCCACCACAGGAGTTGCTAGTGCGCGATGGGGACAAGGACTTCCCTGCCGGCCAAACCCTCTCCTAACCAGGACGACACTGGGCCAATTGTGCGCTGCTCCACGGTTCTCCCGGTCGCGGCCAGCTGCAACAGACTCTGGACTCGAACCCAGAATCTCTAGTGGCACAGCTAGCACTGCAATGCAGTGCCTTAGACCACTGCGCCACTCGGGAGGCTGTATTTACGATTTCACAACCAGGGAAGCAGGTAGCCTAGCAGTTAAGAGCGCTGGGCCAGTAACCAACCCTAATTGGTCCTTTAAGTTGCACTGGATAAGAGTGTCTGCGAAATGACTAAAATGTAAAAAATGTATGGTGATTACCACCTTCCCACTTGGTTATGAATTCAGCATTACAGAGCCAACTCTGGTGAGGGACAGAAAAAGAGAGTCGTCAGAAATATCTCCCTTAGTTCTTCTCAGGTTTCATTACAGTAACACACACACACACACACACACACACACACATGTGCAGGCATACATAAAAACATGTGCATGTGTACACACAAACACGTTTACAAATGCAGACACAAGCACTTCTTTCTCCCTGCTGCCTTCTCTGATGTCAGATCAAAGGCTGTATTGAACAGAGGGGGAGAGAGGGTGCTATAAATGTTATGAGTTCTGTCACAATATACTGCATTGCCATGCATGGTGGACAACAGTGCATTCAGAAAGTATTCAGACCCCTTGACTTTTTCCAAATGTTGTTACAATACAGCCTTATTCTAAAATGTTTTCATCATCAATCTACACACAATACCCCATAATGACAAATCGAAAACAGGTTTTTAGAAATTTCTGCAAATTTCCCACAGCTGACAGTGCGTGTCAGAGCAAAAACTAAGCCATGGGGTCGAGGGAATTGTCCGTAAAGTTCTGAGACAGGATTATGTAGTGGCACAGATCTTGGGAAGGGTACCAAAAACATTCTGCAGCATTGTCCCCAAGAACACAGTGGCCTCCATCATTCTTAAATGAAAGAAGTTTGGATCCACCAAGACTCTTCCTAGAGCTGAGCAACTGGGGAGAAGGGCCTTGGTCAGGCAGGTGACAAAGATCCCGATGGTCACTCTGACAGAGGTCCAGAGTTCCTCTGTGGAGATGGGAGAACTTTCTCCACAGAAGGACAACCATCTCTGCAGCACTCCAACAATCCGACCTTTATGGTGGAGTGGCCAGACAGATGCCACTCCTCAGTAAAAGGCACATGACAGTCCGCTTGGGGTTTGCCAAGGCACCTAACGACTCCCAGACCATGAGAAACAAAATTCTCTGATCTGATGAAAGCAAGTTTGAACTTTTTAGCCTAATGCCAAGCATCACGTCTGGAGGAAACCTGGCACCATCACTACGGTGAAGCATGGTGGTGGCAGCATCATGCTGTGGAGATGTTTTTCAGTGGCAGGGACTGAGAGACTAGTCAGGATCGATGGAAAGATAAACGGAGCAGAGAGATCCTTGATGAAAATCTGCTCCAGAGCGCTCAGGACCTCAGACTGGGCGAAGGTTCACCTTCCAACAGCACAACAACCCTAAGCACACAGCCAAGACAACGCAGGAGTGGATTCGGGACAAGTCTCCGAATGTCATTGAGTGGCCCAGCAAGAGCCCGGACTTGAAACCGACCGAAAATCTCTGGAGAGACCTGAAAATAGCTGTGCAGCGACACTCCCCATCCAACCTGACAGAGTTTGAGAGGATCTGCAGAGAAGAATGTGATAAACTCCCCAAATACAGGTGTGCCAAGCTTGTAGCGTCATACCCAAGAAGACTCTAGGCTGTAATCACTGCTAAAGATGCTTCAAAAAAGTACTGAGTAAAGGGTCTGAATATTTACGTAAATATGATATTTCAGTTGTTTAATAATAAATACATTTGCAAACATTTCTAAAAACCTGTTTTTGCTATGTCATTATGGGGTATTGTGTGTAGATTGATGAGGGGGGAGGGGGCAATTTAATACATACAAAAAAAAGGGCTGTAACTTAACAAAATGTGTAAAAAGTTAAGGGGTCAGTATACTTTCTGAATGCACTGTAGATGCTGCATCACTGCAGTGTGCCTATAGATTTCTATGATAGCCTATCGAATATGCCTGCAGTGTCATTCCCACACAATACTCATAGTAGAAACCTATCAGTCTCCTATAAAAGGACACACAATAATGTTATGAACAAAACTATTATTCAGGGACTGCAGCTGAAACTTACAGTACTTTTGCTTTGAAGGGTAGACATGTAGTTTATATTCATAGTAGGCATGTTGGCTGGAACTACTGTTTGACCTCGAGAGTGAAACAACTGAAAGGAAATTCTGAGAAAGTAATTGTATTTTTCTTGGAATATGCCAGATTTTGGACAGCCAGATGATTTATGGACAGAAAACATTCAGTGTTGCACAACAGAGCGTATGAAAAGCTTTCCTAACCACTCGTTCACCACAATGGGCTTGCCATATATATTCTGGGCCAATTACAGTTTACAGCAGTGACTATTTGCATATTGTGTTATTGAAATCTAAAAGGGAGACAGACACAAGACACATCCTCCCACAAACACTGTCCAACCACTAACCACACCCATCCCTTTTCTTATACAGCAATTCAGATGCATTACACTTTCGACTGGTTAAAACACTCACAAACTTTTCAACAAGTCATTAGAAATATTAAGGCCTCTGGCTCTTTGAATATAATTCTACCATTTATCTTTGGCCACATTCAAATCTTTGGTCCTTTTTAACACAATTATAGACCCATTCATTATCATCGTTTTTTTATTTGGTCTAGTCTTGCGGACTAAACTTCAATAGACTAGGGAGAAGGTTCAATTTGGTCTAACTAAAGTCAACAAAAACGGTTTCAAATTAAACAAAAGAAAAACACATTTATGTAATCCAAAATCTTTTGATAAAGATGAAACTCTTCATCTGATGGAACTTAAAATTAAGCCAAATTATAGAGTGTGCTGTTTATAAGAAAATGTCCACAATAGTCATTTCAGTCGAAATGAAAGATGCATCAGATATACAGAAACCAACAGTTCTGTACACATTGGGTGCTATAGAAGAATCAAGCTCGTTTTACAGTCTTTGGAAGGCATATTTAGAGTTGCACAACTCAGGCCCTCATGTTCTGCAGTCCTGCTGATTTCCGTTTCTCCCTGGGACTTTAAACTTACGATCTGGGAAATGGAAATCAGTCTCAGGGTTAAAAGGTAAGGAAGAAAACCTTCATACACTGCAACCCTTGAGGACCGAAGCTATGCACCACTGATGTATGTAGTGCATAAGACTGTATTTTCAAACATGTTTTGAGACTGAGATAACTGCCAAGCTAATGGCTCCTAACATCTAGCGGTAGTCTTGTCTTGCAGCCATGTACTCAACCAATGTCTTCACTAACTAACATTAGTATCCCCTGGTGCAAGGCCTTTCCATCTGATGCGTCACCTCGGGCTCTCCTCAGGGCATTGGGATGCGTTGTGTGTCCGTCTGTGATGTGCTGGGGATCTTGGTGCTGAGGAGAGAGTTGATGTAAGGCCAGATCCTGTCTGTCTCTGTGCCTGAGAAAGTGTGCAGGATGCCCTTTGACCTGGGGAGGACACACTTTACATGTAAAGTTGCATAAATACCATGTAGCATAATTACATTATATTGTAAGAACATTATAATTATATTGTAACTACATTGTCACTCAGTACTTCTGAGTACTGTATACAGGATAGTCAGGGCAAGCAATTTACACAATGCTTTTAAAAATGTGTCAGTGAAGTGGAGGGTGGACGTACTTATACAGGTCTATGATGGGCTTGGCCACGTCCTTGTAGTGCCTCAGTCTGGCCACTAGAGCCTCTGGTTTGTCATCATCATGCTGGATCAAAGGCTCCCCGCTGATGTCATCCCTGCCCTGGGGGGGGGGGGGGGACAACAGAACCATGACAACTGAATTATTATTATATCAATGACATAACCCCATGTAAAACGGTACACAGCTCACAGAGAGTTGTCTTGAACCCCACGCATTCAATACACTATTCCAAGGTATTACTGATCATTCACAAATACACGAGTTAGGAATATAATTATCTGGCATCGTATTTTCACAGCCTCCTGTAGCAACCATAGAAACCATTGCTTAGTGCAGGCTTTCCCAAACTCAGTCCTAAGTTTCTGATTTTAATCAGCTGCGTAGTGCAACCAGGGGGGCCCGCCCAACCAGGGAGGCCCGCCCAACCAGGGGGGGGGGGGGGGGGGCCGCCCAAGGACCGAGTTTGGGAAACCCTGGCTTAATGTTGGTTCTGTGGGAACAGACAGACTAGCCGGAAGACTAAACATGTGTAATGGCGATAATAATGGTGACAAAATAGGGAGGAAAAACAATGTTTTCTGACTTGTACGTGTGGAGGGTTGAAGCCCATGTTGTAGACCCTGCCGCTGGCTGGGTGGATCCAGCGGTCACTCAGCCTCTCCTTCAGGGTCTCATAGGGAATGTTGAGGCTGATGACCAGGTCCAGGTCACAGGTACTGTTCAGAGCCTTGGCCTGGGCCAGGGTACGGGGAAACCCTGGGGAGAGTTGGGAGATGAAGTACGGAGACTGAGGGGAGTGTGTGTGTGTGTGTGTGTGTGTGCGTGCATCTCACATTGATCCTGCACAACAACTTTATGGAAAATATTTATGTACAGTATTTTGTGTGACATCATAAAGGTCATATCGTTATGTAAACAATCCAAAGACCACATCCGTATCTGTTTCCCTTTAACCTACACTGATATGGACTGGTAGACATACTGCAAATACAGTATTTACTGTTGGTTCTTCTGGCCTGGCTGTGAGACTAGTTAATAGCTGCTTTCAGAGGGTGTAAACCTGCACTACTGTTTACAAACCTTGGACTGCTGCCTGACTGGCCTGTTTCAGCTTGTTTCTGGGTCAGACACAAACCTGTAAAGTCAATGTTTCATGATACCTTACTGTGCTCATGTGTTTTTGGTTGTTTGACAATTTATTAGCCCTCTAAATATTCTTGCTTTCACTACGCAGCTGCAAAAAGATCTTTGGAAGTGCATGTGCATTTCAAGGTGTGTGTATATGTGTGTGTGCGTGTGTGTGTGTGTGTGGTCTTACCATCCATCAGCCAGCTGTGGCGGGTCATCTCCTCCAGCCTGGGAAGTAGGAGCCGGGTCATCACATGGTCCGGCACTAGCAGACCCCTCTCTATGTAGGTCTTAGCCAGAACACCAGCGTCTGTGGAGGGAGGGAAATAATGAGGAGCAGGAGGAGGAAGAGGAGAAGGAGTCATCATCAATTCCCGATAAGTATAAAGTATTAAGACGTTTTCAGAAAGATTTCTAGTAAAAGAGGTGGACTTTTGGCTAGAGGTAGGGGGGCAGAGCAAACCCAGACAGGAATGCCCTCTGTAGCTTTAACACCTAAACGATTACCCATTCGCCCTGTTTTCTTCCCACCTCCATTTGTATTGCTTTCTTTACAGCAGTGAGTCACATAGCACATCTCATAAAGAGCTCCAGACCCCTCTAAACTCAAATCAGCAATAAATGATTCATGTCATTGAATGATCTACTGACCAAACTGGATCATGACAAATGTCGTTACAGGGGCTCGAATAAAAATGCATAGAGCCATAGCATAAGATTAATTGTGTCCATTCAGATTTTCCTAAGGTAGTCTCTCGGGTTTACAAAGTTTGAATGTAAGAGAATGTCTTCATTAATGTAAATAACTCCAGTATAGTAATTCTGGAAAACTGGGTTTAGTAAGGCATGGCCTTGACACGGCACTGTGACTGTAATTACAACCCCACACATGTTTTCACTGCCCTCCCTGCAACACATTTCATTTGTGGGCTAAAAAGATTGGCACAAGTTCGGATTAAAAATAGGCTCCAGAAGTAGTCAACTCAGAGAAATTCCAAACATACGTTTGCTATAGACTGTGAAGTTTCAGAGACTACTAACAAAGAACGTTTCATAACTTGGGATTCCTTTTTGATATGGATAGTGGATCATTTTAGTTTCTTATCAGATAGTAGATTTGCCATAGCCTCTAAATTCAACTAATGTTTTTGTCTCTTGGATGATAGGAGAGAAATGTGCCACTGTCCAGCCCAGTGCCAACTTGCAAGAGACTCTCTTCACCTCACCTCAACTTAGGCCTCTGCTGGTGTTACAATATTGTTGCAATTTATGGCTTAGGCTACTGGAGGCGAATGCTAGTTAGGCTACTATAGGCTAACATGAACAAATATGTAAGCTAGGTTGAAATAATACTACAAATAATAATAATAATAATACATATTTTAAGATAGGACACTGTATCCCTGAAAATCTGACCGTTTCTACAACCCCGCTGAGGATGACACATATGTGGCAAAAAACAATAAGCAAAAAAAAATAAAAATAAATATGCAATCAAAAAAACAGATAAATAAATGGTAAACAATAAATAGATGCATGTCTAATTATTTATCAAGAATAGGCCTACCTGTATTCGCAGCTATATTCTCCCGAACAAAGTCGCCACTGGACAGACGTGCCAGGCCAAATCTTTGAGCAATTCTCTCGGATATGGTCCCCTTTCCCGAGCCTGGTGGACCCATGATCACCGCTCGGAACAGTTTGGCCATCCTCCACTATAGCCTGCAACACCACGGACTGTATCTGTGTCTGGAGGAGACAAAATAAATAAGTCCAGGGTTGCTATAGCCTATACCTGCTGCCTTCAATGAAACATTGATAGGCCTAAGCATCTTTCAATGTTGCCCATGGTGTGCACTGTGCACCTTATTATCAAAGTCCGTGAACAGATACTTTCTGCTCGTTTTGAGTTAACAGGGACACTATATCAACAGTTTATTACACTGAATCTAACTTAATTGCCAATTTTCCCGAATTGGTTACGACTTAAAACGGCTACAGAAAAACGGAATTGTTAAAGAGCCCCATTCATCCAATCAGCTTGAGAAATCGAACTTTCCAGATTCCTGATTGTACAGATGGAGGATTTAAACTATGGCGGAAAAAAAACCACAACGGGGCAACAGTCAAGCGATGTAGGCCTACCTCACCGATGCCCACAATCCCTCCTCACCTTCGATTTATGCCTGTGTGTCCTGCAAAACGTATGCGTAATATAGCACGTAGTTCACTCAGACCAAGTCAGAAAATGTTTATTTTTCTGTTCCCAAGGGACATTAGCTTGTCTGCGTCTTTAAGAAAGGTTTTTTTCTCTGCGAATGAATGGAGGAGCTGCCTCAACGCCCTATTTCTCAGCACCTCCCAGACACACCAAGAAGAAAAAATGCGGATGACTTGTGCGCAGGAACTTGGTACAACTTGGGAATCTGGTACATGTAGTTTTCTATTGTGAGTAAGACGAATAATTTCGAATTGCAACCATATCATATGTAAGTGGCTGAAACATGAAAGGTAAAGGAGATACGCAGTCAGTTGCGTAACTGAATGCATTCAACCGAAATGTGTCTTCCACATTTTACCCAACCTCTCTGAAGGCTATAATATACTTATTTTAGAATATAATATAACCTGGGTCGATTAGAATGGAAGATCATCAACCATGCATAGTTTGTGTGACCCACCTCTACACTATTCCATACTATTAGGCTAGTAACTCACTTCACAGTATGAAAGTTCTCATCTTCATTTTCTATCCTCAATCTGCAACTTCCTGCATTGATTGAGGTTGTATTACTATGCAATTAAAGCTATTCAGATCTATTTTGGGGTTATATTTATTGGCAGTGGTGTAAAAAGTACCCAATTGTCATACTTGAGTAAAAGTAAAGATACCTTAATAGAAAATTACTCAAGTAGAGGTGAAAGTCACCCAGTAAAATACTGAGTACAAGTCTAAATGTACTTGGTTTTAAATATACTTAAGTATCAAAAGTAAATGTAATTGCTAAAATATTCTTAAGTATCAAAAGTAAAAGTAAAAATTCCTTATATTAAGCAAACCAGATGGCACAATTTGCATGTTTTTTTTATTTATTTAAGGATAGCCAGAGGCACACTCCAACACTCAGATATAATTGACAAAGAAAGCATTTGTGTTTAGTGAGTCTGCCAGAAAATAGGAAGTAGGGATGACCAGGGATGTTCTCTTGATAAGTGTGTGAATTGGCCAATTTTCCTGTCCTGCTAAGTATTCAAAATGTAAGTACTTTTGGGTGTCAGGGAAAATGTATGGAGTAAAAAGTACATTATTTTCTTTAGGAATGTAGTTAAGTAAAAGTTGTCAAAAATATAAATAGCAAAGTAAAGTACAAATACCGTCAAAACTAACTTAAAATACGTTAAAGTATTTTTACTTAAGTACTTTACACCACTGTTGATTGCCACGTTTCCAGATGGGGTAGGAAGTTGATAATGACGTAATGAATGGTAATAGGATAAATCCGAATTCATGAGTAAGAGACCTATTGACAAAACACTGCAAACTACAAAATAAACGCACTTGTTGACAGCAGCAGTCAATGCAGAGTGTAAACGGTAATTCCGGGTTGTCGGGGTTCCCTCTGAAACATTGGCCATCATCCATCATCATCATTACGCACTGAGACAGTGCCATTCCGCAACATTTGCGGACCAAGGCATCAAGGAATGTACTTGTTGCGAACCATACCGCGGCGTCAGTGTCCAAAAGCAGTCAAATGCTGCGCATGCACAACCTATTGGTGTCTTCAGTCAATGGAACCTGCCTAACCCATCACACGAAAAAAACTAGATTGGAAGATTATCAATTTACTCAGTTAGTTGTGCGGCGAGTCCCGGAAACATTGTTTTATTATTTTGTCACATGGCTGAGAGATTTCAATAACAACAAAAAATGGCGACAATCACGTTGTTCGATGTGGGTCTTGCTGCGTCATTAAAACTATTCACGTAAACACGGGAATGAAACGCGCAAAATGCAAGTAAGTAAGACTAATATCCGTCAGATATTGAACTACAAGTAAATATGAATAAGAATTGTTCATGTTAATTTCGATGCTTGGACTACATAGTATTTGTTTTTACCTAGAGAGGGGTGTGTGCAGGCTGGGCGTTAGCGTTTGTCAGCACAATAGTAAAACTCAATCAACACCAATAGCGTTGCTCTTTTACATGGTCTTGTTATTGAATATCAGAGTTATTATGGCAATGTATATATGTTTAAACATTTAAAATGATAAGACGGGCTATTTACAAAGTTTTTTTTTAAATAGCCTTACTCTTGTTGTATTTATAGAAAACAGCAACAAGCTTTCCCGACAACGTGGAGTTGAATATCTGGAACCATTGAAATGTGATGATTGCTTTCAATATTTTTCTTTCGCGTTTTAAACGTGTATTTAATGTATAGGATACCTGGTCTGCGCTTTGCGATTATTGAAGGGTCCGAGATACGCTATTATGATAATATACTAAGTACAGTCTATTGGGAGTTGTATATGCTATTTGCATTTTTACAGTTACGCAACTAATGTTATGTTTTGCTCGATTGAACTGTTGTTTCAACCTTGCGCAGCAGGTTATTTTTCAAGTAAGTGTTGGCAAGTGCTCCTGCAATTCTGTGATACCAAAACAGAACCAGCAAATCGAGTTGTTTACATGAAGCGGAGGGAGAAGGAGATAGGGAGGAGCCTCCTCCGGCGGGCTACGCGACTGGACTGCTGGAGAGCCTTCGCGCACTGAGGGCGGAACCCCAAGAACCATAACAAGTCCGACGTCAGCAATGTGGTGTCCATAAATTATGCAGTTCAAACACTACCGAGTAAACAGTGGTGACTTCGACCAATTAACAAGGTTTTATTCCTTTAGGCTACATGTATCTGTTGTATAGGAAATTATATTTCAAAGGGGTTTATGAAAAAGCTGATATGCTACAGTAGTTACACATGTATTGGTAGGTATTACAGTCATGTGAGGTGAGAAAGAAACATCTTACTAATGGTAGTAAAATACCTTTCTAGAATTCTATAATGCCTGTGTGGAATTCATAGCACATACACAATTCACAATTATATCCTGTGAAAATTTACAAAGTTTTGCAGATTTTGGTAACCTATTAGAGAAACCTCTTTACATTACTTCTGCATGCAATTGTGTTCTCGTTCTTGTAATGTGATACCATGAAATACATAAATACAGACATGATATTTGGATTTTACGTATTGTCAAACATCATAGTCATTTTGTTACTCCGATGACCTGGGCATGAAGTAAATGCACTTTCTGCAATGTCCAAAGGCACCCCCACCTGCCTGACCCTATACAGTGTCATGTCATTCTAAGTCCCTCTTTTGGCACGATTCCATCTGCAAAAGAATAGTGTGACTGACAAGATATTATTGTTGCTCTGGGCTCCAAGTCGTGTGTGTGTGTGTGTGTGTGCGCGTGTCATCATGTGTGAGCCTGGCATCATGAAGACGGATGGCATCTGACCCCTTGGATCACCATGGCTGATGTTGTACTGTGCTGGAACTCAGACCGATGGGGCTGCTGTCTCTTGGCTTCCTAACATGACATCCAGGCTGCCCTGGTTCAGTTATCACTGTGCTGATGCTGTCCATCTTAAAGGTACAGTACTGTGATAACTGAAGGATGGCTGCCACCTTGACACACCTGACCCACTTTGTGATGATGGATGGAGATGGTACTGCTGTATCGAAGGTGAAGTTTTTCATTGATATCACTGGTGCTCCCAACTTTAAAAAGTTAGGAGAACAACATAAAATGTAGGAGCACCAGAAAATACGATTTTTCAACTTGATTGAGATATAGCCTATATTGGGCCTACATGAATTCTAGCTCCCGAAGCACATGCTGTGCTCTATAAACTAATATGTAACCCTGGAAAGACAGTTGTTTATTGTAAAAAGCTGTACATGGTTATACAAGTACCTGTTATTGAAGTTACAAAGTTATTTGTAGAATAATAGGTTTCTACATTGTGTAAAAACACTATTTTCAAACCAGCATACTGCTGTACAATATCACACACACCCCTGCCAATAAAGACTATGGTGAGTCAATTTGTTTGGTCAATTCTTAAATTTAAATAAAAAAATAAAGTTGGTTCTGGGAGTATTCTAAGGGTGATTATTAGGATGCATAAACATGATTAGTGCTTCCCCCCCACAATTCTGGCCTTCAAATCGGCATAAATACTACCTTTAATAGAAACGGCTCTTCTCTAATTCTCTAGACTACTAGGTATTTAAGGTTCATAATACAAAACGTTCTCCATTTGAATTTTTTAAAATGACTATATCATTCTTATTCGTACTTATATTTGAATGTACTATTTTATTTGTTCCAAGTTAGCTCACAGATTTGAGGGTTTGTTAAGATGAGAGAGGAGATATTGTGCGTATCTCCGTTCTCCCGACTACAAGCCTTGCTCAACTTGTTTTACCGTCACAAACCACCGCCTCTAAAGACCGGGCTAAACCAAAAGAGTTTTTGGCCGCGGGGGTGTTCCAATCATAACATGCGGATGCTTGACCCACCTGTCCCCCGGGAAAGTTACGTGCTTGACCATGACGCTACCGAATCTAAGCTCGTCTTTTTCTCTGGTGCACTTGGAAACAGCATTACAGCGAAGGATAATTATAACAACAATTATTATCTGGGTGATTTTTTACAAGGCAACATTTTTTTTAAATCAAGGTTGCACAGCAAAATATTTACGATCATATGCAACCAAAATGGTCTCACATTATAATGTTGTGTCTTGATTTTCAATTGTAATACTTTATAAAGATTCACAAAGCCCAATGAGTGTAGCCTATGCTTTTCAAAATTGATTTGAATAGAATTGTTATTTTATGTAGAAAGAATGATGTATTACGTAATAAGTTGAAAGGGGGCAAATGTATGTTTTTGTAGCATTTGAATCATTCTTGTTTTTAAGAAAATGCAAATGAATTGGAAAGAAACTGATATGTATACATGTTGTTTCTAATAGTCATGATGTGTGGCCACGCACCTCTGATTAGATTTCTATCTATGGTGGAAAAGTATCAAATTGTCAAACTTGACTAAAAGTAAAGATACATTAATAGAAAAGGACTTAAGTTAAACTGAAAGTTACCCAGTAACATACAACTTGACTAAAAGTCTAAAAGTATTTGGTTTTAAATATACTTAAGTATCAAAAGTAAAAGTTTAAATCATTTCAAATTACTTAAGCAAACAAGACAGCACAATTTGTTTAACTGATAGCCAGGGGCACACTCCAGCACTCAGACATAATTAACAAACAAACCATTTGTGTGTAGTGAGTCCGTCAGATCAGAGGCAGTAGGGATGTTTTCTTGAGAAGTGTCTGAATTGGAACGTATTCCTATCCTGCTAAGCACTCAACATGTAAGGTGCTTTGGGTGTCAGGGAAAATAAATGGAGTAAAAAGTACATTATTTTCTTTAGGAATGTAGTAGATTAAAAGTAAAATTAGTCAAAAATATAAATAGTCAAGTATAGATATAGTACACAGAAATACTGCTTATGTAGTACTTTAAAGTTTATTTTGTTAATTACTTTACACCACTACATAATAGATACAAACATAGTTGTAAAAGTTATTAATACATTTTTAGTATGATTGAAGAATATAAATAACCTAAGAGTAGAGGTATTAACATAAGACTCCGGTTTGACACGTCTTTAGAATGTTAGACATACAGGAAGTCAATGCGGAAATCCCCCCCCAGACAGATAACCAAAAGATCACGCCACATCTTTTTCTCTCCCCCTCTCTCTGCCCCCACATTCCCCTTCTCTCATTCTCCCCTCTCTATACCCCCCCCCCCTCCCCCCCTTTTCAATGTCTCTGTCCCCTCCCTCACGGTTTGGTTTAACTGGACTGATCAAAGTTGTAAATGGTTTTGAGGGTGGGAAAGGTTTTTGAACCCTAATCGCCCAATTTGACTGTGGAGGATATGTCAATCAGTGGAACATCAATTTGGGTAATTAATAAAAACGCTGACAGATAAATGTAAACAAATAACTGTAAATAAAAGTCAACTTCTTATACCTGCTATTGAATTCTGTTTCACATCCCTATTTTTAAACTAAATATCAGCTTTCTCTTCTCGTATTAAATATCAGCTTTCTCTTCTCTTATAGCCGAGAAAGTAGTGGTTAGTTGATGGTGACCTATGGTTTTTGCTTTTCATTTACTACACTGTAAGGACATTCCATTCCCTTCCCTTGCCTTTCTTTCAGTTTACTGGAGACACTAAGGATATCTGTGAGTCTGGATGTTCCAGATGAAAGCTATAAAATCATTGTTATTCAACACCACAAAGTCTCATAATGAGTAGCCTTCTTAATAAGCACTTAAGTGATAGACACTTTCGTAACTATGTTTGATATGAATTGTACTATCAATCATACTGTATATGTTGTCAAAATCATCTAAATAGATGCTCACATTTTCACATACCCAGTGGCCTACATACCAGCATACAGTATTTTAAAAGTCAGGTTTTAACTAGTAAGCTTGTAATACATATAGGCCGATTACAGATAGATAGATGTGGCACTTTTTATTGTGTCAGTGACTACAACATTCTTGGGAAATATCTGCCTATGATTTCCGGAAAACGAACTCAGTTTCAACACATCAGATATGGGAGACGGGAAGTACCTCCACTACTGGCAAACGGAACCTCCCGTCCCTGTCCCATCGTAAAGGACCTGGCTCTCTATTTCCTCCCACCTCACTAGGAGGATGGTCAGTTTCCATTTGACTGTAGCCTCCTTTTTGGACTACAAGACGATACTGTAAATAAGAAATGTTGTTGATCATATGTGGTAATATTGACAATCAAAAAGATGATCAGATGGGAAAGAGATGGAGGTGCAGAATTACCATTTACATTTGACATTTTCAACAGAAAAAGCCTTTTCTCATCTTTTGAACAGATAAAGCTATGGGTCATGAATTAAATATGTAGGTTATTGAATAACATGGTCAGATACAAACAGGATTGTGACTGTGTTTTACTTACCAAGGACAATCAATGTTTCATGTAACACACAACTGGATGGAATTTTGACGATATTACCGTAACAGTCAGGAATTGATTTTGTTAAACATTCCATGTGTTGTAAATTCAATATGGAATTGCTTTTAGAGTCAGAGTGTGTTTGCATTGAGGCACCGAGTGCCTGGTAAAGAGGCAAGATACACTATATATACAAAGTATATGGATATCACTTCAAATTCATTTGCTTATTTCAGTCACACCCGTTGCTGACAGGTGTATAAAATCGAGCACACCACCATGCAATCTCCATAGCCAAACATTGGCAGTAGAATAGCCATCCTGAAGAGCTCAGAGACTTTCAATGTGGCACCATCATAGGATGCCACCTTTCCAACAAGGCAGTTTGTCAACTTTATGTCCCGCTAGATGTGCCCCGGTCAACTGTAAGTGCTGTTATTGTGAAGTGGAAACCACTAGGTACAACAATGGTTCAGCTGCGAAGTGGCACACAAGCTTACAGAATGGGACCGCCGAGTGCTGAAGCGTCTGTCCTCGGTTGCATCACTCACTACTACTGAGTTCCAAACTGCCTCTGGAAGCAACGTCAGCACAATCATTTTTCGTTGGGAGCTTCATGAAATTGGTTTCCATGGCAGAGCAGCCTCACACAAGGCTAAGATCACCATGTGCAATGCCAAGTGTCAGCTGGAGTGGTGTAAAGCTCGTCGCCATTGGACTCTGGAGCAGTGGAAACGCATTTTCTGGAGTGATGAATCACGCTTCACCATCTGGCTGTCCGATGGATGAATCTGGGTTTGGCGGATGCCAGGAGAACTCTACCTGCCTGAATGCATTTTGTGTAGTCTTTTATGACATTTATAATTATTTTCTCAAACCCCTTTGTGTTTATTGTAGCCCTTTCATGCAGTCAAATCACGAGTGGCCTCATGGGTGAAACGTTATGAATGTTTTCAATAATTTCCTAATTACCTTCCATAAAATATAAGGAATGGTTCCATCCCCAATGGCAATACTCTTACGCACGCACGCCCGCACGCACGCACGCACGCACGCCCGCACGCACGCACACACGCACACACACACACACACACACACTTGTTATTCTGTCCTCATGGGGACCTGAAATGTATTTACATTCAAAATCCTATTTTCCCTAAAACCTAAACTTTACCTTAACCCCTAACCCTAATTCTAACCCTAAAAAGTCAGTATATAAGTAGCCTTGGTTTGTGCGAGCCGGAACAGCTCATAGGGCAGCGGACTATCTCCTGTTTCTGTAGTGTGAGGCAGCTTGATGTACAAGTACACCCACTGGACATGGCGCTAGGCTATCGCAGGGCCTTACCCCAATCTATCTCCTAAATGCTGAGTGCCAAGCAGAGATGCATCAGGTCCCATTTTTTAAGTTTTTTGTATGATTTGGACAGGGATCAAACTCACCACCTTCCAATCTCAGGGCGGACACGCTAACCAGAAAGCCCTAATCCAACCCCTAAATGTAAAATAACCTTTTTCCTCGTGGGGACGTGGGAAATGTCCCCACTAGGGACAGTTTTCCTTGTTTTATTATCCTTGTGGGGATTTTGAGGGATTTCCAGTCCCCACGAGGATAGAATAACAAGACCACACACACACACACACACACACACACACACACACACACACACACACACACACACACACACAGCTGCTGCTACATTACAATGGATGTGATGCCATTCAGTTAACTGTAATGCTGATCCATTCTAGGGTTAACAACATAAAATAGTGTCAGTAGGCTACACAGTATCACTTGACTGAAGGAGCAGTGCACCAATCAGAATGCGTGAAGCTGAGCTTGCAGTTGCATTATTTTCGGGAAGAGGGACGTTACTTGACAGGAAGGGTTAGAAAGATTATGAATTTGCTCTCGACCAGAAGGGAAAGAAACTCGTCGGACAAAACATTTTTCGTTTGGAATATTCCCATACCTACGGATTTTGTCAAGATTAAGTTAGTCTTTATAGTTTCACAACGGATAATTATATTCTGGATCTATGAACAAAACGATAGGGAAGTAACGTTAGACTTGGATAGCTCGCTAGGTGAGTAACGTTAACATATCAAATATGTGATTATTGATATTGAGTAAAATGCCACATATCCAGGCTAGTTATCCAATATCCTATTAACTTTAGCTTGAATCATTATTATTCCTGGGCCTTAGCGGAAAAAAAACGTTACGAAGCAGATACAAGCATCAAATTTGGTACAAACAAGGTGATGTGAAAACATCCTAGAAGGGGTGCCTGAAATCATCCTAGAAGGGGTGCCCATGTCAAATTTAACCAGGAAGCGAGTTATCGCGATAATCCAAAATGGCTGCCATAACAGCTGGTATTTGAAAATAAAATTTGTTATGCAGCAGATAAAGGCATGACATTTTGTACAAACATCCCTCAGAAGATATGCTCATTTCAAAATTAGCCAGAAAGCAGAATTCAAAATGGCTGCCAATGGTAACGACAATGGTAACGACATTTCAGCTTATAAACATTTCAATAACAATAACTTTTTAGTTGACCTGACCAAATTCACATATACATGTTACTTATAGATCTTTATAGATCTTTCATTATTTTTGAAAGCAAATCTAAGAAGCAGTAGATCTGTTCTTTGTGTGCTATTTCTATGCTTTCGGTTTTGTACACCAGCTGAAAATACAATATTGTGGTTATAGAAAATACATTTCACAGGGGTTTAGATGGTACAATGATTGTTTACACCAGCGTTTCTCAAACTCAGTCCTCGGGACCCCAAGCGGTGCACATTTCGTTTTTTTGCCCTAACACTACACAGCGGATTCAAATGATCAAAGGTTGATGATTAGTTGATTATTTGAATCAGCTGTGTAGTGCTAGGGTAAAAACATGCACCCAGCGGGGTACCAAGTATAGAGTTTTGGAAACCCTGATCTAAACTTTCTTGTTTTGTCAAAAACTGAAATTAGGCGAACTATTTAAAAAAAATAGCAATTTCTGCATAGTGAACCTTTTTAAATTCTGATTAGTGAAGAAAATAAAAGACTTAGGGCTAGGGGTGTTAACCGTTAGTCGGTTAGCCACCGGAAAAATAATAATTTGACCGGTCATGCTTATCAGTTTGTAGGTTAATTTGCATACATTTGTGGAATTAATTTGGTGTCCGAATTTGACAAATCTCGTCAGTCATAAAACAGGAACAGTGTCTTGGTCGACCGGAATTATTATTTTATAGAAAATAGTCATGTAAAGTGAGTTTATGGAGGTAGTTGAGTTAAGAAAGCTACTTTCTAATGGCTGTCTCTAGTCAGAGTGAGCCTCGAGCAAGCCAGAGCGGAGACTCGTTGCTATGCAACTCACAGACACAGTCTGTGTGGAGCAGTGGGAAAGAGAAGAGCAGTACAAATCAGCTAACAACAACAGCTAAGCTAGTAACCAAAAAGGTTTCACAGCATTTCTCTCCTGTTCTACTGGTTTTCATATCAACTTTCTTTCGTTGCCCAGAAGCCAAAGGCACAATCCTAGTCATATTAACAACCATCCTAGTTGTTGCATATCTACGTTTTCCCTCTTTCTAAATTTCTAATTGAGATGTTAATCTGTCATATGAAACGGCTCGCATCAGGTGTGTCTTTTAGAACAGGGTTGTCCCACAAATTGCAATTTAGCAAATGTAAAATTAGGAAACTCTCTTTTTGAAGTTTTTAAATACATTTGAAGCTACTTTTTAAGTAAATACCTGCAGTCAACTTGTGTAATATGTTAGGAGATAAAGAAGATCACATTCTTGATTTCACCTGTCACATATTTTTTCATTATTAAGCTTACCGGTAGTACCCAGTCACATGGTGTTTGTTTACAAGCACACAACGATGAGAGACCAGAGCCTTTTGAGAACGGACAAGTTGTGCATTTGGTTTGTTAATTTCGTAGTTAGTTAGCTATGTAGCTGTGATTAGCTTCTTCCAAAATCAAGCATTCGCTTGGTAACAGCAGAGTTCCCTCCTGGATCAAGAGCCTAGTTGGCTAATATTTGTTTTGGGTATGCAGCAAACTGTGAGTAGTATTTTTGAGTTACTTATTTACTTGTATAGTTTAGGTCAGACACTATAGAATTAGCTTGTTAGAATTTAGTTAGCATTCTCTAAGAGATTTTACATGTACTTGTTAGCATTGCTAACCTCCAGATTACATAGTATCAGTGAGGTTTGAAAACAGTGCCCCTGGTGTTCAGTGCAGGTATTACAGAATATCTGGGTATGGCACAAGGTCATTATGACAATCTGGATACTTCCCAAGCCTGAGGAGTACCGCTGTCTAAATCAAATCAAATTGTATTTGTCACAGGCGCCGAATACAACAGTGAGATGCTTACTTACAAGCCCTTAATCAACAATGCAGTTTTAAGAAAAAATACCTTAAAAAAATAAGAAATAAAAGTAACAAATAATTAAAGAGCAGCAGTAAAATAACAATAACAGCAGTAAAAACAGGGGGTACCGGTACAGAGTCAATGTGTGGGGGTACCGGTTAGTTGAGGTAATATGTATATGTAGGTAGTTATTAAATTTACATTTTTCATTTTAAAAGGCTAATTGATCATTAGAAAAACCTTCTGCAATAATGTAAGCACAGCTGAAAACTGTTGTCCTGATTAAAGAAGCAATAAAACTGTCCTTCTTTAGACTAGTTGAGTATCTGGAGCATTAGTATTTGTGGGTTCGATTACAGGCTCAAAATGGCCAGAAACAAAGGACTTTCTTCTGAAACTCATCAGCCTATTCCTGTTTTGAGAAATGAAGGCTATTACATGCGAGAAATTGCCAAGAAACTGAAGATCTCTTACAACGCTGTGTACTACTGTACACCTTCACAGAAATGCACAAATTGTCTCTAACCAGAATAGAAGGGGTGGGAGGCCCCGGTGCCCAACTGAGCAAGAGGACAAGTACATGGGGATTTTCTCCCATTCTTCCTTCCAGATTTTCTCATGCTCTGTTAAGTTAGTTGGGGAGCGGCGGTGACCAGCAATCTTCAAGTCTTTCCATAGATTTTCAATGGGATTCAAGTGTGGGTCACTCAAGGACTTTCACATTCTTGTTCTGAATAATACCAGCGTTGGTTTGGCTGTATGCTTGGGGTCAATGTCCTGTTGGAACGTAAATCTTTGCCCCCAGTCTTAAGTCATTTGCACTCTGAAGCAGGTTCTCATCAAGGATTTGCCTGTATTTGCCTCCATTCATTGGTCCCTGCTGCTGAAAAGCATCCCCACAGCATGATGCTGCTACCACTATGCTTCACGGTAGGGATGGTGTTAGACAGGTCATGACGTGTCTTTCTACAGACATAACACTTTGCATTCAGGCCGAAGTTAAATGTATGTGTCATCAGACCACAATCTTTTGCCTTCTTTTGCCTTTCACATGCCTTTTTTGCAAACTCCAGGCGTGCTGCCATGTGCTTTTTTGTCAGGAGTGGCTTCCGTTTGGTCACTCTCCCATAAAGCCCAGATTGGTGAAGTGCTGTAGAGACTGCTGTCCTTCTGGTAGGTTCTCCCATTTCAGCCAATAAACTCTATAGTTCTGTCAGAGTGGTCATTGGGAAAGGGAGATTCAAATGAAATGTGTCTTTCGCATTTACCCCAACCCCTCTGAATCAGAGAGGTGCGAGGGGCTGCCTTAATCGAACATCCACGATCCAGCAACCTTTCAGTTACTGGCCCAACGCTCTAATCACTTGGCTACTAGCCGCCCATTGAGTTCTTGGTCACCTCTCGGACCAAGGTCCTTCTTGTCCGGTTGCTCAATTTGGTCGGACTGCCAGCTCTAAGCTCTTGGAAACTTTCAACACTCTAGAAATAGTTGTATACCCTTCGCCAGATACAGTATATGCCTCATCACAATTCTATCTTGGAGATCTTTGGATAGTTCCTTGGACTTCATGGTATTGTTTCTGCTCTGAAATGCACTGTCAACTGTGGGACCTTATATACACAGATTCTTTCTAAATCATGTCCAAATAATTGAATTAGCCACAGGTGGACTCCAATCAAGGATGATCAAAGAAAATTGGATGCACCTGAGCTCCATTTGGAGTGTCATAACAATGGGGTTTGAAAACTTATGTAAATGAGATAGTTCTGTATTTTACTTGCAATAAATTTGCAGACATTTCTAAGAACATGTTTTCACTTTGTCATTACGGGGTATTGTGTGTAGATGGGGTCGAATTTTTTTTCAGTCTGTAACACAGCAAATTGTGGGATACGTTGAGGGGTATGAATACTTTATGAAGACACTGTACGTACTGTCACTGTGGGGATGACGTCGTACTTGCGCTTGACCTTTTCCACATTTTGTTGTGTTGTAGCCTGAGATTTTGTCACTAGCCAACACACAATACCCGATATTGTCAAAGTGGAATTGTGTTTTTAGAAATGTTTACAAATTAATTCAACATTAAAAGCTGAAATGTCTTGAGTCAAAATGTATTCAACCCCTTTGTTATGGCAAGCCTAAATAAGTTCAAGAGTAAAACTCGGCTTAACAAGTCACATAATACATTGCATGGACTCGCTCTGTGTACAATAAGTGTTTAACATGATTTTTAATTGACTATGTCATCTTTGTACCCTACACATACAATTATCTGTAATGTCCCTCAGTCGAGCAGTGAATTTCAAACACAAATTCAACCACAACTATCAGGGAGGTTTTTCAATGCTTTGCAAAGAAGGACACCTGGCCTCCCGAATGGCTCAGCGGTCTAAGGCACTGCATCGCAGTGCTAGAGGCGTCACTACAGATCCGGGTTAGCTGCTGGGCTGTGTCGCAGCCGGCCACAACCAGGAGACACATGAGGCGGCGCACAATTAGTCCGGATTAGGGGAGGGTTTGGCCGGCTGGGATATCCTTGTCCCATCGCGTTCTAGCGACTCCTTGTGGCGGCAAGGCGCATGCACGCTGACTTCGGTCGCCAAATCTACGATGTTTCCTCCGACACATTGGTGTGGCTGGCTTCAGGGTTAAGCGGGCAGTGTGCCAAGAAGCAGTACAGCTTGGCAGGGTTGTGTTTTGGAGGACGCATAGCTCACGACTTTCGCCTCACCCGAGTCCGAGTTGCAGCGATGGGACAAGACTGTAACTACCAATTGGATATCAGGAAGTTGGGGAGAAAAAGGGGTAAAAAATGTTTTTCAAATAAAGAGGGACACCTCATAAGTAAGCATTTCACAGTAAAGTCTACACCTGTTGTATTCAGCACATAACATGTATTTTTATTTGATGTGGTAAACTCCTCAATGTTATCGGGTGAATCCGAGAACATATTCCAGTCTGTGCTAGCGAAGCACCCGCTTCGTTTGTCCACTTCCGTCAAAGATTTTTTATAACTAAACCAAGAAAGACCACAGCCTGTCGTTTCCAATGTGAACAAATTAGTTATAGTGGGCAGAACAAGCAAGGAGGAGGGAAGAGACCAGCACGAGCTAGCGAGATCCTATTTGCCCGTTCCAGCCTGCATTTGCATATGTCCGTTAGGGAACACCTACTCTGTGAAATGCGAGTGTGTAATAGCTAAATTTGCCTTTGCACTCCTTAACAACGCAATTTAAAAAAAACAATGGCAAAGGGTAAAGTCCACACAACTTAATACACTCTGTTCGATTCTTGTTTGGGGAACCAAAATATTGTATTGAGATCAAATGTTTCATTGATGAGAAAATGTGCAGTTTCGGACAAAATCCATCCATTTACGGCCACTGAGCTTCCTCTCACTACCATATTGGGTAGTGAGTGGCATGCGCTTGGCGTTTCTTCACATTTATACATATGAAATATCAGTCTCAATGTTCTATCTGTGCTTTCGTATTGAGCATGTCACTGGTACATCCTGTTTTTGAGTTTTTGCTTGTAAGCAGAAATCAGGAGGATAGAGTTATGGCCAGATTTGCCAAATGGAGTGTGAGGGAGAGCCTTGTATGTGTGGAGTAAAGTGATCTAGAATTTTGTTGCCTCGAGTTACACAGATGAAATGCTTGTAAAAATGAGGTAAAACGGATTTCACTTTCCCTGCATTGAAATCACCGGCCATGAAAAACCGTCCACTCCAGACTGATCCCCGTGAAGAGCAAATTCAGCAACTCTTGGAGGGCAGTGGAAGTTGATCAAATGCTTCTTTATTGATGCCCTCCCAAGAGTTTCTGAATTTCCTCTTCACTTCAGTTTGCTCCTCCCTTCATGCACCTTGGTTGGAGAGTGAGGTAGCAGGCCTGGGATCTGCCAGGGAACTCACCATACCATATTATCACGATACTTAGGTACCAATGCGATACGTATTGCAATTTTTCTCAATTCTATATGTATTGCGATTCGATATTTGATCTTTCAAACATATCGCTTACTATGTCTGCTGCAGAGAGACGAGGAACAAAAAGTGCTGAAAACAACATGTTGGCTCACTATTGATTGTGTTACAATGTTTGAGTCACTCAGATAGCATAAGAACACAACATAAGCCATGGCAAATCTTCTCTAAGCCTCATGGCACTTTGTGTAGAATTGCAGGAAAGCAGCTTTAAAACTGCAAACTGTTGCCTCGGTGGCCAAAGAGGAGGGCCTCTAAAACCTTTGGCGCCGTTGGCCACGCCGGCTGACTTTGCTACCGCTGCTGAAAAAAATCCTAGGGAAAACACAGTCATCTGACTCATCCAAACTTTCATCATGTGTTGAAGGATAGTACAGTAATAGAATGTAGCCTAGCCTACCTCTGAGGTGTCTTTTTTTTGTTGCCAGTGTAACGTACAGTAGTTCAGTTGTGGCTGATGCAGAATGTCGTCCCTTGGTCTACATTGTTTGGATGTGAAGGATGACCCCATGACAAGCGTTTGAAGGCCACGTGCCTTTAAAATACAGTACAGAATGTGGATTATAAAATACAGAATGTGTATTGTCTAACGTAGCCTTTGGCGTTAGCACTTTGCCCAGCAACTATTGTGCCGTCTTCAGCCATCCTTGATGAACTGCAGGTATCGGTTGCAGATGAACTGCAGGTATTTTTTTCCGCTGTTGCTGCACTGTTAACCGTTTCTCAGCACTGTAGACTAATGAATACACCGTGTGTGTGGAGCGGGGTTCTCACAGGCTGATAAGACTTCAGCAGGACCTGAGGACACTTTGGCCCTGACAGTGTGCGTGTGTGATTCATGTAGGCCTACGTGTGTGTGATCCTGCTGATCCCAGCAGCAATCAGTAGATCAGAGCTCTGTCGCCATTGGCGATAGGCTGATTAGGGGTGTTATGAAACAAACTGTCCTAGCCACTAGGGATGCCACCTGTGCCGCTGTAGAGGAAGGGGAAACGCTGCTGGGAGAACTAATGGGATGATCTGCACGCAGAGGGAGAACTACCTCACCTCCCTCCAGAGGAGGTTTGTGTTTGCTTTGGTGAGATCATCTCACACACAGTGTGTCGTGAATTACATTGCCTGAGTAGGTGTGTGTTGTGGGTAGCCAACGTGAGTCATCAGGGTATGCTGGACTCCGTACCACTGCTACAGTGAGCTCACCTCTGGATCAATACGTTACCCACCCCCGACACACATACACACTCCCGCTGTTTTGCCTTTGATGTATTGACATCTCCATCCCTCTGCCTCTACCTTCAGAGTCTGGATGCCAAGTCCGGGGGTAATGGAGCTGGGTAGGCAACTGTGTGGGAAGATGAGGAGGTCGAGGAGAGCCGAGGGCCCCGTCACTGTGCCCATGAGGGGTCTGGAGATCCATTTTTACCTGCCAGATATGCCGCAGCTGGGATTCCTCAAAGACAGCTTCACCGCTGAGGAACTGTGTGTTGAGGCCGCCACAATATGCTGTAAGTAATGTCTCACCTCCCGCCCAGAGCGTGTGTGTGTGTGTGTGTATTGTATGGCATGACTGCAAGTGTGTGTTGCACGCCTAACTGCGTCCATCCCTGTATGTGTTCGTGGGTGTGCCTGTAGGCACCCGTGTGTGGGTGGGTGTGCCTGTAGGCACCTGTGTGTGGGTGGGTGTGCCTGTAGGCACCCGTGTGTGAGTGTCTGCATGCCAGGGCATGAAACAGGGTCTATTTGTACGATTGGATTTGCGGGAAGTTTTCAGGAAGATTCAGAAGTTATATATCTTAAATATGGTCATTTACAACTAATTGGGGATAAATGTGGTGAACCATCCTGATGGAGCCTGTCCGCCAACAGAGAGGTCCACTGTTGCCACTGTGAATAGGCCGTCACATGAGTTTACTCTTAGCTAGGAGACCAGAAGGAGAAATGGTAAGTAACTAAGGAAGAAATGGCTTTGTAATAGATGTTTCATTTCATTGTGTGTGCTGCTCATTTACATCATACAGTAGGCTTGGCCTATACAACATGGCATTGGAAATTTTTACAAAGATGTATGTATTACTTGTGAAGCTTTGTTTTATTGCCTACGTGTGTTTTGTCAGTGGATGATCTTTATCTCAATGCTCAACATGTACTGTGTGTATATATGGCGCAGCGGTCTAAGGCAGTGTATCTCAGCGCAAGAGGCATCACTGCAGTTCCTGGTTCGAATCCAGGCTGCATTACATCTGGCTGTGATTGGGAGTCATTGTAAAAAATAATTTGTTCTTAACTGACTTGCCTAGTTTAATAAATAAGATAAACTCTAAATCCTAAAATGAGGAACCTTGTCATTTCACTAAGCCGTGACACTCACCATCTCAGATGTTTCAGAAATTGTTTCTGTAGTTAGAAACAGATAAGATTAATGCAAGTGACTTCAATGGCTAATTTCTATGAACAGAGGAACAAAATAATCACAAAATTCACAGGAAATATACATTACATAGGATGACAATTTAGATTTTATTGGATTCCTCATGTCTTACTCATTTAGAATTACGGTCTAGGGGGCCTCCCGGGTGGTGGTTAAGGGCGCTGTACTGCAGCGCCAGCTGTGCCATCAGAGTCCCTGGGTTCGCGCCCAGGCTCTGTCGTAACCGGCCGCGACCGGGAGGTCCGTGGGGCGCCGCACAATTGGCCTAGCGTCGCCCGGGTTAGGGAGGGCTTGGTCGGTAGGGGTGTCCTTGTCTCATCGCGCACCAGCGAATCCTGTGGCGGGCTGGGCGCAGTGTGCGCTAGCCAAGGTGGCCAGGTGCACGGTGTTTCCTCCGGCGCATTGGTGCGGCTGGCTTCCGGGTTGGATGCGTGCTGTGTTGGGTTGTGTATCGGAGGACGCATGACTTGCAACCTTCGTCTCTCCCGAGCCCGTACGGGAGTTGTAGCGATGAGACAAGATAGTAGCTACTACAACAATTGGATACCACGAAATTGGGGAGGTACTATATATATATTTAAAAAAACAAATTTTACCCCTTTTTCTCCCCAATTTCGTGGTATCCAATTGTTGTCAAACATTGTCCTAAAAAATTGTGATATAGGATGCTATCACCCCCATTGGCCACTCCGCCAAAATATATATATATATTTTTTACTCTGCAAAAAAAACTGCAGTTTGGCCATAGCGCAAAATCTAATTTAACTGGACAAATCATGACAAAGACTCGATTGTTGAAGGCCTGGGTAGAAGCTAAGTGCAGCTTTCATAGTCTATCGAATGGAGAAAGAAAGGAATATAGGCTGCGTTATTTAAAAAAAAAACGCTAAATACAAAATAGTTACTGCTTGGTGGAATTCTCCGCTCTCTGGCCTAGATTCCTCTCTTGTTTTATGTAGGCTATATAACATGTTTATTGAAATAGGCTATAGCAAATAGGACTAGGCTATTACTCGGAATGCCACTTGTGTGTCACCCTGCTGCTGCCCTGCTTGTTTACAGCGTGGCGCATCTGTCACATCACGATGTCGTCACCATCAACGATGGCTGTCCATCATCGTCGACAGACGATGCTATCGCAATATCGGCCACCCTAGTACTATATTTATTGACAATTAGGCTATATGAATCCTATAAATGAAAATGACCAATTTGGGTGCAATCAATTAGCTTAAATGATCAGAGATCAAATTATATTTAAACAAAATAATGTTTCAGAAATGCTAATTTTATTTGTTTGTGATTACAGAAATGATTTCATGATTTTGTGTGGTAATCCTCTTGTTTTGGGGTGGGTGGAACGACCCTCTTACTGATGCCAAATGGCTTTGTTTTAACTATATTAGCAGGCTGTTACAGTAGCTGAATTTATGCTTCTCTGCTGACTTCCACATATACTCTACCTGATTTGATGACAAAACATGACATAATACTTACAGTAAATACTGTATACTCCTCCCTTGCCAGATAGCAGGCACACAATACAGACAAAGCCAATGTAGCCTAGCTACTAGGCTATCCCGCATGAGAAAAGATACTAACACCCACCCAGCACCTGTTTTCCTACAGCTCTAAAGATGCTGGTTTGGTAGTCTCCATCTTTGACAAACAAATTCTAGGCCTGTATTTATACCTTTGTTCTGATACTGGCTGAAATACTCCACAACATCTGTCAGCGTGATCGGTGCTAGAAAGGGAGAGGAGAAGAGAGGGTAAGAGAAGTGTGGTTTCATCCATCCGGCTGTTCCTTTCAGCCACATACTGACTCCAATACAAGATGGTGGCTGGTTAGGGTTGGTTCAGGGCGGGACGTGTTCTGGAATTTCGTCCTTGTGTGAAGCCAACACTTTTCTTCCCAGTACTGCAGAGCGAGCAGAGAAAGGAAGCCTACAGACAACATACAGACAACAACAAGACTCTGGAGGAGTTCAACTCCACAGCTACCATATGCAAATACTCACCAGTTATAGGCTAAACAAACAAAGCAGCTGCCAACACAAATGTATGATCTGTTTATAGTCCAATCCAAAGTATTCTGTGTCTGTGCAGGACCTTTCTGTCTTGTGTGGTCAGTGGTAGGTAGTTTAATGCACATTATGTCCCTCACATCAAAACAAAAGAGCCCAGAAAAGAGGAAGTGTCATGGCCCTATACTTTTCCCGTGTCATATTATGTTCCATTTATAGTTCAAAACAAACATAAAGGCTCATCTGTGGGTGGGTCTAATCCTGAATGCTGATTGGTTAAAACCGCAGTTACCACTGGCTAATTCTGTGATGTTAAAATGCCTATTTACTCTGTTCCATCGGACTGTGCAATCCACTGTCTCATCAGCCCAGCAATTTATAAACTTGATCTCCACTATAAAAAGCATCTAGACATTCTCACATTTCTTTTAGACTAACATTTCGTTTTCAACAGCAGAGATTTAGCCTCTGTGATATGCAACTTTTCAGGGAAGTTAGGAACAAATATACACAGGCAGTTAGGAAAGCAAAGGCTAGCTTTTTCAAACAGAAATTTGCATCCTGTAGTACTAACTCCAAAAAGTTCTGGGACACTGTAAAGTCCATGGAGAATAAGAGCACCTCCTCCCAGCTGCCCACTGCTCTGAGGCTAGGAAACACTGTTACCACCGATAAATCCACGATAATTGAGAATTTCAATAAGTATTTCTCTACGGCTGGCCATGCTTTCCACCCCTACCCCGGTCAACTGCCCAGCACCCTCTACGGCAAACTGCCAAAGCCCCAACCATTTCTCCTTTACCCAAATCCAGATAGCTGATGTCCTGAAAGAGCTGCAAAATCTGGACCCCTACAAATCAGCCAGGCTAGACAATCGGGACCCTCTCGTTCTAAAATTATCTGCAAAAATTGTTGCAACCCCTATTACTAGCCTGTTCAACCTCTCTTTCGTATCGTCTGAGAATCCCAAAGATTGGAAAGCTGCCGCGGTCATCCCCCTCTTCAAAGGGGGTGACACTCTAGACCCAAACTGCTACAGACCTATATCTATCCTACCCTGTCTTTCAAAGGTCTTCGAAAGCCAAGTTAACAAACAGATTACTGTCAATTTCGAATCCAACCGTACCTTCTCTGCTATGCAATCTGGTTTCAGAGCTGGCCATGGGTGCACCTCAGCCACGCTCAAGGTCCTAAACGACATCATAACCGCCATCGATAAGAAACATTACTGTGCAGCCGTATTCATCGACCTGGCCAAGGCTTTCGACTCTGTCAATCACCACATTCTTATTGGCAGACTCGACAGCCTTGGTTTCTCAAATGATTGCTTCGCCTGGTTTACCAACTACTTCTCTGATAGAATTCGGTGTGTCAAATCATAGGACCTGTTGTCCGGACTGGCAGTCTCTATGGGGGTGCCACAGGGTTCAATCCTTGTGGCGACTCTCTTCTCTGTATACATCAATGATGTTGCTCTTGCTGCTCTCTGATACACCTCTACGCAGACGACACCATTCTGTATACTTCTGGCCCCTTTTTGGACACTGTGTTATTAACTAACGTCCAGACGAGCTTCAATGCCATACAACTCTCCTTCCGTGGGCTCCAACTGCTCTTAAACGTAAAACTAAATGCATGCTATTCAACCGATCACTGCCCGCACCTGCTCGCCCGTCCAGCATCACTACTCTGGATGGCTCTGACTTAGAATACGTGGACAATTACAAATACCTAGGTGTCTGGTTAGACTGTAAACTCTCCTTCCAGACTCACATTAAGCATCTCCAATCAAAAATTAAATCTAGAATTGGCTTCCTATATTGCAACAAAGCATCCTTCACTCATGCTGCCAAACATACTCTCGTAAAACTGACCATCCTACCGATCCTCGACTTCGGTGATGTCATCAATAAAATAGCCTCCAACACTCTACTCAACAAACTGGATGCAGTCTATCACAGTGCCATCCGTTTTGTCACCAAAGCCCCATACTCTACCCACCATTGCAACCTGTACGCTCTCGTTGGTTGGCCCTTGCTTCATACTCGCCGCCAAACCCACTGGCTACAGGTTATCTACAAGTCTCTGCTAGGTAAAGCCCTGCCTTATCTTAGCTCACTGGTCACCATAGCAGCACCCACTCGTAGCACGCGCTCCAGCAGGTATATCTCACTAGTCACCCCCAAAGCCAATTCCTCCTTTGGTCATCTTTCCTTCCAGTTCTCTGCTGCCAATGACTGGAAAGAACTGCAAAAATCTCTGAAACTGGAGACTCATATCTCCCTCACTAGCTTTAATCACCAGCTGTCAGAGCGGCTCACAGATCACTGCACCTGTACATAGCCCATCTGTAAACAGCCCATCTATCTACCTACCTCATCCCCATACTGTATTTATTTATTTATCTTGCTCCTTTGCACCCCGGTATCTCTACTTGCACATTCATCTTCTGTACATCTACCATTCCAGTGTTTAATTGCTATATTGTAATTACTTTGCCACCATGGCCTATTTATTGCCTTAAATCCCTTATCTTACCTCATTTGCACTCACTGTATATAGACTTTTTTTATTTATTTTGTTCTACTGTATTATTGACTGTTTTGTTTATTCCATATGTAACTCTGTGTTGTTGTATGTGTCAAATTGCTATGCTTTATCTTGGCCAGGTTGCAGTTGCAAATGAGAACTTGTTCTCAACTAGCCTACCTTGTTAAATAAAGGTGAAATAAAAATAACAAAAAAATCTGTATAAACCTTGCTGTCTGTTTCTCCAACATTTACCACAATGTTTCAATATTGAAATTCGATCTTCAGTTGTCCCATAGTATTGAACGTGTCGGGACAAGACAGACAGGCAGGCAGCGTTTCTCAGCCAGTTGAAATCGTGAATTAAATGGCATAACTTTTATGTATATACAGTGCCTTGCGAAAGTATTCGGCCCCCTTGAACTTTGCGACCTTTTGCCACATTTCAGGCTTCAAACAGAAAGATATAAAACTGTATTTTTTTGTGAAGAATCAACAACAAGTGGGACACAATCATGAAGTGGAACGACATTTATTGGATATTTCAAACTTTTTTAACAAATCAAAAACTGAAAAATTGGGCGTGCAAAATTATTCAGCCCCCTTAAGTTAATACTTTGTAGCGCCACCTTTTGCTGCGATTACAGCTGTAAGTCGCTTGGGGTATGTCTCTATCAGTTTTGCACATCGAGAGACTGAAATTTTTTCACATTCCTCCTTGCAAAACAGCTCGAGCTCAGTGAGGTTGGATGGAGAGCATTTGAACAGCAGTTTTCAGTTCTTTCCACAGATTCTCGGTTGGATTCAGGTCTGGACTTTGACTTGGCCATTCTAACACCTGGATATGTTTATTTTTGAACCATTCCATTGTAGATTTTGCTTTATGTTTTGGATCATTGTCTTGTTGGAAGACAAATCTCTGTCCCAGTCTCAGGTCTTTTGCCGACTCCATCAGGTTTTCTTCCAGAATGGTCCTGTATTTGGCTCCATCCATCTTCCCATCAATTTTAACTATCTTCCCTGTTCCTGCTGAAGAAAAGCAGGCCCAAACCATGATGCTGCCACCACCATGTTTGACAGTGGGGATGGTGTGTTCAGGGTGATTAGCTGTGTTGCTTTTACGCCAAACATAACGTTTTGCATTGTTGCCAAAAAGTTCAATTTTGGTTTCATCTGACCAGAGCACCTTCTTCCACATGTTTAGTGTGTCTCCCAGGTGGCTTGTGGCAAACTTTAAACAACACTTTTTATGGATATCTTTAAGAAATGGCTTTCTTCTTGCCACTCTTCCATAAAGGCCAGATTTGTGCAATATACGACTGATTGTTGTCCTATGGACAGAGTCTCCCACCTCAGCTGTAGATCTTTGCAGTTCATCCAGAGTGATCATGGGCCTCTTGGCTGCATCTCTGATCAGTCTTCTCCTTGTATGAGCTGAAAGTTTAGAGGGACGGCCAGGTCTTGGTAGATTTGCAGTGGTCTGATACTCCTTCCATTTCAATATTATCGCTTGCACAGTGCTCCTTGGGATGTTTAAAGCTTGGGAAATCTTTTTGTACCCAAATCCGGCTTTAAACTTCTTCACAACAGTATCTCGGACCTGCCTGGTGTGTTCCTTGTTCTTCATGATGCTCTCTGCGCTTTTAACGGACCTCTGAGACTATCACAGTGCAGGTGCATTTATACGGAGACTTGATTACACACAGGTGGATTGTATTTATCATCATTAGTCATTTAGGTCAACATTGGATCATTCAGAGATCCTCACTGAACTTCTAGAGAGAGTTTGCTGCACTGAAAGTAAAGGTGCTGAATAATTTTGCACGCCCAATTTTTCAGTTTTTGATTTGTTAAAAAAGTTTGAAATATCCAATAAATGTCGTTCCACTTCATGATTGTGTCCCACTTGTTGTTGATTCTTCACAAAAAAATACAGTTTTATATCTTTATGTTTGAATTCTGAAATGTGGCAAAAGGTCGCAAAGTTCAAGGGGGCCGAATACTTTCGCAAGGCACTGTATACAGTTGAAGTCGGAAGTTTACATACAGTGGGGCAAAAAAGTATTTAGTCAGCCACCAATTGTGCAAGTTCTCCCACTTAAAAAGATGAGAGGCCTGTAATTTTCATCATAGGTACACTTCAACTATGACAGACAAAATGAGAAAAAAAATCCAGAAAATCACATTGTAGGATTTTTAATGAATTTATTTGCAAATTATGGTGGAAAATAAGTATTTGGTCAATAACAAAAGTTTATCTCAATACTTTGTTATATACCCTTTGTTGGCAATGACAGAGGTCAAACGTTTTCTGTAAGTCTTCACAAGTTTTTCACACACTGTTGCTGGTATTTTGGCCCATTCCTCCATGCAGATCTCCTCTAGAGCAGTGATGTTTTGGGGCTGTTGCTGGGCAACACAGACTTTAAACTCCCTCCAAAGATTTTCTATGGGGTTGAGATCTGGAGACTGGCTAGGCCACTCCAGGACCTTGAAATGCTTCTTACAAAGCCACTCCTTCGTTGCCCGGGCGGTGTGTTTGGGATCATTGTCATGCAGAAAGACCCAGCCACGTTTCTTCTTCAATGCCCTTGCTGATGGAAGGAGGTTTTCACTCAAAATCTCACGATACATGGCCCCATTCATTCTTTCCTTTACACGGATCAGTCGTCCTGGTCCCTTTGCAGAAAAACAGCCCCAAAGCATGATGTTTCCACCCCCATGCTTCACAGTAGGTATGGTGTTCTTTGGATACAACTCAGCATTCTTTGTCCTCCAAACACGACGAGTTGAGTTTTTAATCAAAAAGTTATATTTTGGTTTCATCTGACCATATGACATTCTCCCAATCTTCTTCTGGATCATCCAAATGCTCTCTAGCAAACTTCAGACGGGCCTGTACATGTACTGGCTTAAGCAGGGGGACACGTCTGGCACTGCAGGATTTGAGTCCCTGGCGGCGTAGTGTGTTACTGATGGTAGGCTTTGTTACTTTGGTCCCAGCTCTCTGCAGGTCATTCACTAGGTCCCCCCGTGTGGTTCTGAGATTTTTGCTCACCGTTCTTGTGATCATTTTGACCCCACGGGGTGAGATCTTGCGTGGGGCCCCAGATCGAGGGAGATTATCAATGGACTTGTATGTCTTCCATTTCCTAATAATTGCTCCCACAGTTGATTTCTTCAAACCAAGCTGCTTACCTATTGCAGATTCAGTCTTCCCATCCTGGTGCAGGTCTACAATTTTGTTTCTGGTGTCCTTTGACAGCTCTTTGGTCTTGGCCATAGTGGAGTTTGGAGTGTGACTGTTTGAGGTTTTGGCCAGGTGTCTTTTATACTGATAACAAGTTCAAACAGGTGCCATTAATACAGGTAACAAGTGGAGGACAGAGGAGCCTCTTAAAGAAGAAGTTACAGGTCTGTGAGAGACAGAAATCTTGCTTGTTTGTAAGTGACCAAAAGTTAGCCGTAGTTGGCTAGCTAGCAAGCAAGGGATAAGAATGTTGCTAGCCATTATGGCAATGGAACATTTAGAACAAACAAAAACAAACATTTAGATACGGAACAACCGAACCGATAGAACGAACGACCAGCCGGCTTGGGTAGCAACCCTAGATTTGTGTCGGGACTACTATGAAATAGTATGAATAAATTCATCAAAATAACCTTTTTTAATGAAAATATCATTATTTGAATATGTTGGTAACCCGTTGTATAAAAGTGATAATGCCTTGAAAGCCGGCGTTGAGGATATATGGGCTCTGTTTGCCAGCCCTCAACTTTGTCTCGGGCCTAACAACTTAATTATGCGTGGGAAAACATTGGAACAGATTTCCCTAATTAAAATCCCTTGGAGCTGATTTGCTGGTGTTTTTAACTGTCTTTTGTGACCAACAATTAGTAAAAAATGTGGGCCACAGGCCGCCAGTTGGGGACACCCTGCTGTAGGTTGTACATTAGTTCCTTCTGTATTGTTATAGGCATATTACTACTGTCACTTTATTACATAGCCTAGTTTACACTTGCCATTTAATGACAGTCTATAGAGTAGTGGTTCCCAACCGGTGTGCCTTGAGGAACTCTCAGGTGTGCTGTGAAACTTGTACACTCACTTAGAAGCGTGACATGTGGAATACACACATGGAATTTGGACTTGGAAGCACTAGTGCCGGTCAGATGATACATTAAATTGCACATGGCTACATCTGTATCGTTGTTTCAAGTCCAGTGAGCTAAGGCTGTTGTTATATTTTTATAATTTGAGGGGCACACATCACGAGCAAAGTCATTTCTATCATTTGATTTTGTCTGTGAAAACCATTAGCACATGCAAATATGATTAGGCTTAGCCAGAGTTATTTATTTCTTAATATATGGCTCTGGGCTAAGCTATAGCACAGCTTCTGCCATATAAACAAATGGAGAATGGCTTTGTGTCTGTGGTTGCACCTTTACAATGCAGAAAACCAGTTGTCTGTAAACAAAACCTTTAAAAACTAAAGACCTATTTTACCGGAGATGCATTTTCTTCTTTCTGGCACAGATTCGCCGGACGCTCTTAAAGGGGTACACACAAATTAACCATTGTGAGTAAAGAACTATCAACACTATGAAAATATTTCAAATAAACCCTTTTAAATCTATACAAAAACTTTGTCACAAAAAAATGTATGGTTTGTAAATGAAATCAATACATTTTAGGTGTGTCACAGAATTTTAATCCCATCAAGGTGTGACAGGGTTCAAAAAAGATTTGGAACCAATAGTCTAGAGACTCCACAGTAGACTATTGACAATCGTGCTTAGTGCAATATTTAATCTTAATCACCATCCACATCTACATCGTCGGGGCAACAGTGGAGAGGGTTGAGCGCTTCCTCTGTGTCCACATCATTGAGGACTTAACATGGTCCTCTCACACCAGCACAGTCGTGAAGAAGGCATGGCAGTGCCTCTTCTTCCTCGGGAAGCCGAAACGATTTGGTATGGCCCCTCAGATCCTCAGGAACTTTTACAGATGCTCCATCGAGAGCATCCTGATTGGTTTATTCACTGTCTGATATGGCAGCTGCACCGCCCTCGACCGGATGGCCCCACAGAGGGTGGTGCGGACTACCCAGAGCATCACTGGGTGTCGAGATCCCAGCCATCCAGGACGTACATGCCAGACCTGAAAAATTACTAAAGACTCCAGCCACCCAAGACATGGACTATTCTCCATGCTCCAGGCAGTAACGGTGCATCAAGGCTCAGACCAACAAATCCTTAAACAGCTTCTATTCCCTGGCCATAAAGACTGTTAAATGGCTAACAACTAACATTACTGTTCTCCCTCTCTCACATACTATCCACACGGACTCTATGCCCATCCACAGGTCTCTATCCACTCTGACACACACACCTTCACTGCCGCTCTTACTCACGCACACACACATAATACACACACTCACAAACACCCTCACTCACATCACTATTACTGCTGTTTATATGTATATATTACCATTTAGTATATTACCATGAGTATTTATATATTCCTGCTATCAGTCACTTTTCGGCCCTGTTTACATGTGCAGTGCCTTCAGAAAGTATTCATACCCCTTGACTTATTCCACATTTTATGTTACAGCCTGAATACACACAATACCCCATAATGACAGTAAAAAAAAGTTTGGAAATGTATTGGAAATGAAATACACTAATATCTAATTTCCATAAGTATTCTCACCTCTTTTCTATGACACTCCAAATTGAGCTCAGGTACTACCAATTTCCTTCGATCATCCTGGAAATGTCACTACATCTTGATTGGAGTCCACCTGTGACTAATTCAATTGTTTGGACATGATTTACAAAAACATACCTGTCTATATACAGTGCCTTCGGAAAGTATTCATACCACATGACTTTCCCCACATTTTGCTACTTTACAGCCTTATTTTTAAATGGATTAAATTAATAAAAATCCTTAGCAATTTACACACAATACCCCATAATGACGATGTGAAAACAGGTTTTTAGAAATTTTTGCAAATATATTAAACAGAAAAAAACATACAATTTTTACCTAAGTATTCAGACCTTTTGCTATAAGACTTGAAAATGAGCTCAGGTGCATCCTGTTTCTATTGATCATCCTTGAGATGTTTCTACAACTTTATTGAAGTCCACCTGTGGTAAAATAATTGACTGGACATGATTTGGAAAGGCACACACCTGTCTATATAAGGTCCCACAGTTGACAGTGCATTTCAGAGCAAAAACCAAGCCATGAGGTCGAAGGTATTGTCTGAATAGCTCCGAGAAAGGTTTGTGTCAAGCCACAGATCTGGGGAAAGCTAATAAACATTTTCTGCAGCATTGAAGGTCCTCAAGAACACAGTGGCCTTCATCATTCTTAAATGGAAGAAGTTTGGATCCAGCAAGACTCTTCCTAGAGCTGGCCACCCGGCCAAACTGAGCAATCGGGGGAGAAGGGCCTTGGTCAGGGAGGTGACCAAGAACCCAATGGTCACTCTGACCGAGCTCGAGAGTTGCTCTGTGGAGATGGGAGAACCTTCCAGAAGGACAACCATCTCTGCAGCACTCCACCAATCAGGCCTTTATGGTAGAGTGGACAGACAGAAGCAACTCATTAAAAGGCACATGACAGCCCACTTGGAGTTTTTCAGAAGGCACCTAAAGACTCTCAGACCATGAGAAACCTTGCACCAACTCTACAGTGAAGCATGGTGGTGGCAGCATCATGCTGTGAGAATGTTTTTCAGAGGCAGAGACTGGAAGACTAGTCAGGATCAAAGGAAAGATGAACGGAGCAAAGTACAGAGAGATCCTTGATGAAAACCTGCTCCAGAGCACTCAGGACCTCAGACTGGGGCGAAGGTTCACTTTCCAACAGGACAGCGACCCTAAGCACACAGCAAAGTCAACGCAGGAGTGGCTTCGGGAAAAGTCTCTGAATGTCCTTGAGTGGCCAGAGCCAGAGCCCGGACTTGAACCCAATCAAACATCTCTGGAGAGACCTGAAAATAGCTGTACAGCAACGCTCCCAATCCAACCTGACAGAACTTGAGAGGATCTGCAGAGAAGAATGTGAGAAACTCCCCAAATACAGGTGTGCCAAGTTTCGAGCATCATACCCAAGAAGACTCAATGCTGTAATCACTGTTAAAGGTGCTTCAACAAAGTACTGAGTAAAAGGTCTGAATACTTATGTAAATGTGATATTTCTGTTCTGTTTTTCAATAAATTGGCAAAAATGTCTAAACCTGTTATTTCCTTGTCATTATGGAGTTGTGTTTGTAGATTGAGGAGGGGGGAAAAAAACAATTTAATCATTTTTAGAATAAGGCTGTAACGTAACAAAATGTGAAAGTCAAGGGGTCTGAATACATTCTGAAAGCACTTTTAGGTCCCAGAGTTGACAGTCTGTCAGAGCAGAAACTATACCAGGAAGTCCAACGAACTGTCCGAGGTATACATCTGGGGGAGGCTATAAAACCATTTCTAGAGTGTTGAAAGTTTCCAAGAGAACATGTGGTCTCCATCATTAGGAAATGGAAAAAATGTGGAACTCCCCAGACTCTGCTTAGAGCTGGCCACCCGACCAAACTGAGCAAGAAGGAACTTGGTCAATGACCACTCGGACAGAACTACA
The DNA here is from genome assembly GCF_013265735.2 of Oncorhynchus mykiss. NCBI lineage: Eukaryota > Metazoa > Chordata > Actinopteri > Salmoniformes > Salmonidae > Oncorhynchus > Oncorhynchus mykiss. The sequence goes on from NC_050570.1 coordinate 38,251,672, forward strand.
GAGTTCCTTGGCTGAGATGGGGGGGGGAAACCCACCAGATGTGCTACAGTCTCTATAGCACTTCACCAATCTGGGCTTTATTAGGAGAGTGGCCAGACGGAAGCCACTCCTGACAAAACGGCACATGACAGCACGCCTGGAGAATGCAAAAAGGCACGTGTAAGCATAAAACAAAGGATTCTGTGGTAAATGCAAAGCACAGTGTCTTAGAGGTTAATTAACAAACCTTGATGAAAATCTGCAAGGAAGAATGGGAGAAAATCCACAAATCCAGATGTGCAGAGCTGATATAGATACAGACATACCCAAGATGAGTCAAAGCTGTAATCAACCCCAAAAGGTGCTCTTCCAAAGTATTGACTCAAGGGCTGTGAATACTTATGTAAATGAGATATTTCTGTATTTAGTCATCAATGTATGTCATCGATATATGTCCTATCAGTCACTTTTGATGTATAAACCTACCTCAACCACTCCAGAACCCCTGCACATTGAATAACCTGTATATACTCGCATTCTCATGTTTCTTCAACCCCGTACCATACTTTTTGTGAGTGTTTATTATGATTCGATGTTCTATTATTACTACTGTCACTGCATTGTTGGGAAAGAGCTCTCAGTGTAAAAATGTCACAGTACTGTTTTACACCTGCTGCATCCTGTGCACATGGCAAATTAACCGTGAAACGTGCACTCTGTACTTTGGTATACACTGACACGTGTGAACTCTGTGCAACTGATCATTCAGTGGCGGTTCTTTCCTAGCCTGATTGTTCAAACTTTGACCTACGTGGAAGCTGCTCTCCGGGTAAGAGCACCGACAAAATGAATTCATGGATAAAAAAGGTTGTAATGTAATGTGTCCCCCCCTTTTCCCTTTCTCCCTCTTCCTTCCTTCCTCTCTCTCCCAGATATCTCCCCCCTGTGCCATAATCTGTTTGGTCTGTATGATGAGAGCAGGACTCTGTGGTACGCTCCCAACCACCTCTTCAAGATCACGGACGAGACCTGCATCAAGCTGCACTACCGCATGAGGTACTTAGACGGGCCTACTGCAGTGTGTGGGTTCGCGTGCGTTTTGAGTGTGTGTGCGTTTGCTTGCTTCCGTGTGTGTGTGTGTGTGTGTGGGTGTCATCACATTATCATAGTCATTGTGATGAATTATGAATATCTCACTGATGTCATTCATCAGACGATCAATACACCCCCCGTTGTGTGCGAGTTACTCATTTACTCATCCGCCACTCTGTTACCAACAACACCTGCTGTTGTTGCCACTCTGCACTCTCGATATCGCCTGTGACGGCAGTGTAAACTAGTCAACGTGACTGTTATTCAACCGTCATTCACTGACGGTGATTAAGTGTAACAAGAAAGTTGTCATGCAGGTTGGTTGTATGGCACATTGAAACCATGCTGCGCAGAGTAGAACGGCAATTTCTGAGCTGGTAAAGTAGTCCACATCAGATAAGATTAGAGTAGTATGTGATTAAGTAGGATTTCCTTGTGAACTTCTTTTACAATTCACGTGAAACATTCATACAAGGCAGGACAAAATCCAATTACTTAAAGTATCAAGTAAGTGTGTTTGTTTTCTGCACTTGAGGATAATGTGATAGGAGATATTCAGTTGTCATGGCAGTTCAGTTGGATATGATCCAAGATAAACGTTTAACTCCGAGAGGAAGGAGAGTAAATGTGGTGTCACGCACACTTCCTATTTCTGCTCTCTTACACTAGACAACACATTTTGCACCGGGAGCCGCATTCGGTCTTCACCGAGGTCTGGAGAGCCACTCTGAACACTGGTTATATTTCCTTGCTATCACAATTTGCTAAAAGTAGTGCTCCATCCATCGTTTTTGAAATGTTCGCTGCACCCTGACTGTCTAGTGATTATTAGCGAGCAGCCGGGCAGTCAACACCCCCAGGGTGTAAGTTTGACACCCCTGCAATAGAGGGCGAGGAGGAGGGTGAATGTGGTGAGAGCCTAATAAAGTTGACCCAGTGCTGAGTTGAATTTGCATCATACAGCCAGGGTACACTTACTCAACAAACAGGTTATGGCCAACAGGGAAAGAAGGCAAACCCAAACGCGCTTCAGCCCATCTTAAATGGAACAAGGGAGAATCAGATGCTCGACTGAGGGACCGGAAAATAGCCAAAACATTCCTTATCCTAGGATACTTCAACTGGTGACTATCCGGGAGAATGAAGAAAAAGGAGCACTCCATTTCTGCGTAAATCGGATAGATTTATTGTCGGGACAAACAAACAACAGTCTTCCGTTTCGGCACAAATCTCCTTCATCAGAGCCTTGAGTAGGAGAAATGTGTGAGGCACCATATACACTCGCAGGGGAGTGTCCCGCTCAAATAATGTTCCTCAAACGTGTCGATAATGTCAGTAGTAATAGCAACTAGACCGGTTATTCAAACAGTGTGATCATCATTCAAGTTTCCTACACATACATTCCACTTGAATAACAAAAGACAGAGAAATAAAGTAAGAAAAACATATTTTCCAAAAAGATGCGAACGAGGGCTGTTCATTCCAGACCCTTTTGGCTCGACGCAAAGTGCCTCACTGTAACAATTTCCTCGTAATTTTGCCCCCTCTGGAGGAAAGAGAAACGTTCTCAATTCCCCAGAATGCCAAGGTTGAGGCTGAGCCATGATTGGCCTTCAGGTAGTGCCGCACGATTGCATATTCAATATTTTTTGGTGAGGATAGCCGTTTTGTGTTCAGCTATTATTAATTTGAGCGCCTGTTTCGTCTGACCGACGTAAACAAGCCCACATGTGGGCATTTGAGCATTAAACAACATTTGCTGTACTAAACTCAGCAAAAAAAGAAACGTCCCTTTTTCAGGACCCTGTCTTTCAAAGATAATTCGTAAAAATCCAAATAACTTCACAGATCTTCATTTTAAACACTGTTTTCTATGCTTGTTCAATGAACCATAAACAATTAATGAACATGCATTTGTGGAACGGTCATTAAACACTAACAGCTTACAGACGGTAGGCAATTAAGGTCACAGTTATGAAAACATAGGACACTAAAGAGGCCTTTCTACTGACTCTGAAATCCTTAGGCACGCTGCAAGGAGGCATGAGGACTGCAGATGTGGCCAGGGCAATAAATTGCAATGTCCGTACTGTGAGACGCCTAAGACAGCGCTACAGGGAGACAGGGTGGACAGCTGATCGTCCTCGCAGTGGCAGACCACGTGTAACAACACCTGCACAGGACTGAGGGCTTGTAGGCCTATTGTAAGGCAGGTCCTCTCCATACATCACTGGCAACAACGTTGCCTATGGGCACAAACCCACTGTCGCTGGACCAGACAGGACTGGCAAAAAGTGCTCTTCACTGACGAGACATGGTTTTGTCTCACCAGAGGTGATGGTCGGATTCTCATTTATCGTCGAAGGAATGAGCGAGGCCTGTACTCTGGAGCGGGATCGATTTGGAGGTGGAGGGTCCGTCATGGTCTGGGGTGGTGTGTCACAGCATCATCGGACTGAGCTTGTTGTCATTGCAGGTAATCTCAACACTGTGCGTTACAGGGAAGACATCCTCCTCCCTCATGTGGCACCCTGCCTGCAGGCTCATCCTGACATGACCCTCCAACATGACAATGCCACCAGCCATACTGCTCGTTCTGTGTGTGATTTCCTGCACGACAGGAATGTCAGTGTTCTGCCATGGCCAGCAAAGAGCCCGGATCTTAATCCCATTGAGCACGTCTGGGACCTGTTGGATCGGTGGCTGAGGTCTAGGGTCATATCCCCCAGAAATGTCTGGGAACTTGCAAGTGGCTTGGTGGAAGAGTGGGGTAACATCTCACAGCAATAACTTTTTTTGAGTTTACAATTTCTTAAGTATTTTACCTTGTATTCTTTACCTGAGCGTGAGTGATCGAATACTTTTGTGTCACTTGAATTGGAAGAATGAGTACAATGACCACAGCGGTAGAAACCATTGGGGGGGGGGGGGGACTGGGAGCCAGGAAGAGGGTGCAGGATCCGGGAGCACACTGTGCACGACGCGGTCTCTGATATTGCGACCCCTCCTCAACAGAGCATGTGAGCGGAGTTGAGCGGTTGGAAAAGACACGCTATGTTATCGACCCACCTCGTCCCTTTCTTTTAGCATGTGCACATAGTAAGTACACCATTATACTTTTGGTGACTTTTCAGGTTCCACAATGATTTTTCAGGTGTGGACAGTACATCATCGTACTCCCTCTCTTGCTCTTGGTCCTCCTCTTTGTAAGCCACCTTGATTTAGCACCTGTGTGTGTTATCAGTTTCTTGATGAAAATATTTAGCCAACTCCATGACAGTTTCTAAAGGAAGGGGCTATTAGCGGCACACAAGTAGACTTCAAATGCATGCTGGGACGGGAGCGCTACTTGAGCGAAATTGGTGCGGGCAAGAAGGCTGACGCTCCAACCTTTGGGAATCTCGCTCCACGCTCCAGTCAAATTGGTCACGCTCCTCGCTCCGCTCCAGTTTCGCTACAGCCCCTCGCTCTGCTCCAGCTCCAGCTACTTGCTCCGCTCCAGCTCCACTCCACTCTGCTCTCACACTCTACTCCTAAACCAGTTCAGGAGAGGCTTCAGACACAAAGTCTTTGAGCAAGGGGACACTCTGGAGAATGTGCCAGTGTTTGAGGATCATGCTTTCTTATCTGCCCTTGTATTCAGTGGAAAAACAAAGGGGGGGGGCTCTATCAGTCTGTCGCTCTCGCTAATGAGACATGTTGACGAGACTGTCACTGTAGCCGTGTCCAAGGAACCTCTCTTTCATTATTTTAGCTTTAGTCTCAATCATTTGATTTGTTAGGAATATTGCATTTTTAGAGGTTTAAGATGATTAGTGTCACACCTTAGGGGCGTGTTCCTAGATTATGGCCAACCTTTGTACACAAATACAAACAAATCTGCATACTTAACGTCAATGCACACACACACACACACACACACACACACACACACACACCTCTCACTCTTTTTGTCTCCTCTCTCTCTCTCTCTCTCTCATCCACCAGGTTTTACTTCACTAACTGGCATGGGACCAGTGAGAGTGAGTCTCCAGTGTGGAGACATTGTATCAGTAAACTGAGAGGAGGACTCAGCCCACAGAAGATCCCAGAGGGTACACCCTTACTGGACTCTGCCTCCCTCGACTACTTGTTCTTCCAGGTACGTGTGTGTGTGTCTATGAGAGGGTATTGCACACTGTACATGTATGATTCACTACGCTTCCTAATTTCATTGGAATATTAGTCACCATTCACCACATCAGAAATCTGACGATTTGTATACACATGTCCCTTCTTGTATGGTTATGTATGAGTATATTGTGTGTGTGTGTGTGTGTGTGTGTGTGTGTGTGTGTGTGTGTGTGTGTGTGTGTGTGTGTGTGTGTGTGTGTTTCCAGGGCCAGAATGATTTCCAGAAGGGTCTGGCTGTGGTGCGTAGCCAGCAGAGTGAGGCGGAGCAGCATGAGATAGAGAATGAGTGTCTGGGCATGGCTGTACTGGCCATCACTCACTACGCTATGACCAAAGAAATACCTCTCTCTACTGCTTCCAATGAGATCAGGTATAGATGACACACTCACACACAGACAATGTTCCCTACAATTTCTTTTAGGAAGTGAGCAAATTTCAGATCTGCCTAGGGCAAACATGAACGTTGTGTAAATTTTGTGCATCTTCCAGGGTGCGTCTACTGTGAACACTGAGGCCATACCCACTTTAAGTTACAGTTGTCGTAGTCAAGTAGGCTACTGTGGCTATTTGGCCTACCGTCAAAAACAAAAGAGAAATGGATCCCGTAACATTTTAACATGGAAATAGCTGTTCTATCATTCAGTCTACAGTAGCAGCCAATGTGCTGTGTTCAATGTAGGCCTACATTCCATGAGACTTTTGAAGAAAAACATGCAGGGCTTGACATTAACCTGTTTAACCACTTGTCCTTCAGACAAGGTGGTGACAAAAATGTTGTCTTTGATGCAAAAATAATAAATCAAATACATTATTATTCCCATACCATTATTACAAGGAATCAGACAAATTATGACATCCTCTGCCTATTGGCTACTTAGCTTATTCAAGCATCTCTCAAAATACAACACTGCCCCTTTAAGACAAAAAAAAAGCTCTTTACCTGACTGGCTTTTCAAAGATGTCTAGAAATGTACACATTTTGTTCTCTTGTAGGAATCAATCACTCCCACAGTAGTTACCACAAATTATTTATAAATGGGCTAATAACTCACTAACTAGCAGCTACATGCAGCTCATGCTTTGATCTCAAAACAAGTGCATCTACTCACGACTGCTCATGCTGTAAACACAGTCCAGTTCAAAATGAATGGCACAGATCCATATATGGCAATGTTCTATTTGCATATAGGCCTACTGCAGCTTTGCTTGGTTATGGCACACCGGTCTGTGTAGCGTACGGGCTATGGCATTGATTGAATCAATCACAATTCCCACAGTAAAGGGACATGGTGATAGTGTTAATTAACTAAGGGGGAAAACTCTAGTTGAGTCAAGCTCAAACTTGTGCTTCTATACGAGGGCTGATATTTCTTCTGCGCGGCAGTCCCGGGGGAGCATAGTTTAGAGGGAACATTGCACACAGATATACTGTATAATCTGTACACACGTACCTGTTAACAAATGGAAAGGGAAGACAATGTCCCTAATTCCTACACTGACTCCATCTACCCCCCTCTATTTACCAATCCCTTTCTCCTCCTGCTCTCTCCAGCTACAAACGTTTTATCCCGGAGAACCTGAACCGGAGCATTAAACAGCGCAACATCCTCACCCGGCTCCGCATCAACAACGTCTTCAAGAACTTCCTGAATGAGTTCAACAGTCGCACGATGCAGGACAGCAACATCACGCTGTACGACCTGAAGATCAAGTACCTGTCCACCCTGGAAGGCCTCACCCGGGGCCTGGGGAGGGAGGTGTTGGAGCCCAGGGCCCTGGTACTTACCCAGGAGGGAGAGACAAACGGGGGGCTGAGCCATGGACCTGAGCCCTCCCTGGCCATAGAGGTCCAGGTTACTGGGACCACAGGGATCTCCTACAGGAGGAAGCCCCCTAATGTGAGTGGGAAGGTGGGGAGGTTAAAGGTGTTGGTGTGAGATTTCTGGTTGAGATATGTTAGAATGTCTAACATTAGACTTTTGGTTGAGATATATCTGGAGAGGAGAGTGATTTTGGAAGGTATTGAAGTATCTGAATGTATTTTGAAACCAATCTATGAGAAATCTTATGACAATGCATTTTTGCTTTTATTGGCAATAGAATACCCTGATGCTGAAAGAGAAGACAAAGTCCAAGAAGAACAAGCTTGAGGGCAAACAGCAGAAGGACAAGAAGAGCGACGCCAGTGACGACTGGGTGACGTTCTGTGACTTTCACGAGATCACACACATCGTTATCAAAGAGTCCTCTGTCACCATCTTCAGACAGGATAACAAGAAGATGGTAAGATAAGTGCACGCACGCACACACACACACGCGCGCGCGCACACGCACACACTCCCAATACTGCTTGAGCTGAGATTATGCTGATTAAGCAGTGACAGTAGCATATTTAGTGTTTAATTAATTAATTAATTATTTGGTCTCTGTACTGTCTCCGCTCCAGCCAGCTGGTTCAAATGTCACCGGGCCTAACAACCAGCCAACCTAGCCCAGGAACAAATCATCTGATTAGTAGTCTGTGTTTAGATGAGATTAGATTACCATTAGACATTCCTCTGTTAAGAATAGAGCTATGTACAGGAGAAGTATTGTACAGTTGCTGAGTGTGTGTACAGTACTTACAGTGTTGCTCTAATTCTGTGGGACTGAAATGATCGCTGTGACTGCATGCCACGGCTTATAAGTGTGCCACTTGTTGCATCAGACCAAGCTAACTGAACCTCGAAAAAACAAGCTCCTTGAAGATGTGCAGTCTAGAGCACTAAGGAAAGGAGATGAGAAAAGGAATCTACAAGAAAGGAAGCTAGTGGAGTGTTTTGGAACACAGACTAAGGTGTCAGCTAATGGGGAGCAGGTTGGTATTTATTGGGATGAATCTTGAAATGTTATTGGTCACATAGACATGGTTAGCAGATTATTGCAAGTGTAGAGAAACGCTTGTGCTTCTAGTTCCGACAGTGCAGCAATATCTAACATGTAATCTAACAATTCCACATCTACCTAATACACACAAATCTAAGTAAAGGAATGGAATAAGAATATAAAAATATATGGATGAGCAATGAAAGAGCGGCATATGCTAGATGTAATAGATGGTATAAAATACAGTATATACATATGAGATGTGTAATGCAAGAAATGTAAACATTATTAAAGTGACTAGTGATCCATTTATTAAAGTGGCCAATGATGTGAAGTCTGTATGAAGGCAGTAGCCTCTCTGTGTTAGTGATGGCTGTTTAGCAGTCTGATGTCCTTGAGATAGAATATGTTTTTCCGTCTCTCGTTCCCTGCTTTGATGCACCTGTACTGACCTCGCCTTCTGGATAGTAGCGGGTTGAACAGGCAGTGGCTCGGGTGGTTGTTGTCCTTGATGATCTTTTTGGCCTTCCCGTGACATCGGGTGCTGTAGGTGTCCTGGAGGGCAGGTAGTTTTACCCCGGTGATGCATTGTGCAGACCGCACCACCCTCTGGAGAGCCTTGCCATTTGATTTATTGGGATGAATCTTGTCCTGGAGGCAGCTCTGCAGAGTGGTCACTAGCTGGCCTAGCCACAAAGTAATCAAATCTGATTTTAAAGCTAACCTTAACTACCCTGCTAACCTTACGCCCAACCTTAAATGAAGACCAAAAGGCTCATTCTTATTAGCATACATTTTTTACGATATAGCCAATTTTTACTTTGCTGTGGGAACCGCTGAGCTAGGCCTCCAGGACACGATTCATCCCAATAAATGTCAACCTGCTAACGGGGATCCAAATAATGATGAATGAATCAAGTATTGAATGTAATGATTTATGAGGTATTTGTTACTATTGTGTAACTCGATTGTCCTCTAGGAGGTGCAGCTGGAGTTTAGAGGCGAGGCGCTGGCGTTCGCTGCTCTGGTGGACGGGTATTTCCGTCTTACGGTAGATGCCCATCACTACCTGTGTACAGAGGTGGCTCCTTCTTCTGTGGTGCAGAACCTACAGAACTGCTGTCATGGACCTATCTGGTCAGTAGTCACACACACTCACTCTCTCTTTTTTTCTCTCTGTCTGGCTTTTGTTCTCTCTCCCCCATTTCCATCTTTATATCCCCCCTCATCTCTCTATTCTCCTAACCTCTCTTCTCGTCCTTCTACCTTTCTCTATCTGTTTCATTTGTCTTAATCCACCGTCGAGTTTCGGGGGTTTGACTGTTGTCTCCTGCAGTACGGAGTATGCCATCCAGAAGCTTCGTCAGGAAGGCAACGAGGAGGGAACCTACGTCCTGCGCTGGTCCTGTACTGACTACCGTAACATCATCATGACCGTGGTCTGCAAAGAGGTAACACGTGCTTACCTGGCACGGGAGACACCTTGATTACCAAAGAGGCGCGAGACCATTGCACTCTGGCCATGCTGACCCCTGTGAATTCCCCCAAATGTGGGTATCTTGACTGCATCATTTCCGGTAATAGGAAAGTGCGTCCACACTCTACGCTGGAATTAGGGCGGCAGGTAGCCTAGCGGTTAGAGCGCTGGCCCAGTAATCGAAAGGTCGCTGGTTGGAATCGCGGAGCTGACAAGGTGACAAGTCTGTCAATGTGCCCTTGCGCAAGGCACTTAACCCTAATTGTTCCACGGTTTAATTGGTATGGCCAGGGTCGAAATGGCAGACCCTGACCGTGACTCCACTCTCCGAGGGCGTCTCAGGGAGAGTTGGGATATGCAAAAAAAAACACCCTGTTGAGAACAAATTATTTTTGCAGGCAGAGAGAGTTGGTTGTCAATAACTGAGGTGGAACGAATGGAGAAGTCTGGTAAAAAGCCAAAACAACAAAGTTCAGAGATAATCACACAAGGAAGTGACTAGGAGCTGTCTGATAAACAGTTACAACACAGATGATACCAAAACATGAAACACACTCTGAGACACATACACACAGACACACACAGACACAGGATGTCCTTTTCAAACAATGTGCGGTTACTGTCAAAACAACAGCCTGGCAGTCTGGTGTGTGTATCACATTACCATGGTTAGATAAGCTGAACTCCCATCAGTGAAAACTGTGTGTGTGTGGGGGGGGGGGGGGGGGGGGGGGGATTTGTTCCAGGCAGTATGCAGTGGAAAACAGTTTGTTTTATCCTGCCTAACTCTCTCCCCCTTTCCCTCCCTGATTTCCTCTTTCCTTCTCTCCTTCCCTTCATCTACCCCCCCCCCCTCTCCAGTTGGATCTGTGTGAGTCGAGGCAGGTGCATCTGTATAAGAACTTCCAGATCGAGGTGGGTTCTGAGGGATTCCGTCTGTTTGGGACCGAGACCTACAGATCTTCTCTCAGAGAGCTCCTAGACCACCTGGCAAGACAGAACCTCCGTACGGACAACCTCCACTTCCAGCTCAAACGCTGCTGCCCCCCACAGCCCAGAGGTATGAGGAGAGACACAAATATTCAGTACACACACACATACTTTCACTTCAACTTTTAGTGCTTTTATTTCAGCCCCTCAGAATGTCATGTTGGTCTTTCCATACCTGTTTTGCACACAAGCACGCATATTGAACTGAGCCCTCTGCGTGACTTGGTTCTGGTCAGCTGAAAGGATGTCCCTTTTAGTACCTGTTTACACCAAGAGCTCTAGTTTCCCTTAGCGACACTGCCTCACCATGATTACCACTCACTTAACCCTCTGAGGGTAACTGTGTGCATCTGTGTGTAGGTGTGGCTATGTGTTTTTGCAAGTGTCTTGTGTGTGTGAGAACCCTGTCTTGTTTACATCCTCTGTGTGTGTGTGTGTGTGTGTGTGTGTGTGTGTGTGTGTGTGTGTGTGTGTGTGTGTGTGTGTGTGTGCGTGCATGTGCATCAGTGAGAGGCAAGGAAAGGAGTACTGTGGTTTCCTGAGCACATCTCTCCTCCTCTGTTTACTGCAGACAGGCGTGGGAGGTGGAGGTGTGTGTGTGGAGGTTGTTATGATTAAATCTTTTGCCTGCTATGATGAGCCTGTCACAAGGGTGGAGCATCATTTGTGTTTTGATTTTGTTGTGTTTGTGTGTTGAAAACCACAGAGTTCTTTTTGTCACAACATCACTTCCTCCTCTCCACCCAGCCACACACTGATAATGATTCTAATATATCTACTACTCTACATTGCATTTTTGTTACACTGTACAGTCGTGGACAAATGTTTTGAGAATGACACAAATACTAATTTCCACAAAGTCTGCTGCCTCAGTTTGTATGATGGCAATTTGCATATACTCCAGAATGTTATGAAGAGTGATCAGATAAATTGCAATGAATTGCAAAGTCCCTCTTTGCTATGCAAATGAACTGAATCCCCAAAAAAACATTTCCACTGCATTTCAGCCCTGTCGCAAAAGGACCAGCTGACATCACGTCAGTGATTCTCTCGTTAACACAGGTGTCAGTGTTGACGAGAACAAGGCTGGAGATCACTCTGTCATGCTGATTGAGTTCGAATAACAGACTGGAAGCTTCAAAAGGAGGGTGGTGCTTGGAATCCTTGTTCTTCCTCTGTCAACCATGGTTACTTGCAAGGAAACACGTGCCGTCATCATTGCTTTGCACAGAAAGGGCTTCACAGGCAAGGATATTGCTGCCAGTAAGATTGCACCTAAATCAACCATTTATCGGAGAGCGGGGAGCGGTTCAATTGTTGTGAAGAAGGCTTCAGGACGCCCAAGAAAGTCCAGCAAGGGCCAGGACCGTCTCCTAAAGTTAATTCAGCTGCGGGATCGAGGCACCACCAGTACAGAGCTTGCTCAGGAATGGCAGCAGGCAGGTGTGAGTGCATCTGCACGCACAGTGAGGCAAGACTTTTGGAGGATGGCCTGGTGTCAAGAAGGGCAGCGAAGAAGCCACTTCTCTCCAGGAAAAACATCAGGGACAGACTGATATTCTGCAAAATGTACAGGTACTGGACTCCTGTGGACTGGGGTAAGGTCATTTTCTCTGATGAATGCCCTTTCCGATTGTTTGGGGCATCTGGAAAAAAGCTTGTCCGGAGAAGACAAGGTGAGTGCTACCATCAGTCCTGTGTCATGCAAACAGTAAAGCATCCTGAGACCATTCATGTGTGGGGTTGCTTCTCACCCAAGGGAGTGGGCTCACTCACAATTTTGCCTAATAACTCAGCCATGACTAAATAATGGTACCAACACATCTTCCGAGAGCAACTTCTACCATCCATCCAGGAACAGTTTGGTGACGAACAATGCCTGTTCCAGCATAATGGAGCACCTTGCCATAAGGCAAAAGTGATAACTAAGTGGCTCGGGGAACAAAACATAGATATTTTGGGTCCATGGCCAAGAAACTCCCCAGACCTTAATCCCATTCAGAACTTGTGGTCAATCCTCAAGAGGCGGGTGGACAAACAAAAACCCACAAATTCTGACAAACTCCAAGCATTGATTATGCAAGAATGGGCTGCCATCAGTGTGGCCCAGAAGTTAATTGACAGCATGCCAGGGCAGATTGCATAAACCACTAATTGCTAGATACCTAACTGGACTGTGCCCTCTTCATGGTGAAGAGTCTCCGTCGCACGCCAAGCTAGCCTCAGTCAACACGACCCTAACATGGGGCTGACATCCCCAATGGCTCATTAAAGGCGATGGATATCCCCACAGGGAATCTCGGAGCGATTGCTAGCACTAGCTGGGATGACCAGCTTGAAGCCATTGCCCCACTGTTGGAGGACTCCAGCAATGACCTCGCTGCCTCCCTGCCGGGCTTCCTGATATCAGACGACAACGACTCCATGGGGCTTTCCTGTAAGCCTCCATTTGGAATCATCAGATGGAGGCAACGACTCCTTCATCCCCTCAGGCCGCCAAGCCTCCTGCCAGGGAATCCGAAACCGTCTCTCGGTGTGGACCTGCAAGACGTGTGCAAACGCACTGCAGATAAACTGTTGATTCCCTTGCCTAATACAGTAGCAGAGACCACCACGTCCTGCTAAGAAGGTAAGCTACCCAAAGCCAAATGGGCAGCCAGGCAATTCATACCAGTCTTCCAGAATGAATGGAGGAGGTTATCCGTACCTGGAATAGACCTTTTTCCTCCAAGAACCCTGTCCAAGGTGGGTCATGTTGGACTGTGTTGACATGGAAGGGATTGGGCTTGCCCACATGCCCCCCCATCGACCCAATGGTAGCTTCCCATCTACACCCCAGCCAGAAGTTCTCCATGAGCTCGACTGGTCCCACCTTACCAGCCAAGTGTGTGTGCATTCAGTCCTCCGTGACAGAGGTCTACAAGTTGATCGCCACAGCGGTGACAGGGCTCAACACCGCTTCCATGACCTCGGCATACCAAGCTGAGCTACAGAAAGAGATAACGGTCACACCGGAGCCAAGTTTGTGAGACGAGAGCTGCATTGCTACAGACCTCAACCTGCATCTGCTTAAAGCTGCCGTCCAGGTGTCGGGAAGAGTGATGGGGCTCATGATATCCCAGGAGAGGGCGCGATGGCTCAATCTATCCACGGTGTCTGACAGTGAGAATCTGAAGATCCTGGATGCTCTCGTAGGCCTTTTCGGTCCCACCATTGAGAAACGGTGCGAGGAGAAGAAGAGGGAGCCCTCCAGCTCTGTCTGCCCAGTAAGATACAGCCCAGTGCCTCCCCTGTGCATGGCTCCACCTTCGCCCAGGCTGCAGCAGGTCAAAATTCCTTTAAGATCCCCAGCCCCCTAGGCTGCAAGCCCAAGGCAGCAGAGAACCTCGGACCCTAAAGACCCCTGATATAAGAAGCCTCCCTTCCCACCCATGGCCCCAAGGAGCCAACCGGCCCCTAACCCCACCCAGGGGGTAAGGAGGAAGATGCAGACGGCCTAGTGGTGTCCCCATTGCCAGAGAGGTGAGAACGGCCTCCCCCAAGTGCATTTCTATCTCCACCACCAGTCCTGAGCCTGTTCCAGGGTGCAAGTTCCCAGGCACCTGAATACCGGGCCCAAGTCGGTGGTCACAGAGTACAGCCCAAAGAGGAGAAAAGACAATGTTCAGGTGAATGCTTCTACAAGACCCCCCCTCTCGTCTCACAAACACTCCCCAATGTCAGTTCACTTTTTTATTATCCCACTAGCACAACCAGGCTACAGGCCAAGGGTGCAGTCAGACATGTTGTTTCTCACACAATCAAATCAAACAGTGTGCCTCCCTATAACCGCTCCTTCCTGTGGTGATAGGCCACATAAGCACTCTTCCAGTGCGGGCCAGCCGTGCATGTGCAGCGCTTCGCGGACTGTCATACACTCTCCCCCCGACAAAGGGTGCTGCTCTCTCTCGGAAAGGAGAGCGATCTGGTGGGCATGCGTAGTGTCAAACTGGGTACAGGGCACGATAGACGGACTACAATTCCCTGTCACCCACCTCAATTCAAAGGAATCGGAGCTCAGGCTCAGGGGGATTCAGAGCCTGTCCTCTGGGAAATCACAAAACTAATAGGGATAACTCACTGTCACCTCTCAGAGGAAGTCTATGTACGGCTGATGACGTACATAGACAATTCGCTGCTGTGCACTCAATCGAGACAAGAATTCTTAGTCTGCTCTGGGAACGCCTGAAACTTCTAGGTTTCAGAATAAACACAGGAAAGAGCATTCTGATTCCCACGCAGACAATCTCTTTCCTAGGTCTAACCCTAGATTCGGTATCATTCAAGCTCGCCTCAAGGAAACGTATAAGAACATTCCAGAATTGCCTAGCACTTCTTCGCAGAGGGAACCTGGTCTCTTTCAAAACATGCCTACGGCTGTGGGGTTTGATGGCATCGGCTTTAGTGGTCATCCCATTAGGGCGCTTGAATATGAGAGGGTTTCAACGCTGGGTCTCTTCTCTAGGTCCCAATACATCACCATGTACAGATCTCCATAGATTTCACGGTAGCACTGCACTCCTGGAGAGACCCGACATTTCTGTCGCAGGGTGTCCAGATGGACACTGTTTTCGCCCAAAAATTAGTCCTGACAGACACATCTCTCTCGGGTTGGGGTGCGACCCACGAGGTGCTGAACGGGGTGTGGGGACCCCATCTCCGTTCCACTCACATAAACTGCCTGGAACTCCTTGCAGTGTCCCTAGCATTAAAGTCGTTTCTCCCATTTATGGAGGGTCGTCATGTTCTAGTCAGAACAGACAATACCACGGTTGTGGCTTACATAAACAGACAAGGGGGACTGCGATCCCCTCACTTACACACACTGGTACACAGAGTGATTATGTGGAGCAGTGTGCATCTCCAGTCAACGAGAGCTACTCATGAACCAGTAGTGCTGAATTTGAGGGCATGTTTACTCTCCTGGGGGAACCCTCTATATGGGGAGTGGAAGCTCCACCCAGAGTTGGCCAATCAGGTTTGGATTCGCTTCGGCATTCCAGCAGTGGATCTTTATGCATTGAGGGAGAATACACTGTGTCCCCTGTTATTTTCCCTGAGGGGTCGGGATGCACCGATCAGAATGGACGCGTTGGCAAATGAGTGACCATGTGACCTCCTGTATTCATTCCCCCTACTGGCCCTGATCGCTCTCTCTGTTTCTCATACTAATAGTGCCACATTGGCCAGAAAGACACTGTCTGGCGGAGATCACTCAACTACTATGCGGTCAACTGTGGCACCTCCCGCTGCATTGGGACCTACTGTGCCAGGAGCGCAGGGAGATTTTCCAACCTCTCCCGGAACGGTTGGCACTCTGGGCATGGCCCATGAACGGTTTTATTTGAACACTGCCGGGCTTCCCCAAAATCACATTTAGACTGTTGAGTGCTAGAGCCTCATCCACCAGGTCCCTTTATGATTTGTAAATGGCATGTGTTTGAGGAATGGCGCACCAATTAACAGGCCGTGTCGTTCCAGTGCTCTGTCCCGGTAATCCTGTCGTTTACACAGGAATTATTAGACAAAGGAAAGGCCTTTTCTGCTATTAAGGTATATCTGGCAGCTATTTCGGCTTGTCGTGTTGGTTTTGGGAGCACAACAGTAGGTCAACACCCGTTTTGCCCGTTTGATGAACGGTGCACGTCGTTTGAGTCCAGGGTCCAAACAGCTTGCCCTGTCATGGATCAGTTGTTTTGGATGCTCTATGCCAACAGCCTTTTGAGCCCTCGGATCAGGTGGAGGTTAAGATGCTTTCATTTACGGCAGCACTGTTACTAGCGTTGGCCTCTGCCAAGCGTGCAAGCGACATTCACACGCTCTCAGTGCACTCGTCAATGTGCACAGTTTGCTCCTGGTAACGATAGGGTATCATTGCGGCCAAATCCCGCCTTTATCCCTACGGTTACTAACCCATCTTAGACGTGTCTTCCCCTTGAGCTGGCAGCTTTTCATCCCACACCCAGAACAAATGGTTGCATATGTTCGCGCTCTGTGCCTCTAAATGGACAGGACTAAGTGGTTTAGAAACTGTGATCAGTTGTTCATTTCCTGCTCGAAACCTTACATGGGTAGAGCACTCCATAAACAATGCCTCTCCCACTGGATAGTGGGGGCTATCGCTTTGGTGAAGGTATTGTCTCCTGCTGGCTTACTGGCTCATTCCACTAGAGAAATGGCTGCGCCCTGGGCTTTATTTAAGGGCATATTTATCCAAGATATTTGCGCAGCAGCAAGTTGGGCTTCATCTCATACGTTTGCAAAGTTTAATAGGCTCCATGTCACTGCACCAACACTGGCGCATACTGTTTTAGGTGTAGGATCTTCTGAGGGCCAGGGCCCATTTTGTGTGATGATTCACACAGGGCAGTCGGTCGTCAGGATAAGCTTGTCTGGCAATACAGGAGTTCGTATAGACCATAAGTGAAATACCGAAATGAATACTTGAACGAGAACTTTAGGTTCCAACTGTAACCCCGGTTTTCTGACAGTATGAGTGAGGGATTTCACCAGACCACCCTCCTTGCAGGAGAGAGGAAGAGGTGTTGCTTATATTGAATGACTCCTCGATGCAACGTTGGACCTTTTTATAAAGGCAACACCGACAACACACGTCTCGACGTCCAGCCAATCATGGCTGGCGTAGTGTATTAAAGGCTTCTCACAAATACACTGGGGGCGTATCCCATAAGTATACTATCATACTACACTATATACAAAATCAAGTGGATTTGGCTATTTCAGCCACACCTGTTGCTGACAGGTGTATAAAATCGAGCACACAGCCATGCAATATTTTGTTGTTGCGTGGCCTAATGAACACAACCCTGGTGTGTGTTCTGTGTTGCGTGTTAGTGTGTGTGTGTGTGTTTTGCACTGGCTAATATGGAATATGTGTGTGTTTCAGAGGTGTCCAACCTGCTGGTAGTAACTAAGGAACGAGTGCTGGTCCCCCAGACACCCCTGCAGGAGAGCCAACTCAGCTTCCACAGGATCCTCAAGGAAGAGATATTACAGGTACAGTACCACACACCGAACCAGGCACGTGCACAGATAGGGGTCTTCCTGTGCCCAAGCACCTGCCCATTTACCCTCCTACTTGCCAAGTGCCCTTTTGGGTGATGAGTGAGGTATTTCACCAGACCATCCTATATATATATATTTTTTTTGTGCAGTAGCCCTAATACATTATCATAGCATATTGGCTATATGCCTGGCCTACCAATATTGTTATTCTCAGACCATATTTCATTTCATAATTAGAGTTTTGATAACAAAATATATCTGTGGGCGTATCACTTGCAAGGCACAGCTGAGCATAAATGTAAATAATTTTACTGCATTGATGTTACCTGCATCTGATGGTCAGTCTCAGCGGAGGGAGGCAGAGAGCAGCAGAGGGTCTAGCTCTCACGGTCCCTGCTCTCTCCTTTCCTCCTGTGAGACTGACCAGAGAGGGGACATTGTCCTCCACCTGATGCCGAAACTCAATTCACACTGCATCCCCCTCAGGCACAAATTCATGTTGTTCCTATGACGAGAGAAGTTAAATATTCCTTCATATTAAAATAGACACGATGAGCTGCTAATATTAAAATGCAGGCCTATCGATACACTTGGCTACTCATTCATTCCAGCTGCAGCGCGAGTGGAAGTAGGGAGCGCGTTTTATGTTTTGTAAAAGTGCTGAAATAAATACGTAGAAATGAACTCGCTCATAAAATCAGCAGCTCTTTGCTGTATTCTTTCAAAGTTTCTCTCTTGGTCATAGTTTTAAAAGTTTGATAAAATCACAGGTAGGCTAGTCTCAAACATTTGCTGTGGGGTCCTGAAAGCTGTAGGCACGGTGATATGAGCTATCCGACTGGCCAGTGCAGTAGCCGCGCTTGATTTAGCCACAGTTCTTCTGGTAGGCGGTCATTGTCCCTTCAGACAAATGAAATGGTTCAAAATGGGAACATTTGGCCTACACGGCGTGCAGGGCTTCTGAATCAAGTGCACCTACCGCCAACAGCGCAAGACAAATTAAACAATTCAATGAGATGGCAAACCTTTACGGTTGGCTTTTCTACAGAAATGTTTGGTGATCAACTAGGAATGCCTTACATATCGGCCAGTCGACCGTGATCGACCTGTTGGTGACCACTGGTCTAGACTCTAGCTAACTACCGCATACAACAAAGATCCACATGCCACTAGCCAGCCAGCCACATATCATGAGTTAGTATATATATATATATATATATATATATATATATATATATATATATATATATATATATATATATATATATGAGTTAGTGAATATTATTCTATGAAGTTATTATTTAAGGGCATTGAAGATAATGTTTGCATGTTTGACACCCCCACTCTACACATCCAGTACATACCCGATCAGTCACATCCAGTACATACCCTATCAGTCACATCCAGTACATACCCTATCAGTCACATCCAGTACACACCCCCATCAGTCACATCCAGTACACACCCCTATCAGTCACATCCAGTACATACCCTATCAGTCACATCCAGTACATACCCCTATCAGTCACATCCAGTACACACCCCTATCAGTCACATCCAGTACACACCCCTATCAGTCACATCCAGTACATACCCCTATCAGTCACATCCAGTACACACCCCTATCAGTCACATCCAGTACATCGGCTGAAAGAGACTTTGTCAATCTTTTATTTTTCTTGCCACTTAAGTCCTTCAGTGTTTTCTTACTGGTGTCAGTCACCAGTGTGTGTTTACGGTGTGTGTGTGTGTATCTCGTGAGTGTGTCTTGACTAACTCGCTCTCCTCTCTCCCTCTCTCCTGCCTCAGGGAGAGCACCTGGGGCTGGGTACCCGGACAAACATCTATGCTGGAGTACTGAAGGTGAAGAGTGCGGAGGATGAGGATGCTGGATACTCTTCCTCTCAGGATGTCAAAGTAGTGCTGAAGGTGCTGGGGTCCGGACACAGGGACATCTCTCTGGTAAGACACACACACACTGTTTCCATCCTGTGATAACTTTAGGGACTCCCACTAGAAGAGTAACTTCTGAGAGTATGTGAGTGATGTTCTGTGGCAATATTCTGCCACATTAGCTGACTGACTCTCTCCTCTCTCTCTCATCTCCATCTCTCCTGCTCTCTCTTTTTCTCTCTCTCACCTCCATCTCTCCCGCTCTCTTTTTCTCCCGCTCTCCCTTTTTCTCCCTCTCTCCCCAGGCCTTCTTTGAGACAGCCAGTATGATGCGGCAGGTCTCCCATAAGCACATCGCCCTGCTCTATGGAGTCTGTGTACGCCACCTGGAGAGTGAGTACACACACAAACACACACCCTACGCTGCCATGGTAACCTGCATGACACATCTAAACCTTAAACTCACTTCTTAATCCATCCTTCTGTTACTGTAAGAAGTGGTAATACAGGACCTACACTGTTAGTGAATGTGATAGGACTTGCCATTATTTACAAATACCGAATTGGGCATTTTTATACATGACCCTAAGCATGATGGAATGTTAGTTGCTCAATTAACTCAGGAACCACACCTGTGTGGAAGCACCTGCTTTCAATGTACTTTCAATATCCCTCATTTACTCGAGCGTTCCCTTGTCTTTTGTTACTTATAGGTGTCACTGTACTGTTTCCCAAAACACAAGACAAACCAGTCGTTCTGTTGTGGTGGCCAGCGGGCAGAATATTCCCTGAGTGCGTCTGTGTGTGTGTGTGTGTGTGTGTGTGTGCGGTGCATTGACTGTCCCTCTCTCTCCCCCAGATATCATGGTGGAGGAGTTTGTCCAGTTCGGTCCGTTGGATCTGCTCATGCGAAGACAACACAGTCCTCTCGGTACACCATGGAAGTTCCAGGTGGCCAAACAACTGGCCAGTGCTCTCAGCTACCTGGTAAGACACACACCAAAGACTTCAGTCACCCAAAGCCGTAGAGTGGACCATCTGCGTTGACCTTATCTTGCACTGACTCTATGTACACTCACAAGACTATACCCACTCACTTACACACACACACTACACACACACACATACTTTCACAATCATCATATGGTGCTGCTACAATGTTCTTTATTGTACTCTTATTATTATCTACCCTGATGCCTAGTCGCTTTCTCCATACCTAGATGTACATGTCTACCTCAAATACCTTGTACTCCTCCACATTGATCTGGTACTGGCACTCCCTGTATGTACCCTGTCTATTTTATTCCTCTTGGGATATAACAAAAAAAAACTCTGCATCGTTGGTAAAGTCTCATAAGGAAGCATTTCACGGTAAACTCTACTACACCTGTTGTATTCAGCGCATGTGACAAATACAATTAGATTTGATGTGACTCTCTCTCGTGTGTGTGTGTGTGTGCGTGCGTGCGTGCATGCAGGAGGATAAGAAGCTGGTGCATGGCTTTGTGTGTACCAAGAACATCCTGCTGGCCAGAGACGGAGTGGACAGTGAGGGAGGACCCTTCATCAAGCTCAGCGACCCCGGCATACCCATCACTGTGTTGACCAGAGAGGGTACGACTTCACTGAATCATTTCTGTGTGGCAAGTTATGCACAATGTGTGCCAGACAACCACCATATTCAATGACCGTTTTTGTTGTCATCCAGAGCATCTCATCTTGTTTTGCTGTAGGGATCCACATGAGCTCTGACAGGACAAGGGCCCAGTGTGAGATCATATAAATATGAAGCCTCCGTTGTAAAAGTATATTGAGTTCCGAAGGGTTTGTGACCCAGGAGAATGTCTTCACAGTCATATAATATATGCTGTTTCAGCACACGCTTTTATCCAAAGCGACTTAACAGTCATATGTGCATGCATTTTACGTATGGGTGGTCCGCGGGATCGAACCCACGACCCTGACGTTGCAAACGCCGTGCCCGACCAGCTGAGCTACAAAAGACCACCCGTGTTAGTGAGGTTTTGTCGGGGAATTGTTGTTTTCAGGAAGGATACTGTACGAGGACACTTCTCACATTCCATATTTCCCTCCGACGGCATCATGTTTCTGTTCGGCAACCATTTACGGTGTCTGTGGCTGAGTGAAGACGGTTAAACAGACCAGAGGAGTTAATGACTGGACTGGATGTCTCCGTGTGAAAGTCCACTGGGACATTTGAATCTGACAAATGAGAAGACGCTTTCATCCCAATCTCTATTTCCCCTCTCCGCACCGCTTTCTGTCCTTCTCCCCACCCACTCTCCTTTTCCCACTCTCTCCCCTTATTCTCTGTACTTCCTCCTGGACTCTCTCCTTTTCCCGCCTCTTCCCTCCATCACCCCCCCCCCCCCCTTCTGTTTATGTACTGTGTTACTGGCATGGCATGGCTGTGGATTCCTGTCAGTTGGGAGTGAATTGACTCCGGGCCAGAGAGAGGCTGGGTGGCCTGGGTCACATGACGGGGAAGGCAGAGCCCACTACACAGGGAGAGAGAGAGAGAAGGGAGAGAGAGAGACAGAGAGTGCAACAAAAGTAATACAGTAAATGTATCAGAGAGGGAAGACAGGACGACAAACATATTAACACTGACAAAACCTCTCCCCCTCCCCAACAGTTTGTTGTGTGTGTTCAGTACAATAGAGTGTGTTTTTACACCGAATGTGAATGTGTTCGTACAGTGAGCGGCGGGTAGGAGCGTTGGGCCAGTAACCGAAAGTTTGCTGGATCGAATCCCCTAGCCACCAAGGTATAAATCTGCCCTTGAGCAAGGCAGTTAAACACCCAACAACAACTGCTGCCCGGGCACTGATGACGTGGATGTCGATGTTTAAGGCAGCCCCCCCCCCTCCCTCACCTCTCTGATTCAGAGGGGTTGGGTTAAATGCGGGAGACACGTTTCAGTCAAATGCATTCCCCTCTCCCCGTATAGTGTACACAAACACATACCGTGTGCCTAAGGCTGTGTTTGTGCCACCCTGCAGAGTGTGTGGACCGGATCCCATGGATCGCTCCAGAGTGTGTGAAGGACTCTACCAACCTGAGTGTAGCGGCCGATAAGTGGGGCTTCGGCACCACACTCTGGGAGATCTGCTATGACGGAGAAGTGCCCCTCAAAGACAAGAAACTCACTGAGGTACACGCCTGCACACACACACACACACACACCTTGATCCACTTGTAAGATACTACCAATACATATCTGTAACAAATGTATTGCAACCCAGAGTAATACACCGTGCTTGACTTGAACTGAAATAAGTGCCGGTTCTCATTTTGGGTACCGGTGCTGTTTATATTTCAGTGCAGGAGCTCCACAATACTTATGATCTAATATTCTATAAGAGGAACAGGAGCGCCACCATACTCGTGAGCTAATGTTCTATAAGAGGAACAGGAACTCAAGCAGTAGAACCTTTTTTTTTAGGGGGCGGTACTCAGTTCCTGCCCAGGACAAGCACGGATAATACATGCCCTCATGCTTGCTCTGCCTTGATAACTAATGAGGTTTCTCTCTCTCCCCCCGTGAGTAGAAGGAGAGGTTCTATGCAGCGGAGTGCCAGTTGGCTACCCCAGACTGCAAAGAGCTGGCTGAACTGATGACTCACTGCATGACCTACGACCCCCACAAACGCCCCTTCTTCAGGGCCATTGTCAGAGACATAGACACGCTGGAGGAGCAGAGTACGTGTTTCTGTGTGTGCTTGTTAGTGTTGTCACGATACCAGTATTGCGATACTAGGAAGTAAGGAAGGAGAGGAAACAAAACAGGAAGCGGACTTAATTTATTGAGGAAAACAGACCTACTGTTGATAACAAACAGAATAATGTTGTCATCCAGAGACACATTTATTTATTTTGCAAGCTATAGCACACAATGTCTGACATAAAGTAGGTCTATCAAGGACCATAGAGTTTAGTCTTTCATTTTTTTTGCCAAGGAAATCGTGTTACTGGTGTGTGTGTGTGTATGTGTACGTCTGTGTGTGACACGTGGGAGGAGCTGTGTGTGTTTGTGTGCATACGTATCTGTACGAAGGCTCTTTGAATGTATGCAGTAAGTCATGTGTCATCATTCCCCTGCTACTCTTCCTGTGGCTGCAGCTTTCGCAACCGCTAACACGGCTCCTAATAAAATACTAAATACCCCCTGTAAGAGCAGCCGTTCCCAATCGCTAGCTAGAGAGAGAGCTTGCAAGAGTGTGTGTGTGTATGAGTGTTGTGTGCGAGTGAACCCAGGAAACTACATCTCCCCCTAAACTGGACCCCTTGGATATGCATATTGCCCTTAATACTCCCACACTGTGGCCAGAATGAGGTACTGCAGTCATGTCGCAGATCCACATCCATCATACTGGTGTGCTGTAGCTTCGCTGAATAAACCCACTCACTGTACAAGTTGTCGGGGGTAACAGTGTGTGTGTCCCTCCACCAGACCCCTCTATCAAGCCGGCGCCCACTCAGGAGGTCGACCCCACTCTGTTCCAGAAGAGGTTCCTCAAGAGGATCCGCGATTTGGGGGAGGTAAACGCACGTTTCTGTGTTTTTCAATGCGTCAGAGAATGAGTGGGTGTGTATGCAGTTACCGCTAGGCGTGTCACGGTGTGTGTTCCTGAGTCTCTTTAGGCTGACGTGGATGGTGTATAACGGGAACGTGGGTATGTAACTGGCTGTCTGCGTGCGTAGGGTCACTTTGGCAAGGTGGAGCTGTGTCGGTACGACCCCAGAGGGGACCGGACAGGGGAGCTGGTAGCAGTGAAGAGTCTCAAACCAGAGAACAGGGAGGAGCAGAGCAACAACCTTTGGAGTGAGATAGGAATCCTTAAAGAACTCTACCACGAGAACATCGTCAAGTACAAGGGCATCTGCCAGGAGGAGGGTGAGCGAGAGGAACGCATACCCCTGCCACACGCGCACGGACGTAGACACGCACGCAGGCATGTACACTAGCATCACCTGTGCTGAGTCCGCTCAAACCTCTTTATCTGTGTATGTGTAGGAGGCAGAGCCATCAAGTTGATCATGGAGTACCTGCCTGCTGGCAGTCTAAAGGAGTACCTGCCCCATAACAGAGGACAGACCAGCCTGAAGACCCTGCTTAGCTATGCTGTCCAGATCTGTCAGGTACTGCAACTGTCTAAACCCTAACCCTAGCTTCGTGTCCAACCCTAACCCTAGCTTCATGTCCACATCCCGGTTCAACCCCTACCCTAGCTTCATGTCCAACCCTAACCCTAGCTTCATGTCCAACCCTAACCCTAGCTTCATGTCCAACCCTAACCCTAGCTTCATGTCCAACCCTATCCCTAGCTTCATGTCCAACCCTATCCCTAGCTTCATGTCCAACCCTATCCCTAGCTTCATGTCCAGCCCTATCCCTAGCTTCATGTCCAACCCTATCCCTAGCTTCATGTCCAACCCTAACCCTAGCTTCATGTCCAACCCTAACCCTAGCTTCATGTCCAGCCCTATCCCTAGCTTCATGTCCAGCCCTATCCCTAGCTTCATGTCCAACCCTATCCCTAGCTTCATGTCCAACCCTAACCCTAGCTTCATGGCCAACCCTATCCCTAGCTTCATGGCCAGCCCTATCCCTAGCTTCATGTCCAACCCTATCCCTAGCTTCATGTCCAACCCTATCCCTAGCTTCATGTCCAACCCTAACCCTAGCTTCATGTCCAACCCTATCCCTAGCTTCATGTCCAACCCTATCCCTAGCTTCGTGTCCAACCCTAACCCTAGCTTCATGTCCAACCCTAACCCTAGCTTCGTGTCCACATCCCGGTTCAACCCTAACCCTAGCTTCGTGTCCACATCCCGGTTCAACCCTAACCCTAGCTTCGTGTCCACATCCTGGTTCAACCCAAACCCTAGCTTCGTGCCCTAACCCTGACCCTAGCTTCGTGTCCACATCCCGGTTCAACCCTAACCCTTGCTTTCTTTCCAGCCCTAACCCTAGCTTCGTGTCCACATCCCGGTTCAACCCTAACCCTAGCTTCGTGTCCACATCCCGGTTCAACCCTAACCCTAGCTTCGTGTCCAACCCTAACCCTAGCTTCATGTCCAACCCTAACCCTAGCTTTGTGTCCACATCCCGGTTCAACCCTAACCCTAGCTTCGTGTCCACATCCCGGTTCAACCCTAACCCTAGCTTCGTGTCCACATCCCGGTTCAACCCTAACCCTAGCTTCGTGTCCACATCCCGGTTCAACCCTAACCCTAGCTTCGTGTCCACATCCTGGTTCAAACCAAACCCTAGCTTCGTGCCCTAACCCTGACCCTAGCTTCGTGTCCACATCCCAGTTCAACCCTAACCCTTGCTTTCTTTCCAGCCCTAACCCTAGCTTCGTGTCCACATCCCGGTTCAACCCTAACCCTAGCTTCGTGTCCAACCCTAACCCTAGCTTCATGTCCAACCCTAACCCTAGCTTTGTGTCCACATCCCGGTTCAACCCTAACCCTAGCTTTGTGTCCACATCCCGGTTCAACCCTAACCCTAGCTTCGTGTCCACATCCCGGTTCAACCCTAACCCTAGCTTTGTGTCCACATCCCGGTTCAACCCAAACCCTAGCTTCGTGTCCACATCCCGGTCCAACCCTAACCCTAGCTTTGTGTCCACATCCCGGTTCAACCCTAACCCTAGCTTTGTGTCCACATCCCGGTTCAACCCTAACCCTAGCTTTGTGTCCACATCCCGGTTCAACCCTAACCCTGACCCTTAGCCCTGGTTATGGGAACATTATTTTTATTTTATTGATAGTTAAATAATAGGATAAATTCCTCCCCTCTCTCCAGGGAATGGACTATCTGGGATCTCGGAATTACATCCACCGGGATCTGGCAGCCCGGAATGTTCTGGTGGAGAACGAGAGCACGGTGAAGATTGGAGACTTCGGCCTGACCAAGAGCATCAAGGGCAACGAGGGATATTACACAGTCAAAGATGACCTGGAAAGCCCTGTGTACTGGTGAGAGGACTGGACTACTGCGGACTACTGTTGTTTTATCCCACCTGGTGCAAGAGCTTCTGGTCCCATGTGTGTGGCTTTAACCCCCCCGAGAGTTGATTGACGCATCTGTGCGCCAATCAAAGTATCATAATCAAAACAATCCCCATCAAAATCTGTCCGGTTTAAGCCAGAGAGATGTTTCCGCATCTGCGGTGAAAGTTGGAGAGAGCTAGAGCGGTGTTTGTCAGACCGTGAGACATCCCGAAAGGCTTGTGTTCTCAAGAAAATGTCTAACGGTTTGACCTCCAAAATATTATGGAAAGGGGAGACTCTCACCATAGTGTTCTCCATTTTGCTCTACGAACCCCACAAGGGTCACGGGACTCAGAAAAAAAGGGGTTAAATATGTGAAGAAAGAAAGAACTATTCCCTCAGCTTTCTTATATGTCCTAGATACAGGACAAACACTTCAAAACTTTGCCGTTTATGAATGTGTAATTCAATGTTTTTCTCTGGGCTATAGTAGTAAAGACCAAATTCAATATTTTATTCAAAATTCAAAAATCAAATAGCTAAATGATCCTCATTATGACCATCTTAAAACAATTCCATATGTCAGTTCATAAACACCCCCCCCCCCCCACACCTTTTAAGAATTAAAGAGAGAGCATGTTGGATTCCTGAGAGTTTGTGTCTTTGTGTAGATAGTGATTTACAGTGTGATGTATGTTGGCGTGTTTCCTCTGTCTTCCCATGTACCAGGTATGCCCCTGAGTGTTTGGTCCACTGTAAGTTCTACCTGGCCTCTGATGTCTGGTCCTTCGGTGTCACCATGTACGAGCTGCTCACCTACTGTGAGAATGCCATCAGCCCCATGCCGGTCAGCACACACACACACACACACACACACACACACAATTACACAAGCATGCACGCATACACACACACCTAAGCCTGGCAGCACAGCCTTCCATCCCACTGATCGAGGCAGGTGGTGCCAGTCTATTCCCAGGGTGGCTAATGACTCACCAAGGGGCTCTGCCCACTCCTCATAGCCTGTGCCATCACACACACACATCCTTCCAACTCCCTGATTGCTCAAGCTATACCAATATGTCCTCTCTAATCAACACCCTGTAGCCATGATCATTACATATCTATTAAGGCTTATTCCTACACTTTACCACACTGTTCAATTCACAGAAACTGGTTCACGGTTGATAGGTATTACCATCTTATATGCTTTAGTTGCCACCATTAAGAGACTGCTTTGAAACATGTTCTAGAATTGTAGATGGAATGCAGTGGTTTAGTTTGACTATTTTCTTCTGACTGCCTTTGTATCAACAACAATGCATCAACAATAGAACTCTATAGGGCTCAGTAGGGGCCACGCCCCTCTTTTGGCAAACATTTCTGGGGTGAACCATTTAATTTAAAAGATTAGATTTAAAAAAACAGCGATGTATGAAAGAAAAGTCAAGGGTACAAGACTGTGTACATACTGTACCAGAGTTAGGGGAGAAACAAACTACTCATCCCATGCAGCATTGCGGTCTGTATCTTCCAATCACAGAGCAGATATAAGCCATTGGAATCGTTCCCAAAGATGGTGGGTAAATATGGTTTACTCAGGCCGCTTACCACTGAAAAAAATTGGCAATGTTTCTGTCTGTGTAAGTGGCCGTTTCTCTTGCGTGAGCATGCTTTTCCTGCTTAAGCTTGTGTTTCCTCCATCATATCTGGCGCAAGAGGGAACAGCTACTTATTGTCCCCTCCCACTTGCCCTACCTGCCAGAAAAAAATGAGCCAGCCAACACAGGTTGAAACATTCATAACCGATGGGCACGACATCAACATAGGAATTGTTTTTCAGTCTCGGGTGCACAGTAATATCGCTTTCACTAATATTTAAATATCACTATGGGTTACGAGGATTGTAAAATCCACTTCCGGAATCTCGTCAGAGCCCTCGGTCAGTCCTGTCTTCACTGGCTAGATGGGAGGAGTCATTTTGTTTCATCGTGTTTCCATGGCAACTCATCTCTTCTCCCCTTCCCCCCTCTTTGTCCCACAGGTGTTCCTGAAAATGATTGGTCCTACTCGGGGCCAGATGACAGTGACGCGATTGGTCAAGGTGCTGGAGGAGGGGAAGAGGCTGCCCCGTCCTGAAAGTTGTCCTGGAACGGTAAGATCTACCAGAGATATTAGCGAAAGGAGGAAATAAGATTCCCATTGGACAACGAATGGAGGAACGAATAACGTCTCACCCAGCAGACTGTCGACCAATCACGTTCACATTGCCATGCTGCGTCACGCGGATGCTAAGCTAATCGTCACGCAATCCCTTCTCAAAGTCAGGGTATGAGTCGAGAAAAGTGCCTATTTTCCTCCGAAGGTACACAATTCCATTACATATAGCATGTTAATTATCTCACCTCTCTGAAAATATTTGTAACGTTGTACTTCTTGTTGATGAAACTCATGCTAATGTTGGGTTTTTGAACTAGCGCCCAAATCACTCCTTGTCCCAAAATTGCCCAGAATGCACCGTACGGCCCATTGGCATAGCATGGGCAACGTACACAATGGGCGATAATATGATTGCAATGGAGTTTCCCATCTCCTCAAAAGTATCTCTGGATCTACCTACGTATCTACCTTTGGAAGGTATTCAGACCCCTCAACTTTTTTCACGTTGTTAGCTTATAGCTTTATTTTAACATGTATTAAATAGTTTTTTCCCCATAATGACAAAGGAAAAGCAGGTTTTTAGAAATGTTTGCTAATTTACAAAAACAAAAAAACGGAAATATCACAGTTACGTAGGTATTCAGACCCTTTACTCAGTACTTTGTTGAAGAACCTTTAGCAGCGATTACAGCCTTGAGTCTTCTTGGGTATGACGCTACAAGCTTGGCACACCTGTATTTGCGGAGTTTCTCCCATTCTTCTCTGCAGATCCTCTCAATCTCTGTCAGGTTAGATGGGGAGAGTTGCTGCACAACTATTTTCAGGTCTCTCCAGAGATGTTCGATCGGGATCAAGTCCGGGCTCTGGCTGGGCCACTCAAGGACATTCAGAGACTTGTCCCGAAGCCACTCCTGCGTTGTCTTGGCTGTGTGCTTAGGGTTGTTGACCTGTTGGAATGTGAACCTTCGCTCCAGTCGGAGATCCTGAGCGCTCTGGAGCAGGTTTTCATCAAGGATCTCTCTGTACTTCAGATTAAAAATTGTATTTGTCACATGTGCCGAATAGAACAGTGAAATGCTTACTTATAAGCCCTTAACAAACAATGCGGTTTTCAGAAAAATACCCACGCAAAAATAAATAAAAGTAACAAATTATTAAAGAGCAGCAGTAAAATAAAAATAGTGAGGCTATGTACAAGGGGTACCGGTAGAGTCAATATGCGGGGGCAGCGGTTGGTCGAGGTAATATGTACAGTTAAAGTCGGAAATGTACATACACTTAGGTCTTCCAAATGGACAATGACCCCAAGCATACTGCCAAACCCTCTGTAATGCCTTGCGGTCGGAGGCCGAGCAGTTGCCATACCAGGCAGTGATGCAACCAGTCAGGATGCTCTCGATGGTGCAGCTGTAGAACCTTTTGAGGATCTGAGGACCCATGCAAAGTCTTTTCAGTCTCCTGAAGGGGAAAAAGTTTTGCTCCGTTCATCTTTGCCTTGACTCCCAGTCCCTGCCGCTGAAAATATCCTCACAGCATGATGCTGCCGCCATTATGCTTCACCGTAGGGATGGTTCCAGGTTTCCTCCAGACGTGACGCTTGGCATTCAGGCCAAAGAGTTCAATCTTGGTTTCATCAGACCAGAGAATCTTGTTTCTCATGGTCTGAGAGTCTTTGGGTGCCTTTTGGCAAACTCCAAGCAGGCCGTCATGTGTCTTTTACTGAGGAGTGGCTTCCGTCTTACCACTCTACCATAAAGGCCTGATTGGTGGAGTGCTGCAGAGATGGGAGAACCTTCCAGAAGGACAACCATCTCCACAGAGGAACTCTAGAGCTCTGTCAGTGACCATCGGGTTCTTGGTCACCTCACTGACTAAAGCCCTTCTCCTCCGATTGCTCAGTTTGGCCGGGCGGACAACTCTAGGAAGAGTTAGTGGTTCCAAGCTTCTTCCATTTAAGAATGATGGAGGCCACTGTGTTTATGCGGACCTTCAATGCTGCAGAAATGTTTTGGTACCCTTCCCCAGATCGGTGCCCCGACACAATCCTGTCTCTGAGCTCTATGGACAATTCCTTTGGCTTCATAGCTTGGTTATTGCTCTGACATGCACTGTCAACTGTGGGACCTTATATAGACAGTTGTGTGCCTTTCCAAATCATGTCCAGTCAATTGAATTTACCACAGTTGGACTCCAATCAAGTTGTAGAAACATCTTGAGGATGATCAATGGAAACAGGATGCACCTGCACTCAATTTTGAATCTCAAAGCAAAGGGTCTGAATACTTATGTAAATATGGTATGTTTTTTTCTGTTTAATATATTTGCAAAAATGTCTAAAAACCTGTTTTCACTTCGTCATTATGGGGTATTGTGTGTAGGTTGCTGAGTTTCCTTTTTGTTTATTTAATCCATTTTAGAGTAAGGCTGTAACGTAACAAAAAATATATGGGTCTGAATACTTTCCGAAGGCACTGTGGCTACCTACCGGCGTTTAGTCACCCCACCACTCACAATATGCGCTCTCTTCTCAATATGTCACTCAATTTACCATCCTCAAGAGAATTTATTTCAGCAATTCATGGAGCTAGAAAAGTGCACTTTGTCAATAAAAACGGTCGTTATTTTTTCTTTACATTGTTATCGTAAGACTAAGGGCTGAAGCGTTACAGATTGTACAATTTACATTTTAAGTTAATTTCCTATTGAGCTGACATGTGTCACGTTTACCGTGAATGCAGTCTCCCCTAACGTGGGAACGTTGCCTTTAAATTTCAATCACGCTGTAACGCTGAACTTCCGCGTTACGGATGGAATAGAGCCCGAGAGGAATTCGGCAATACTAGAAATTGCATGACTAGAAATCTTTGTGTGTAATCTAACTGTGTGTGTGTGTGTGTGTGTGTGTGTGTGTGTGTTGAAAGTGTACGAGCTGATGTTAGAGTAGATGTTAGAGTAATAATGATTATTTTCTCTGTGTTTTTGCAGGTGTATGAGCTGATGAGGAAGTGCTGGGAGAACACCCCCGCGATGAGGATCACTTTCAAGAGTCTCATTGACGAGTTCACCCGCATGCTCACCAACAGCAGCGTGTAAAACATGGCAGCCGCCTTACCTATCACACAGACAATCTCAGGAGTAAAGAGTGAAAGGTCAAGGGTCACAGACCATGGTGACCTGGACTAAAAACCCACATGTATCGGAATCAGTGCTACAAGACACTTTATTTCACACTGTCGCTGACTTCCTCTATATTTTCACTTTTTGTTTTTTAAGATGCTCTACTATAGATCACATAATATATGGATGTATACATACATTGCGTATAGAATGAAACACATCCCAACACGTAGCTTTGACCCCTCACTGTATGTGACACTGACCCTAGTCACGTTGACAGATGAATGAGCCCACTAGCCAACCACTGAGCTGTCCGTCGGCTGATATGCCACCTGGGAGCTACCGCAGTGTGACCTTTCCCCTTTTTATTAGAGCGCATCAGCTCCGCCTTTTTCATATTGCTACATGCAGTATTTACTCTGTCTGTGGACTTGTATCATAATCATTAAACCCAGAGGGAGAGGGGTCCTTAGTTGGACCTGTGTAAGATAGACCTTTTCTCTGTGAAGGACCATGGTATATGTGAGCTCCTTTGTGAGGGATTGCTGCGGCCACTGTGAAGATGACACTGTGAAAAAGCCAACCACATATATTTAAGTGACCAGGATTCTGACATTCACACCCTGCCCCATCGGACCAGGGACTGCATGGATCCAAGCCACCTCTCTGGGAGTGGTGAAAGATGAGTGGGATACAGTATACTGTAGCAGTGGGTTGGATTGCATTAGGGAGAATGGATGGGTGATGACAGTATCAGTCAAGCCCAGACAGCTGCACCTCCCCTTTTTAAGACTGAACCTGTTGCAGCTCCTCTTTAAACGCAGAACCCTGGATGGAATACTGTAGAACCACCTCGGGAACTAGAACCAGCCGAATAACTTTCTCTCTGGTGTTCCTTTCATCATGCGATGTTCCACGTTCTGTTGTCAACGCTCGTGCACGTAACGCTTGTGGTGGGGTCAGCATGAAAGAAGAGCCTATAAACAATCTGATTTGAGACCAGTTAACAGGTAAAACCACAGAAATAGAATTAGTGGAACATGTTATACCTGTGAGGGGACACTTGAGGGCAGTATAGTGTTACATATTTTAATCCCAAACCTTTCTGTACTCTGCTCAGATTTCTAAACAGCTTAAGTATAGCCATAATGTGTATGTCAGATATTGCATGTCTTTTATTGAAATTATTATTTTTTTAATTCTACAGAATGACAGATTGTGTGTGTGGGTGTGTGGATGGATGGACAGAAGGAAGGAGACAAAAGAGAAACATGCTGACTGCACCGGGCATGCGCATGTGTGTGTACCATCGCGCGCATTGTTGATTTTTGTCCAGCCGCAGGTTGAAATATCAAAACGAACTCTGAACCAACTATATTAATTTAGGGACAGGTCGAAACACATGAACATTTAGCTAGTTAGCTTGCTGGGATATAAAAATGAGGTTGTTATTTTACTGAAATGCACAAGGTCCTTTTTTCCCCTGGATCTTTGTAGAATTTTGACCCATTTTGAGTCACACAAAATCGTGTGTTCTCTACTCTGACAATTAATCCACAGATAAAATGGGACATTTTGTTTGTTTCTGGTAATCTCTTCTCCAGTCTGTCTTATTCTTCCTATTCATCTTCTGTGGACTTTATATGGCGGTTGGCAACCAACTTTAAGGTGCATTACCACCACCAACTGGACTGGAGTATGAACCTCAGTTCAGCTTTCAATCACCCATGTGGGTATACAGTGCATACGGACAGTATTCAGACCCCTCGACATTTTCCACATTTTGTTACATTACAGCATCATTCTAAAATGGATTAAATCGTTTTTTTCCCATCAATCCACACACACTACCCCATAATGACAAACAAAACAAAAAAGTTTAGAAATTTTAGCAAAGTTATTAAAAATAAAAAGCTGTATTCACATTTACATAACTATTCAGACCCTTTCCTCAGTACTTTGTTGAAGCATCTTTGGCAGCGATTACAGCCTCGAGTCTTCTTGGGTATGACGCTACAAGCTTGGCACACCTGTATTTGTGGAGTATCTCCCATTCTTCTCTGCAGATCCTCTCAAGCTCTGTCAGGTTGTATGGGGAGTGTTGCTGCACAGCTATTTTCAAGTGTCTCCAGAGATGTTCGATGAGGTTCAAGTCCGGGCTCTGGCTGGGCCACTGAAGGACATTCAGAGACTTGTCCCGAAGCCACTCCTGTGTTGTCTTGGCTGCGTGCTTACGGGCATTGTCCTGTTGGGATGACCGCTCCAGAGCAATGTTTCATCAAGACTTGACGCTTGGCATTCAGGCCAAAGAGTTCAATCTAGGTTTCATCAAACAAGAGAATCTTGTTTCTCATGGTCTGAGAGTCTTTAGGTGGCTTTTGGCAAACTCCAAGCGGGCTATCATGTGCCTTTTACTGAGGAGTGGCTTCCATCTGGCCACTCTACCATATAGGCCTGATTGGTGGAGTGCCGCAGAGATGGTTGTCCTTCTGGAATGTTTTCCCATCTCTACAGAGGAACTGGAGCTCCTTAAGAGTGACCATCAGGGTCTTGGTCACCTCCTTGACCAAGACCCTTCTCCCCCGATTGCTGTTTGGCCAGGCGGCCAGCTCTAAGAAGTATTGGTGGTTCCAAACTTCTTCCATTTATGAATGATGGAGGCCATTGTTTGGTACCCTTCCTCAGATCTGTGCCTTAACACAATCCTGTCTCGGAGCTCTATGGATAATTCCTTCGAGCTAATGGCTTGGTTTTTGCTCTGACATGCACTGTCAACTGTGGGACCTTATATAGACAGGTGTGTGCCTTTCCAAATCATGTCCAATTAATAGATTTTACCACAGGTGGAGTCCAAGTTGTAGAAACATCTCCAGGATGATCAATGGAAACAGGATGCACCTGAGCTCAATCTCAAGTCTCATGGCAAAGGGTCTGAATACTTATATTAATATAAGGTATGTTTTTTATGAATTTGCAAACATTTCTAAAAACTTGTTTTCACTTTGTCATTATAGGGTATTGTGTGTAGATTGATGAGGAAAAACCTGTATTTGATCCATTTTAGAATGAGGCTGTAACGTAACAACATTTTGAAAAAAGTAAAGGGGTCTGAATACTTTCCGAATGCACCGTATGCTTCTAAAAACCAATGAGAAGAAGGGAGAGGCGGGACTTTCAGCGTGTCATGCGTCAAATAGAACCAAGTTCTATTTTAGTTTCTGGCTACGCAGACGCTTGTTGACTCGTGTGAGCAGTTTGGATTAAATTATTCTATTTCTTTTGCAACGCTCGTGCACGTAACGCGAACTGTGTGGTCAGCATGAAAGAAGAGCCTATAAAAAGGTCTGATTAAAGACCAGTTAACAGGTAAAACCACAGAAATAGAAATTAGCGGAACATATATATTTCATGAAATGAATGTGACCCATCCAACATGGCCTACACCACTTACCAGTATCGTTACAGTATGCAGACACAAACAGTAGCACTCGTTACAATGGGAAAAGGTGGTATTGATAAGAACGTTAAGATTTTTTTGCAAAAGGTTAAACAAATATATATATTGGGAAGAGGCAGCCGATGTTTTCGGCAATATGTGTAAAGCAGATGCTTTACTTTGAAACAATCAACAGGTTATTGAAATAGGGGTGAGTTCTATCCATTATATTTCTATGGTTTTAAACTAGGGACAGACCATGTGTGCTCTCAGATAGGGAGCCAGTGAATGAGAGAGACATTTTTTACTTTTTTCAGTCCATGTTTATTCCGGAATGTAAAAGACAATTATTTTTGCTCATAAATGAGAGAAAACAAATCTATTTTTCAGAGGAATAAGACAATAAATAAATGCACAATATAAATGAATAAAATCCCCCCCCCCCCCCCCCCCCCCCCCCAAAAAAAAAACAAAAAAATATGTTTGGTGTGTCAAATTCCTAAAGTCTGATGCAATATTAACTAGAGTTTCTTCTAGATTAAAGCAGTAAATATGCATGCTAAATTTCAATTGCTTCTATAAATAAGTTATTCACAGTAAAGCAATATCAATGTAGTTGTGATATAAAATATTGCAAAATCTACAGTAGAGATTTTAGGTCAGAAATAAATCCACATACTTTCAAAAGAAAACCGTACAAAGCAAAAAGCACACCCAATCTATGTCTACAGCTCGGTAAATGTTCTGTTCAGTCTTAAAATACTTCAGTATTGCAAAGCTTTGTGGTCACACACACAGTTCATATGGTTCAGTACCCTAGGTGCAGGCTCACCCAGTGTAGTACCAACACTTGCGTCACCGCTATGCACCGTGCCTACAGACAGGTCAACTAAACTGTTTCTCCTACAACACTGACTGAGTAGTTATGGGGTAAAGAATCTTGTTTACAATCAATATAACGATACGCCTGGTTGGCAACATGCAGAGATAGGCACAACAGATATATATTTATATATATGGGAGACTCCATAACTGCAACCCCTGGTCAGGTCTCTAGTTCTAGCAAAGCTAAACGCACTCAAGACGAGAGATGCTCAGTTCTGGCCCTTGAGGCCAGTTACACTGCTGATTATTAATTTCCCCCCTCTTTTCAACTGGCACATCATACAGTGTATATGCAAGACTATAGGGAATACTTCCTAAAGGAGACAGACATGTCCTGCAGAGGTAACTGTGCTGTGATTATCAGCCCTATTATTAAATGGTAACAGACCTGTCCTGAAGCCTACCGTAGGAGCCCTCAGCTCAATTCTGGCCACACACACACACACACACACCCATCAGCCAGAGACCGACCAGAGAGAAAGAGAGGAATTCAAATGGAACGACAGTGCCAATAAACGCTGGCTGTGCTCGCAGCAGGAGCTGTTTTTCCCGCCTCTGTCCCTCTCTTTCTCTCCCTCACTGTTGTCTGTTCCCCTCATACCTGCCAAAAGCAGGTTATTAACACACACACACACAAAAAAAGCATAGACTAGACTGAATAACTATAAAAACCTATGGACCTGCTATAGGCAAAGGGGGAAAATGTGCAGGTCAAAATCACTCACACATATCACACACAGAGCTCTGCATAGCACTGTGGCACACGCGGTAATTGCAGAGTGGGGGAGACTGCCGAGAAAAGCTAATACAATCACCAAAACACTATTAAGACAA
The DNA here is from genome assembly GCF_013265735.2 of Oncorhynchus mykiss. Taxonomy (NCBI): domain Eukaryota; kingdom Metazoa; phylum Chordata; class Actinopteri; order Salmoniformes; family Salmonidae; genus Oncorhynchus; species Oncorhynchus mykiss. Next base: position 38,288,661 of record NC_050570.1, read on the forward strand.
CAGACTGGCCTAAAGTGCCTGAATACGTGGCAGACAGACATTATTTACTGCCTGGGTCTGCCTTTTACAGCCACTGACAGAGAGACAGACTCCTATGGTCTCTCTCTCACACACACACACACACACACACACACACACACACACACACACACACACACACACACACACACACACACACACACACACACACACACAGACACACACACACACACACACACACACACACACACACACACACACAAAAAAAGAAGCTACACACACACACACACTTCTAAGCATTGCTTGGTGGGAGAGAGCAATCAGCTGGCTGGAAAAACCAAGTCCTACTGGGCAGTTCACACAGACACGCACGTGCACACACAGTGAAAATAAAAGTGTGGCTCTAAGCCAGTGTAACAGCATTGAAAGGGTTGAAATAATGTACAGTCACACACTAATATAATTTTGAGATGGTTCGCCCGTTGAGAGCATGGTGATATATGACAGCACTAAAACACATCAGTGCTTCAAATCAAGTCACGTGACACAGGAGAACGCAGCCTCATCAAGTCAAGAGTGGAGGATGAAAACAGACAGATTAGAGAGTAGGTAGCATATAACGAGAGAAAAGGACAGGAAGAAAGGTGAAAAGAGATACATCAAGAGACGGGCAGATTTGATTTATTATAGCAGAGAGGTAACGCCCTCGTGTTGGCATTGTGATATTTGTTGGTGCAGTAGTTGTCGTTATTGCCTGGGTCTCAGGCTGAATACCTGTGCCAACACTTAGCCCTCATCCATGCCCTTTCCTGGGGCCTTTGTACCCCTAGCACCCCCTCTGTCAGATCACCAGGGTTGGGTTCAGGGCCTTTTCACTTGCACTGACATGAGTCTTAAGGGGATGAATTGAAATTAGATTCATTGCTTGATGAAAATTGCTGATTTATTATGACATACTTCTGGCTTTTAAATTCCTGAATTGACTGACTCAAAATAGAATTGACTCCAACCCTGGAGTCCACAACATCTCTGAGATAATTCAACATGGCTACTCTCCTGAATCTTTCTGTTTTCGGGTTTCATTTCTAATGGCAGCTTATTAAGCGGTAATAAAGTGTCGGTTGGTTTATTTGTCTCTCCAGAGTCCTTCCAGTTCCTGAAAAGTCCATTGCATTTAAAACATAAAAACAGTGGGAAAAGAAGAGGACCTGGGAAAACCTGGGAGTCCTCCTGCGTACCTTATTGCGTTTAGCGACTGTTCCATGGCCCCTACAGAAAACAACAGCCATTATAAACAGGAAGGTTTCAAACCTGTAGCTATCACAAACACAGGACCATATGAAGGCCTAGTAAGTGTCCATCTACAAGCAAGTTATAATACATAACTATATGGGCACTAAGAAGTGTCCACTCGGTGACTATTCTAATGGCTATAAGATACCACGTTTAGGTGTCCATTCATTTGCTAGTAGACCAGCCTTTGTAAGTGTCCATTAGCATCGGCCGAGTCCCCAACAGTTTTCAGGGGAAATGGAAAGAGAGCCGGGAGTTCCACTTTTGCATGTTAACAAGGCGACACCTGAGAAACACTCCCATCTTAACTCCTCCTCCACATTTACTGGATTGGTTGAACAGTGCAGAAGAGAACCTCCCCCAACAGTTTTTTTTTCTTCTTCTCGTCAAGACCAGTATGTAGAGGATCTAGTTTCAGACGTTTATTTTACACCTGCTACGTTAGGATTAGTGTCCATTGTTAAAGGTTAAGAGCAGTGATTGGATGTCCCCCTTCCTGTGTCTCTGAGTTTCCAGGGTAGACCCGCCGCCTTGTACCCTGGGAATGGCTGATCACTCCTACGCTTACAGCACAACAAATACGCACGCGAGCGCACACACACACACGCGCGCCAAGTCAAGGTCTCCGCGAAGAGAGATAAAAAGAGACACTGAGGCAGTCAGAAAAAGAGAAAGACACCGAGGAAGAGAAAAACACGTCAGTTACAGCAAGGCATCAAAGCAACTCTGTGTGCAACGCTGTACAGTTTCCCCCACTTGAAGAAAGAGTACACAGAGAGATAAAAACAGAGAGAGAGAGAGAAACCCGACTACACAGTGACTGGCCTTCAACAAGGCAGACTGACTGATTGGCCATAAAATACAAAAGCAGCTCATATATACATTACAAACAATGTACAGATTATTAGTCAATAAACATTTACACATCAACTGAGAAGAGAGTAATAGTTCAGAATTAAGGCTTGAAAAAGGACAAAAGCGACATAACGGTGTGTGTGTTTACCAAAGTCGTACAACACTAAACCCGAGACTGTGTGTATGTACTGTAGGGGTTAGGAGTTAGGGTGCAGGAGGTCAGGGAGAGGGAGGCCGGGGGAGGGTCATAGGTCATCTCTAGATCCTCTTCTTCTTGAAGTAGTCAGCGTACTGCCCCCCTAGCCCCTGGGAGTGCTGCCCCACATACACACCCTCTGATGTCATATTCTGCACCGCCAAGTGAGGGTACTCCCGCTTCTGCCCCCGAGCCTGATTCTGAGAGACAGCGAGAGAGAGAGAGAGAGAGAGAGAGCAAGGGAGGGAGGAAACGGAGAGAGAGAGAGAAGACGATATAAGATTGAAGGGTGGAGAGAGACAAAGTAAACACGACTACTTACTGTAAGATCCAGACCCCTCACTAAACCTTCTCCATATACCGTCCCAACCCCAGACCTGACTGCATGTACATATACCGTCACAACCCCAGACCTGACTGCATGTACATATACCGTCACAACCCCAGACCTGACTGCATGTACATATACCGTCCCAACCCCAGACCTGACTGCATGTACATATACCGTCCCAACCCCAGACCTGACTGCATGTACATATACCGTCCCAACCCCAGACCTGACTGCATGTGCATATACTGTCCCATGAACTTCAGTCCACTGAGCACAGTATATGGTTGAGACAGACTACACCCAGACATCGGGTATGTGTCCCATTTCTGGTCTGATCTCACTACCTGGGTCCCCAGTGTTTGCATCTTCGCTGGTAGTGAGAGGGGAAGAGGAGGGAAGAGATTGAGACGGGAGGAGGTGGTGGAGAGTGTGTCCGTACAAAATAGAGTATTATTAAGTCAGTATTTTAAGAGAGAGTTCAGCTCAAGTGTCTGGGTAAATCCTCCCATCTGCTCAGCTCAGCTTGTCTCCTAATGTCCTTCTCCCCCTCTCTCACACTTCACACACTCAGGAAGTGGGGCTGGCGCCTCACACTCATACTACTAGTACAGCCTGCAAGGAAAATGCCTCTAGCAACATTTAATACACTATATATACACAAAAGTATCTGGACAACGCTTCAAATTAGTGGAGGTGGCTATTTCAGCCACACCCATTGCTGACAGGTGTATAAAATCTAGCACACAGCCATGCAATCTCCATAGACAAACAATGGCAGGAGAATGGCCTTACTGAAGAGCTCAGTGACTTTCAGCGTGGCACCTGTCATAGGATGCCACCTTTCCAACAAGACAGTTCATACATTTTTGCCCTGCTAGAGCTGCCCCAGTCAACTGTAAGTGCTGTTATTGTGAAGTGGAAACTTCTAGGAGCAAGTGGTAGGCAACACAAGCTCATAGAATGGGTCAGCCGAGTACTGAAGAGCGTAGCATGCAAAAATCGTCTCTCCTCAGTTGCAACACTCACTACCCAGTTCCAAACTGCCTCTGGAAGCAACGTCAGCACAATAACTGTTCGTCAGGAGCTTTATGAAATGGGTTTCCATGGCCGAGCAGTCGCACACAAGCCTAAGATCACCATGCGCAGTGCCAAGCGTCGGCTAGAGTGGTGTAAAGCTCGCCGCCATTAGACTGGAGCAGTGGAGACGCATTCTCTGGAGTGATGAATCACACTTATTGGACAAATCTGGGTTTAGCAGATGCAAGGAGAACGCTACCTGCCCAAATGCATAGTGCCAACTGTTTGGTCGAGGAGGAATAATGGTTTGGGTCTGTGTTTCATGGTTCGGGCTAGGCCCCTTAGTTCCAGTAAAGGGAAATCTTAATGCTACAGCATCCAATGACATTTTAGACGATTCGGTGCTTCCAATTTTGTGGCAACAGTTTGGGGAAGGCCCTTTCCTGTTTCAGCATGACAATGCCCCTGTGCACAAAACGAGGTCCATACAGAAGTGGTTTGTCGAGATCGATGTGGAAGAACTTGACTGGCCTACACAGAGCCCTGACCTCAACCCCATCGAACACATTTGGGATGAATTGGACAGGACTAATCGCCCAACCTCACTAATACTCATTGGACTAAGGCTGAATGGAAGCAAGTCCCCGCAGCAATGTTCCAACATCTAATGGAAAGCCTTCCCAGAATAGTGGAGGCTGTTATAGCAGCAAAGGGGAGACCAACATAGTAATGCCCATGATTTTGGAATGAATGAAACTTTTTTGAAACTTTTGCTCATGTAGTGTAAGTACTAAGCATAGTACTAACTACACTACAAGTGCGTCTTCTAAATAACTGATATAGTTGGGTCTTTCCACGAAATAAGTGCTTTTTGTGTCCCTTTGATATTTTAAGTAGAAATTGCACACACATTTTAAAAGCCCTTTATGTTAAACGGAGTGCTCTTTAACATAGACATTTCTATAAATCAGATTTTTTATATAAATAAAGACCTGCTAAAGTGCCCGAATTCTGCATTTTGACATGTCCCTTTGCGCAACAAAGCAGTTGCACTGATTCTCCCACTTTCATACTGGAGTCTGGCCATAATGAGTGTCTGGCCAGTGTCTGTCTCTAACAAACAACAAAATCTGGAATAAAATCACCATCATGCGACTTACATAGTAATACTGGTTCCATTCGCTGGCCGCTTGGGCGTGGGCACTCTGAGTGTGTGTGACAGGGCTGGGTGGGAGTGTGTGTGTGGAGGGAGGTGGCACGGTCATGAAGCCTGGCATCATAGGGATGGAGCTGTAGGCTGGCAGCACCGACTGGGCACCACTGTTACTGACCGCATGTAGAGACACACCCAGCGGCTTACACACGTCAGCCTCCTGGGGGGGGGGGGGAGCGAGAGAGAGAGCGAGAGAGACAGAGAGAGAGAGCGAGAGAGAACACACACATAGTTACTGACCGCACAGAGAAACCCACACAGGGGCTTATTCGCATCCGCCTCCTGTCATTTCACACACAGATACAGCAACACTCTTTGACACCTCCTGTGACGTGACACCTACTCTGGTGTGGAAGGACAGCCTCTCCCAGCAGGATATCCATGTCCTGGGTTAGGGTAGGGGAGTGTCATCATCTCCAAATAAACACACCAGCATCTAAAGAGCACAGGCCTTCCACACCAGTGGCTCACTGACATACTACTCGGATGAATTACACCCCACGAGGGGTAAGAAGGGGGCAGAGTGGGGGGGATAGACTCAGGGAGGGGGGATAGGATGGAGCAGCTAAGGTGGGCGAGTGGAGGTCACTACAGTTAACCAGAGAGAGACGTGGCAAGGATGGGATACAGTGTGAGCTGGGTTATTAGACGTAGCAGGGATGGGATACAGTGTGAGCTGGGTTATTAGACGTAGCAGGGATGGGATACAGTGTGAGCTGGGTTATTAGACGTAGCAGGGATGGGATACAGTGTGAGCTGGGTTATTAGACGTAGCAGGGATGGGATACAGTGTGAGCTGGGTTATTAGACGTAGCAGGGATAGGATACAGTGTGAGCTGGGTTATTAGACGTAGCAGGGACGGGATACAGTGTGAGCTGGGTTATTAGACGTAGCAGAGATGGGATACAGTGTGAGCTGGGTTATTAGATGTAGCAGGGATGGGATACAGTGTGAGCTGGGTTATTAGAGGGATGGGACAGTGTTAGATGTAACCTGGGACATGTGGTCCAAGCTACAGTCTAAGTGCTGATGGTAATGTATATTACATCAAGGCTATACTACATCTAGAGAAGGAAGGGGTGTGTAATGACGTGCCCTTGCGCATAGAGAGGCTAGACTGGGGTTATACACCGTCTGGGACATTGGATTGGAGGTGTCGACTAGGGGAGGGTTTGGGGGTAGGAGTGTCGGAGGCTCGGCATGGGATTGTGTGCTCTGAGGGACAACGACACTCTGTACTAACAGTGACATAGTGCACAGTAGTGTACCTTGGTGGGTTCTCTGTTCTGGTAAGCCTGGGGAGGTGGCTGGGTCACGGGAGGCTGAGAATAGTACTGACTGACAGCCTGCATGTAGGAGCTGTAATCCCCATAGGACGGCGCCGCCGCCTGCTGCTTGGACACAACACAGATAATGTTACACACACACACACACACACACACACACACACACACACACACACACACACACACACACAGGCTTTTAAGACACAGGCTTTTAAGACACACACACACACACACACACACAGGCTTTTAAGACACACACACAGGCTTTTAAGACACACACACACACACACAGGCTTTTAAGACACACACACACACACACAGGCTTTTAAGACACACACACACACACAGGCTTTTAAGACACACACAGGCTTTTAAGACACACACACACACACTTTTAAAGACACCAAGGAGACAGAGGAGGAAGGTGATAGTTTTTCCTGAAGAGTAACGTTTCGTATTTGATGACATTAGGAGGGACATGTGTGACTATGTGCGCCAGAGATGGCGTCTTCACGCCGACATCTTCACAGTTTGATCCCACACCGCTATGTCGTGACTGCGAGGGGCCAGCCACGGTGTGTGTGCTTGTATAAAACTGCACTACTTCCCCCACCTTGCTTTACAGTATACAGTGTACTGCCCTCCATGTTGCTTCGGTCAACGTACCCGTTTGTTATGATTCTGTCCTAAAATCAGTGAACACATAATGGAGTATCTGAGCAGAGAGTCAATGCACCTGTGTGTGCTCCTTGGTGTAGTCCACAGCTTGGCTCTCCTGGGGGGCAGTGCTGTAGCTCTGGGCTTGTGCTTGGTAGTGCTGGTACCACTGCTGAATGGCCTCCTACGACACAATCACAACAACATTACATTATTACACACACACACAGTAATAGTATGGTAGCTGTAGTTGTGTAGTGTGCTGCATGTTGTTTTGGTAACATTGGATTACTCATTTCCATTAAAGCATGTTTGGATTTGATTTGAGTAGAGGGTGGTAGATGAGAGAGTGAGAGATGAGAGAGAGGAGAGCGAGAGAGAGAGAGAGAGAGAGGAGAGCGAGAGAGGAGAGCGTTAGAGAGAGGAGAGCGAGAGAGAGAGCAAGAGAGAGAGAGCGAGAGAGAGAGCGAGAGAGGAGAGAGAGAGAGAGGGAGCGAGAGAGAGGGAGAGAGGAGAGGGAGAAGAGAAAGAGACATCTCTATATGGTGTTGCAGTGCGAGGGAGTAGAGCACCAGATGGAACAGAATATACACAACTATTCAGTATCTTTCTCCATCTCTCACTCTCTGTTTCTCTCTCTCCATCTCTCACTCTCTGTTTCTCTCTCTCCATCTCTTTCTTATTCTTCCTTTCTCTCTAGATAATTATCATCTCTCATCTTTTTACCTCCCTCTCCACCACAACCCACCCCCCCCCCCCCCCCCCTCTCTCTCTCTCCATCTCTAACACATGACAGATTTGTGAGGATGTGCAGAAACAACTTGTCCCTATGAGGAAGCGTGGAGGACTTTACTGTGCATGGGCTCAACAGTTTGTGTGTGCGTGTGTGTGTGTGTGTGCGTGTGTGTGCGTGTGTGTGCGCGTGTGTGTTACCTGTGAGTATGCCTGGCTGTAATGGCTGTAGTCTGCAGAGGTATCTGTGCTGTAGGGCGCTGGGGCGTGAGAGGTGGAGGGTTGGGAGACAGGTGGCATAGCACTGCTGTACATCCCAGCCAGAGGCTGTCCTGCCTGCGCTTTACCGGCCACCGGGGCTGCACCACGGAGCAAACAACCACGCAGAGAATACAGTCAAATACACATTCATGTAAAAACAAAAGGGGAAATCATCTGATAAAGTTAAATCGACTTCCTTTTTTTTAATATATATATATATATATATATAGCAAACCCCAACAATCTTAAACAATAAACGTGCATTCCTCCCTTCACTCATTGTTTCAGACGGCGTCATACCCGGGAATGTGAATGTGTCTGTCTGTGTACCTCACCTTGCATTACCATGCCAGGTAACACACTAGCTAGATTCAGGTAGGGGTTGGAGGGCAGCTTCATCTCTTTAGGAGGTTCACCCAGAAGAGAGATATGACAGCTGGGAGCCTGAAGACACAGACAGAGATAACCCCTCACCTTACCACGCGGTCACTAAACCATCATTAAACAACCCATTTGGCATGATTTCTGAAACGCACGCCATACTAATTCCACATGAATGCATTCAACAATACACAGTGCCCTACTGATGTCCAAGTGACAATGCTGTACACCCTTGGATACTAAGTGTGGCCTGCCACCCTGCGCCACCATCATCCCTCTATACATTAGCCTTCCGCCACCATACAGCCTTGTGGAACTGCGTCACTGTATCATGTAAGTCAAGATCCTATGACTCATATCCACCCCATTAAACATTCTTCACAGTGGCAGTCAAATGCCGGTGCCTGGCGGCCACACACAGAACACACACCGACACCACACACACACACACACACTGTTAATTACTGTGCTCATGGGGGGAGCTGGGCTCCGTTATGGTGACCCTGTGGCTCCTGTAAGAGGTTCTCCAGAGTGGGAACGGTGGGACAGGAATAATAATGAAACTCAGAGGTGTGCAATCACACACAGAGAGAGAGAGAGATGGAGAGAGAGAGAGAGCTGGTGGGCAGAGGAGAGAGCTACCGGTATCTCAGTCAGTGCCAGCTCTAGAGCCTGTTGTATTGTTGTGCTGTGTCTGAGCTCTATACTCACTCCACTAGCTGCGCTGCTGTCGGTGCTACTGTGGCTGTATAGGCCGAGCTGGTGGGCCCCTGGGGCTTTGGGTGGAGGGGGGCCCGGGCTGCTCATTCCCAAGTAGCTCTGTCCCTGGTGCTGAACGTGCATCGTGGTCCCAGGAGGCGCTGGCTGCCTGTCAGAGGTTGCGGTGGAGATGCAGGCCCCATTCAGCTCCCCTCCCCCGGCTATACCCAGGTGTGCCCGCGCCTGCAGGTAGGGCATCATGCCCGCTGCTGACACCGTGGCCTGACTGGACGCTGGCAGGGACTCCTGACCCAACTCTGTGGAGGGGAGAGAGGGAGGGGGGGGGGGGGAGGGGGGGGGGGAGAGAGAGCAAGGATAGAGGAGGAAGTCGGACTGTCACACCAGAGGCAGATTCATTCGCAGACTGGCCCATCTGCTTCTGTGAGTCACTTTACTTCCTGCTAGCCTACAATACACTACAGTCAAAGTAAACACAGTATGGTACGCCTGCTGTGCTCAGACTATAGGTTTCTCAACATTCTCATTCTTACTCTACTATTAAATCCCTGTTAATACAATGTGCAGCACAATGTAGCCAACACAAAAATACCATTATCTAGCCGGGAGCAAGTGAAGATGACATGAACTCAGGTTAAGGCGTTACGGAACGGAGCACCTCCTACAATAACATCTATTCACCAGCAGCAGAACAGCCCCCCCCCCACCCCACTCCGTTTCATCCTGCAATCCCCAGATTTCATTCATTCCAGCTGCTTATATCCCTGTAATGAAGGACCTGCACAGCCCAGAGCAGTCAGCCATTATGGGCCTGCAGCAAACAGCACAATACCAGCAAACACAGATAAATGGACAACATCCCCCAACAGATGCATACTCATTTCAATACATTTCCATAAATACTGACTTTGTCATTTGGAGGATTTGAATTGCAAATGTAGGGTTGTCTGGTTGAGAAGAACAGTCACAGACACGAGGCAAGACCCCCAGGCTAGGTGGTGCTAAGGGGGGGGGGGGGGGGGGGGGGGGGGGCTGTGGGTCTATGCATACCCAGCCCAGGCCACTCACCGATGGGGGAGTCACCCAGCAGACCTTTGCCCAAGGTCATGTGGGCTGGAGGTCTGAGACCCAGGGCTTTCTGTAGGAGGAGACGAGAAGGGTCACCCAGCAGACTGGATACCTGGGGAGGGGAAGAGAGCGAGAGGAGGATAAAGGAAAACAGGCGGGGAAAGAAAGATGACAGGGGAGGTGATGATGAATTGAGTGAGAGTGTAGAGAGCAAGCGAGAGGCGGATGACGGGAGGAGAGAAGTAGAAGAAACGCAAAGGAAACGATGGGCGAGATGATGCAGAGATGGATAGCGACTTCACAACTCCACCGGCGCGGCTCCCACTTCCGTCTACCCGCTGAGAGCACTACTACCACTGCTGGAGCTAACGGAGGACACAGCAGCGTGTGTGCACATTCAGATACCTCTCTCTCTCCTCTCACACCCTCTCTGCATACGGCTGTAGCTGCGATGTCACAATGTGCTTTTAAAAACGGCATCAAATATGCAGGAAGCCCAGAGTTGTGCAACGCATCTCTTCGCTGCTGCAGCACATAGGAACGTGCAGGAAATACAGAGAGAGGGAACGTCAGTCTCTATGGGAACTGAAGTTTCAATATTACGAGAATGATTCTTATTTTTTTACTGACGCAAACCAATCCTTTCTGCACGGAACCCATTAACTGTGCAGAGTAGGTTTTCCCTAATGTTGTGATGTTTCATTACAAATGACTGACAGAGGCAGCCAACCAAAAAAAAAAAAACACACACACACACGTCGTCTCACATTGCTGATGTGCTTGTCTTTGATGTGTAAGAGCTGCTGCTGGGCCAGCTGCATGTGCAGGAGGTTCTGCAGAACCAGCCCGTTCCCCAACATGGCACTCTGGGAGAGAAACAGTACACACACATTTAGAACATACTGTAACACACGTTGCCACATTTCTCCAGTCCCTGTAACCCATTCTCACCTGCTGTACCTTCCCCAGTTGTAGCAGGGCTGCTGTGAGGGGGGGTCTGAGGAACGGAGAAAGGCTGGGGTGCCGCCCGTACTTCCCTGGAGATGGAGGGGGGCGGGGGAATGGTAAGAAAAACGGTTCATCTTGGAGGATAATGGAAGCTAAATAGAAAAAGATTTCTTTATTAAACAGCTCAAGAAAGTGTTTCTCGGGCACATTGTAGACTTCACAGAGCTACGGCGCAGAGCAAACAGAGCATGGGAATCGGCACTGAGATATAGTCTTAGCCATAACTCCAGCTAGTGACCCTCGAACCCCTCAGAATAGATGTACGCGTCAAAGCTAATGGTAGCTACCGCCAGAATAGGTAGAAAGTTTAACATTTAATCAGGGGCTAATTTTAGACTTCGCCCCAATTGTGTGTTCTTCTTTAAAGAGCCAGCCGCTCAGCCTCCACTCCCTCCTGCTCTCGTCTGTTCTGATGGAGGCTGAGAACAAGTTCATTATAACAGATGATTAGGCATTAATCAAAAAGAAAGCCTGCTTAGAATTGATTGGACGGGACATGCTATTCAAAAGGCCACGCCTATCTTTCACAGAGAGGAAGAGACGGATACAAATCTCCCTGATAAACGACATGTTAGTAAATAAGTTATTAATGTCATTTACAATAGTCCTCCAAGGAAGAGAGTCCAGCTAATTGCTGCCTGCCTGGTGTGTGTGTGTGTGTGTGTGTGTCACCTCCTCGTTTCCCAGTGTGGTAGGGCCTCATGAGGATCTGTAGGGCTGCTGGGTTGGTCATGCTGTTCAGTAGCTGAGCCAGGTTGGGCTCCGGCAGTAAGCCCTTCTTACTACTCAACATCTGCCAACACACACACACACAAACACACAAAAGGGAAAGGTTAGCACGGCTTGCTCTCAGACAGTGTGGTGTAGTGTAGTGACAGTGTAGTATTGTAAAACGTGGTAATAGTGGTGGAATCGTGATGGTGTCATATACTCTGTGTGCTAGTTTCTGTTTCTGTGTGGAGCCTGGGATCTCCTCATTAGGCTGTTCCTGATGGCACCATGGTCACTTGTTTGCAGCAGGGCACCCATCTGCTACTGGAGAACAGGGAGGGAGGGAGGGGGAAAGGGAGGGACAGAGAGGAGGGGAGAGGGAGGGGGAGGGAGGGGGAGGGAGAAATCTAGCAGTGCTTCAGGTCTGCTCCTTACGCTGCCGCAATGTGTTTTCTGTGAGCCACTAAACCAAGTCAAGGGGTCAGGACGTGCCTTCCCACTGGGGGCCGGGGAGGAGATGTGGGGGAGTCCTCTCCATATGTTACCATATGGAGCTTCAAGCCAGGGGATAGAACGAGGAGTAGGATGGGTTGGCTCGGTTTAGGCCAGATTCTCAGCCAGAGGGCAAGGAAGACAACACACTAGCTAAACACCCCGAGCTTGGTTCGACAGTACACACGCTGGAATTCAAGCGCCTCAAATATTCCCTGCTCATTATGTGACGGAAACTGATGGAACTAGAAATGCTAGCACCTGCAGGGCTGAGCTTAGCAGCACAGTACAGCACGCTCTAGCCCGCAGACACTGACTCACAGAGTAGACGTTCGCAACAACATTACCAAGATGATATTTACCCTAGCCTTCAAACTAAGTTCAGCTGAATTCAGGATCGCTTGTATCCTGTTAAATGCGGGAAGTACAGTGTGCATTACTACCTCTGATGGCACGCATTTTAGCTTGCCATACAGAGTGTGTATCATACAGATTGTATATTAGTTGGGTATTGAGTGAGACAGGTTTGTCCCCGAAGCACAGTTTGATCTGTCGCTGACAGCGTCTGTCAGAGGGAGAAGAAGAAAGGAGGGTCTCTCTCTCTCTCTCTCTTTCTCTCTCTCTCTCTCAAAATGTCAGTGCGCATCAGTGTCAGTGTGTTTGGTTGGTTGCTGGCTGGTTCCTTCAAGCATCAGAAAGCCTGACTCCCACACAATCACACCAGAGAGAGGGAAGGAGAGGGAGGGAGGGATAGAGAGAAGAACAGAGGGGGGGGGGGGGGGGGGGGGGGGGTCCATCTGGTCCTGTGTTCACACTCAGTTTCACAAACTGAATAAAATGACAGGAGGAATCCTCCTCTGAGTACAGTGGCTCTCCTCCGTGTCTCCTCTATTTGTCTCCTTCTCTCCTTCCAGGGTTCTACCCCTTTCCTACACACTCCTCAGTAGTTGGTATTCACACTTACCTTATGCATGTGCGTATCGGGCTTTGCAGACGTGGTTCCCTTGCGCGCGCTGAATACATTTAATTCAACCGCTGAAAACCCTCCTACTTGCTGGCCAACAGATTTTCCCGTGGAGTTTTCAATTCAACAGGGTTCCCAGTACATTTATCTTAAGCCATCCCTTTAAATACGGTGTACCTTTTAGTTCGAATTTTGTCCATAGACTAGAATATATCGAGAGAACGGGATTCAGAATATTAAGGATCAATGAAAGTAAGCCACCTTTCTGCATTCAGAAAAGTCTTCAGACCCCTTCCCTTTTTCCACATTTTGTTACGTTACAGTCTTATCCTAAAATGGATGAAATAAATACAAATCCTCATCAATCTACAAACAATACCCCATAATAACAAAGCAAAAACAGGTTTTTAGAAATGTAAGTATTCAGACCCTTTGCTATGAGGTACATCCTGTTTCCATTGATCATCCTTGAAATGTTTCTACAACTTGATTGGAGCCCACCTGTGGTCAATTCAATTGATTGGACATGATTTGGAAAGGTACAAACCTGTCTATATAAAAGGTCCCACAGTTGACAGTGCATGTCAGAGCAAAAACCAAGCCATGAGGTCGAAGGAATTGTCAGTAGAGCTCCGAGACAGGATTGTGTCAAGGCACAGATCTGGGGAAGGGTACCAATACATTTCTGCAGCATTGAAGGTCCCCAAGAACACAGTGGCCACCATCATTCTTAAATGGAAGAAGTTTGGAACCACCAAGAGTTTTCCTAGAGCTGGCCACCTGGCCAAACTGAGCGGGAGAAGGGCCTTGGTCAGGGAGGTGACCAAGAACCCGATGGTCACTCCAGAGTTCCTCTGTGGAGATGGGAGAATCTTCCAGAAGGACAACCATCTCTGCAGCACTTCACCAATCAGGCCTTTATGGTAGAGTGGCCAGACGAAAGCCTCTCCTCAGTAAAAGGCACATGACTGAAAATAGCTGTGCAGCGATGCTCCCCATCCAACCTGACAGAGCTTGAGAGGATCTGCAGAAAATAATGGGAGAAACTCCCCAAATACAGGTGTGCCAAGCTTGTAGCGTCATCCCTAAGAAGACTCAAGGCTGTAATCACTGCCAAAGGTGCTTCAACAAAGTACTGAGTAAAGGGTCTGAATACTTATGTAAATATCATATTTCAGTTTTCATGTTTTATACCGGTTTTTGATTTGTCATTATGGGGTATTGTGTTGATATTGATGAGGGGCAAAAAACTATTTTATACATTTTAGAATAAGGCTGTAACGCAACAAGATGTGGAAAAAGTAAAGGGGTCTGAATAATTCCGAATGCATTGTATGCATAATTCACGTGTGTTTCAGCACCAATTGGCAGATTTAAAAATCCGTTGATCTTGTCGATTATTTAGGAGAGCCTGGGCGCACGAAAGAAAGAAGTGGTTTGATTCATTCAGATCTTCAACCCATGTTAATGTTGGATGATTAATGTACATAGTATTATAGTAGGGAGAATACTGTACAATAGTAGGCTCTACCCTCATCTATTACCTGCACTAACCATGGAACTGTGTGATGACACGACCAAGTATTGCGCCATGCGATGGGTTCAAACTGTTACAAACTGGTCTGCGCTCCGCTCCATAACCATTTAATTTAGCCTACGTCTTTAAAAAATATATATATAAATATTATCAACTGTTACTAATGATGCTCAGCAACAACCACACGTCCGTGCCAGCGTTTACAGAGGAAGCACGTGAAGGTAAACAAAACCATGTCATTTAATGGAATGATAATGTCGGTTGTACCAAAACGAAGGGAACTAAAGAGTAAGTAAATTGGCAGTTGAATATGTGTGGTTGTTATGCCTGCTAAACGGTCCATCCTGAGAGTGGCTAATATTTAACATGATAGAAACAGGAGACAGAGGCAGTCTATCGTTTAAGACACTGTGGAGTTCCCATCCCTGCAAGTTAAAAGGCAGCGCAATTTAAATTCTGCATAATGGAACAGCATTTCATACATTTTACTGTGGGGAAAGTTGATGTGTTGGTGTCCCATTTTGTCTACAGCGATTAAAAAAAGGACAAACGAAAACAAGTCTCATTTATATTTACAACTCCCTTATCCAAACGGACGACTCATCTACCTAGCTCGTATCAATACCTCTTATCAAGTTGCAAGTAACAGCGCACGGATAAAGGTGTTATTTCCATTGGAAAAGGTCAAAGGTGGTGGAATTATTAGGGAATAAGGTCAAGGTCAGAAGACGGCGTATCTGTAGACACACGTCCAGCGCACATTCATTTAGTCCATCTCCACCCCCAAACGAATCGCGGGTGAACGGCGTGCTTTTCTCATGCTTCAGTTCAAGGTCAGAATAGGCGGAATTCCGTTCCATTTACACACGCTTGACTCGGGTCGGAAATCGTCCCCCTAATGAATAGTTCTCATTGAATGTTCCCTCTTTAAGTCTATACTGTCTCGAGGCTATAGGCCTACCTTGTATTGCTCTGTTATACACATGCAAATATCAATTCCATTAAGATTACTACAGTAAAACTAACGGACATAAGGGTTGATCACTTTCAACAGAGACCTGATATACAGGGTCGTGTGAGGACAAGAATCTATACAATACTACACGGTACTACTGCATTCCTAGTGCCGGATCACCTGGTATGTGCTGGAATACCTGGTATGACCAGTGAGAGTTCTATTTAGTGATGTTGCAGTGTCGACAGACTGACAGTTCCTTCAGTTCCTGACAGCTCCACAGGTAGAAATTAGTGAATGGGGGAGAGATGAGGTGCTGCTTTTGCTTGTGCAAACTTGTGTGTGTGTGTGTGTGATTTTGTCTGTGCATGGGTTTGATTACATTTGAGCAGTGTGTGTGTATGTGTGTGTGTGTTCGTGCGTGTGCGTGTGTGATTTTGTCTGTGCATGTGTTTGATTACATTCGAGCAGTGTGTGTGTATGTGTGTGTGTGTGTGTGTGTGCGTGTGTGATTTTGTCTGTGCATGTGTTTGATTACATTCGAGCAGTGTGTGTGTGTGTGTGTGTGTGTTGGTATGTTTGTTACAGCGGCAGTGGGCGCAGCATGATTTCCTTTCGTCAGAGGGAGTGGGTTTATTGTGAGCCAGTCCTACCCTGGGACAACTGTAATTATAACTGCCACCGTTATGGTGACTGTAACAGCCACACAGCACCAGAGAGAGAGAGAATGAGTAGGAGGCTATTTGTATTCATGTATATGTATGTATGCATGTATGAATGCGCACAAGCATATTGAGTGAGCGTACGCAGCAAGTCAATGGAACCATCCGTTTATCGAGGTGTGCAGTCCTGACCATGGCACATGCATTTCCAGGTTGTCCCTAGTTTGTACTGTATCTGAATCAGTAAAATGGATCTCTATTTTCTATTTTTAATAAATGTGTGAGGTGGGAGTGTTTGTATATCTACAGTGTGTGTCAGTGTGTGTGTGTGTGTGTCCAGTCACTCACCACGCCCTGAGCAGCTATGAGCGCGGCCAATGTGCTCCTGCCTGAGGTTCCGGGGGTGCAGAGAGACAGACGGATCTCCTGTCCTCCCACCAGTGTTTTGTCCATCTCTATCAGAATGGCCTCCGCCTGCTCTGCACTCTCATACTCCACCACCCCGAAGCCACGCACCGGGCTGCCCTCATCCTGGGCCAGCTGTAACACAGAGAATACACGTTACAACCACACACCTCACTCGAAACAGCACAGAACTAACGAACAAACAAGCAAACAAAACCGTGCGTGAACACTCTCCTATTCCATCACAATTACAGTGTGTGTGGAATATTTCATGCCGCCAGAGACTGGCAATTACTTGACACATTGGAAAGAATTGACAAAAAAAAGCAGAGCAAACAAGAATGCTATTTGGCCCTTAACAGAGATACCTGACCACTGTGACTGACCCAAAATCAAGGAAATCTTTGACACCGTACAGACTCAGTGAGCATACAGTAACCTTGCTATTGAGAGAGGCCGCCTAAGGCAGACCTGGTTCTCAAGAGAAGAAAGGCCATGTGCACACTGCCCACAAAATGAGGTGGAAACTGAGCTGCACTTCCTAACCTCCTGCCAAATGTATGACCATAGAGACACATATTTCCCTCAGATTACACAGACCCACGAAGAATTCGAAAACAAATCCAATTTTGATCAACTCCCATATATATTGGGTGAAATACCACAGTGTGCCATCACAGACGCAAGATGAGTGACCTGTTGCCACAAGAAAAGGGCAACCAGTGAAGAACCAACACCATTGTAAATACAACCTATATTTATGTTCATATCATTTCCCTTAACTATTTGCACATCATTACAACACTGTATATAGGCATAATATGACAAGTCTGTTATTTTGGAACTTTTGTGAGTGTAATGTTAACTGTACATTTTGTATTGTTTATTTCACTTTTGTTTATTATCTATTTCACTTGCTTTGACAATGTAAACACACAGACAGAGAGAGAGAGAGAGAGAGAGAGAGAGAGAGAGAGAGAGAGAGAGAGAGAGAGAGAGAGAGAGAGAGAGAGAGAGAGAGAGAGAGAGAGAGAGAGAGAGAGAGAGAGAGAGAGAGAGAGAGAGAGAGAGAGAGAGAGAGAGAGAGAGAGAGAGAGAGAGAGAGAGAGAGAGAGAGAAAGAGAGAGAGAGCGCGATAGAGCGAGAGATTTACACCCTAATAGATAAACATGTCCACCAAAATATACGCTTGCTTTATCGACTTCCAAAAAGCATTTGATTCTATTTGGCATACAGGACTGTTCTACAGAGTTATTGAAAGTGGTGTAGGGGGTAAAACATATGACATACAGTGGGGCAAAAAAGTATTTAGTCAGTCACCAATTGTGCAAGTTCTCCCACTTAAAAAGATGAGAGAGGCCTGTAATTTTCATCATAGGTACACTTCAACTATGACAGACAAAATGAGAAGAAAAATCCAGAAAATCACATTGTAGGATTTTTAATGAATTTATTTGCAAATTATGGTGGAAAATAAGTATTTGGTCACCTACAAACAAGCAAAATTTCTGGCTCTCACAGACCTGTAACTTCTTCTTTAAGAGGCTCCTCTGTCCTCCACTCGTTACCTGTATTAATGGCACCTGTTTGAACTTGTTATCAGTATAAAAGACACCTGTCCACAACCTCAAACAGTCACACTCCAAACTCCACTATGGCCAAGACCAAAGAGCTGTCAAAGGACACCAGAAACAAAATTGTAGACCTGCACCAGGCTGGGAAGACTGCAATAGGTAAGCAGCTTGGTTTGAAGAAATCAACTGTGGGAGCAATTATTAGGAAATGGAAGACATACAAGACCACTGATAATCTCCCTCGATCTGGGGCTCCACGCAAGATCTCACCCCGTGGGGTCAAAATGATCACAAGAACGGTGAGCAAAAATCCCAGAACCACACGGGGGGACCTAGCGAATGGCCTGCAGAGAGCTGGGACCAAAGTAACAAAGCCTACCATCAGTAACACACTACGCCGCCAGGGACTCAAATCCTGCAGTGCCAGACGTGTCCCCCCGCTTAAGCCAGTACATGTCCAGGCCCGTCTGAAGTTTGCTAGAGAGCATTTGGATGATCCAGAAGAAGATTGGGAGAATGTCATATGGTCAGATGAAACCAAAATATAACTTTTTGGTAAAAACTCAACTAGTCGTGTTTGGAGGACAAAGAATGCTGAGTTGCATCCACAGAACACCATACCTACTGTGAAGCATGGGGGTGGAAACATCATGCTTTGGGGCTGTTTTTCTGCAAAGGGACCTGGACGACTGATCCGTGTAAAGGAAAGAATGAATGGGGCCATGTATCGTGAGATTTTGAGTGAAAACCTCCTTCCATCAGCAAGGGCATTGAAGATGAAACGTGGCTGGGTCTTTCTGCATGACAATGATTCCAAACACACCGCCCGGGCAACGAAGGACTGGCTTCGTAAGAAGCATTTCAAGGGCCTGGAGTGGCCTAGCCAGTCTCCAGATCTCAACCCCATGGAAAATCTTTGGAGGGAGTTGAAAGTTCGTGTTGCCCAGCAACAGCCCCAAAACATCACTGCTCTAGAGGAGATCTGCATGGAGGAATGGGCCAAAATACCAGCAACAGTGTGTGAAAACATTGTGAAGACGTTTGACCTCTGTCATTGCCAACAAAGGGTATATAACAAAGTATTGAGATAAACTTTTGTTATTGACCGAATACTTATTTTCCACCATAATTTGCAAATAAATTCATTAAAAATCCTACAATGTGATTTTCTGGATTTTTTTCCTCATTTTGTCTGTCATAGTTGAAGTGTACCTATGATGAAAATTACCAGCCTCTCTCATCTTTTTAAGTGGGAGAACTTGCACAATTGGTGGCTGACTAAATACTTTTTTGCCTCACTGTAATTAATTCAATGTATACTGGCAATACGTGCAGCATTAAAATTGGCAAGAAAATAACAGAATTCTTTAACCAGGGGCAGGGCCTTTATCAATGTTTTAATCTGAGCCCTGCACTCTTCAATATTTACATCAACGAATTGGCCACTATTCTAGAAAAATCCTCAGCCCCTGGTGTTAGTCTCCACAATTCAGAAGTTAAATGCCAACTCTTCACAGATGACCTATGCCTGCTGTCACCCACAGCACATGGCCTACAGCAGAGCCTGGACCTGCTAGAGCACTACTGCCAGACCTGGGCCCTGGCAGTAAACCCCAAAAAGACTAAAATAATGATTTTCCAGAGAAGATCCAGATCTCAGGGAATTAGACCAAAGTTCTCAATTGGTACAACATATATAGAGTACTACACACACTACAATTACTTAGGTTTAAAAATAAGCTCAACTGGACACCTTAATGAGGCAGTGAATGAACTGAGAGAGAAAGCACGCAGGGCATTCTACGCCATTAAAAAGCTAAATCAAATTGAAATTCCTATTCAAATTTGGCTAAAACTAATTGAATATGTCATTGAACCAATTGCACTTTATGGCAGCGAGGTGTGGGGTCCACTTGCAAAACAAGATTACATCAAATGGGACAAACACCCCATTGAAACCCTGCATGCAGAGTTCTGTAAGATTATCCTACATGTCCAGAGGAAAACTACAAACAATTCATGCAGGGCAGAATTAGGACAATATCCACTAATAATAAAAACTCAAAAAAGTTTTGGAAACATCTAAAATACTGTGACCCCCTCTCATATCATTACCAAGCCCTGCAATACCAAGAGCTGAGCAAAGAAAAGTCCCCTCATTCAGCTGGTCCTGGGGCTGAGTTCACAAACCTGTTCTACTAACACACTGAAGCCTCAGGACCAGAACATCCAATCAATCAGGATAAACCAAAACTACAAGACAGTCAAAACAAAACTATATTGATTATTGGGAAACACAAGCACAAACACAAAGCAAAATGCAGTGCTATCTGGCTTACTGATGAAAACCTTGACAAAGTACAGGCTCAGTGAGCACAGCGTTGCCATTGGGGCAAACCTGGCTCCCTGTAGAGGAAAGGCTGTGCAACCACTGCACAACAGCAGAACCTGAGACAGAGCTGCATTTCTTGACAAAATGTTTAAAAAAAATATAAAACAATTTCCCCAAATTTGAAACCCTTATTCAAGGTTTCAAAGACCTCTCTGGTGAAAGTAGACTACCCGTCCTGTTGGGGGAGGACGCAGAGAGCTGTGGGTTGACAGCGCACTACATTGCTGCCTGCCATAAGTTGAGGGACAGTGTCTGACAGACCAATTAACCTGCACATGTCCTCTACTGTATGTTTATTGTTGAATGTATGGTTATTTTATCACTTGGTTATGGTTGTTACTGTTGTCCCGTTGACAATTTTGATTCTCATTTTTATATTGAAAATATCCTAAATAAGCTTTGGCAATATGTACATTGTTACGTCATGCCAATAAAGCAAATTGGGGAGGGAGGGAGGGAGAGACAGAAATTGAGAGAGAGTCTACAGCGGATTGTGAAAGAGCTCTGTTCAGCCCATTATCAAAGCGTCTGGCTTTCACAGAATCCACCTGAGCTATGAGAGATGTAATACAGCTACTCCTACTCGTCCCGGCTTTCTCTCTAAGACTTAGACAAATAAACACACACAGTCACACAAGCACGCACACATACCGTACACTCACACAGACACACAAAATGAACACTGCTCTTCTCAGTACTGACACAATGACAGAGCAGTTTCCTCACCATAAAGGGCAGGCTGGTTTCCATCCAATTTGGACGGTGATTCACTGATCTTTTCCGTCGGGGCGTCTGCACTGACGGAAAGCTTTCTTCCAAAAAGCATTTTGATGAGTCGGTTAAAGAAATGAACAATTCAAAGAGGCTTCTTCTTTAAGAACAGGTCCAGTCTTTTGTTAAATAGCAGAAAACAAATCATTCAGTCAACATTCATTCCGGGTTATTGGCTATGGGTATAGGTTCGACACGCAGCATTGCATTTGGTTTCAGAAAGTAGGCCGGCCCTCTTCAAAGTCTGGCAGATAGACGCATTGCGTGCTTTTTCTCTAGAAAGCCCTCTTGCATACACTTCCTCCATAACTTACGTCATTGTTAACTTTCAGACCCGGAATCAGGGTTGGCTAACCCTAGACATCCCTTCAAGTTCTTTCTTTTTTTTCACCTCTCATGTGGAATGATCTCCCAAACTCCTTAAAGTTGGTGGAGTTGGTGCCTCCAGGGTAATTCAGGCAGATGTTAGAGGGCCTTTTTTTTTTTTTTTACTGAAGAATGTGTTTGTTTCATTTGATTGTGTATTGCTTTTCATGCACAGTGTAATTGATGTGTATAATCTGCGAAAGAGACAGCGATCTCAGCATATCTTCCTGCTTAAATAAAGGTTCAATAAAATCTAAAACAATAAGCAATAGCAGATACAGTGGGTATCGCTGTATTCACCAAATTCTTATTTACAACGACGGCCCAGGAACAGTCGGTTAACTGCCTTGTTCAGGGGCAGAACAACAGATTTTTTACCTTGTCAGCTTCGGTTACTGGCCCAACACTCTAACCACTAGGCTACCTGCCGTGCTTAGCTCCAACCTGATTATTTTTATCCAGAACAACACCCAAGTCTTTGCCGATATCAAGCATTACATGATGCAGCCACCGCCACGTTTGAGAATAAGGAGGCATTTACTCAGTGACGTGTTGTGTTGGATTTGAAGAATCCAACAGAGTAGTGTTTTTTTCCAGTATTACTTCAGTGCCTTAATCTGTATATTTGTATTCTTCTTTTCACTCTGTCATTTAGGACAGTGGAGTCACTATAATGCAGTTGATCCATCCTCAGTTTTCTCCCATCACAGTCATTGAACTCCGTAGCTGTTTTCAAATCACCAATGGCCTCATGGTGACATCCCTGAGCAGTTACCTTCCTGTTCTGCAGCTCAGTTCAGAAGGACCATGCTAAAAGAGATATTAAATATGTTATTGTTAGTCGTCTACCAATCACTGCCCTTCTTTACGAGGCTTTCGCAAAGCTCCCTGGTCTTTGTAGTTTAATCTGTGCTTGAAATTCAACACTTGACTGAGTGGCAGATGTATGTATGGGGGACAGAGCATTCAAAAATCCTTTCAACCCCTATTATTTCACACGGAGGGAATCCATGTAACTTATTGTGATTTGTTAAACCGCATTAGTTAAATCTTGTCTAAACACTGGGGGTGAATAGTACTAATATTTTAGTTATTGGATTTTTATTCATTTGTAAAAATGGATCAAATGTTTATTTCACTTTGACACTGGAGTATTTTGTGTAGATCAATGCCCCCCCCCCCCCCCCCCCCCCCCCAAAAAAAAAACAACAACAAATACATCTATTTCAATCCCTCTTTTGGAATGCAACAAAATGTGAAAGAAATCCAAGAGGGGAATATTTATAATACCCAGTGTAAAGTCTCCTGACACAGAGTTATTATTGCTACACGGGTCGCGGTCCATCAAGAGGAGTGAAAGCAGATATGGAGGGATGGAAGGAGGGAGGGGAAGAGAGACAGATAGATGGATGGATGGAGAGAAGGAGAGAGGTCAGTCAGTAAATTCCCTGCCTGGAAATGTGTCAATTTAAGCCCACTGTAATTTGACAAGGAGCCATTCAGCCTCGTACTTGATTACGTCCCAAATGGCACCCTATTCCCCTTGTATAGTGCACTACTTCTGATCAGGGCCCATTGAGAATAGGGGGCCATTTGGGATTTTAATTTAAAAACTGTCATACACTTACATGGCAGCCTAATGGAGCTTGCAAGAAAGGTATGTCACTGTAATTGTGCGCGTGACATTCAAACGTGAACCTTGAAAATGCAGACCAACTGACAATAACATAGGCTTCCTGCTCACTGCCGGCCACAGTTCAGCTAGACGGAAAGGTTTGACAAGGCAGGACTGAATCGCATGTAGTACAGATTCTCCATACCATAACGAGGCTGCTGTCATAACCCTCCATCGCACATCCTCTCACACCACCATTTCCTCTCCTCAACTCCCACTCGTCTGCCAGTCCCTCCGGTCTGAGAGAGGGATGAGGAGGAGAGGTGTGTAGGAGGAGGTCGATAGGCCATCAGCATACATTAGCCATACACTATGGAAATTACCTTCCTCTCCTCTTTACCAGTCTACCACTTCAACGCCCTGAGGGAGGGAGGGAGGTTGCCGTGAGTGAGTGATGGCTGCGAGGGCAAAGCAAGAGAGAGAGAGAGAGAGAATGAGTTAGAAAAAGAGAGAGAGGCACATACATAGACTTTGCAATCTCATACAAACGCATTAAGCTGTTATGCTCATTCATATTCTACACAAAGTGTGTGTGCGTTCAGTGCGAAGGCCAAATTACAGAGGAAGAACTTTTTGAGGCTATTAAATCCTTTCTGTCTGGAAAAACCCCAGGGCTTGATTGGATACCGGTAGAGGTATATCAAGCCTTTTTTGATGTACTAAAAGCTCCATTGTTAAATTGTTTTAACTACCCCTATAGAAATGGTAGTCTGTCAGGTACTCAGCAGGAAGGTCTGATTTCTCTATTATTAAAACAAGACTGGAGGTCTCTTACACTTCCATGTTGTGATGCAAAAATACTAGTGAAATGCATAGCACTCAGAATTAAAAGGGTTTTACCAGGTATTGTTCATCCTGATCAGACAGGTTTTTTTATATGGACGATACAGTGGAGATAAGATACGACAACTACTCGAAATAATAGAACATCATGAAACATCTAAGAAGCCAGGCCTGGTATTTATAGTGGATTAGGCATTTGGCATTTGATAGAGTAAGACTGGATTTTATTAATAAATGCCTGGATTTTTTTTATTTTGGTAATTTTCTTATAAAATTTTATAAATAATGTATAGCAACCCCAGGTGTAAAATAGTAAATAACGGCTACTTCTCAGAGAGTTTTGAATTGTCAAGGGGAATTAAACAAGGGTGTCTGCAGTCACCATATCTATTCGTTATGTCCATCGAAAAGCTAGCTATTAAAATCCGATCCAATAACAACATTAGAGGATTAGAAATCCATGACTTAAAAACAAAGGTGTCCATGTATGCCGATGACTCAAGTTTTATATTAAGTCTGCAAGCTAGTTACCTAAAACAAATGGGCTGATGGCATTCATCAGTTTACTCACTTACTTATGG
Organism: Oncorhynchus mykiss; assembly: GCF_013265735.2. Taxonomy (NCBI): domain Eukaryota; kingdom Metazoa; phylum Chordata; class Actinopteri; order Salmoniformes; family Salmonidae; genus Oncorhynchus; species Oncorhynchus mykiss. The sequence continues at coordinate 38,313,524 of NC_050570.1, forward strand.
CGCTGCCTACTCCTGACAATTCATTTTTCAAATCATATGAAAAAAAAAACATTTAGCTTTATCTGGGACGCTGAACCAGACAAAATAAAACGTGCCCATCTATATAATGAATTTGAATTAGGTGGGTTTAGATTATTCAATATAAAAGTAGTGCTTCAAGTTTTACTTGAACCCTAAACGGTTCTCAAGTAGATTAAGAAAAGCTCATCTATCATTTAAAAATGGCCTTTTTTGCCTTTGTGCAGATTGCCATGTCTCATTTTCGATTAATTGAAAATTACTTTTTTCAAATTATCTCTCTTTTTCAAACAAGCATTGCAGAGATGGCTAAAATTTTTATTTCATCCCCCTGAAAAGATACAAACATTACAACAAATATTATGGCTGAACTCAAATGTGCTGGTTGATAAAATACCTGTATTTATGGGAAAGATGTTTGATAAGGGTATTTTGTTCTTAAATGATATTGTAAATTGGAATGGTAGAGTTATGTCCTTCATGGAGTTATCAGAATTGTATGGGAAGGTCTGCTCAATCCAAGAGTACAACCAATTAATTACAGCATTACCTAAAAAATGAAGGAGGCAGGTGGCAGCGGGAGGAGGTAGGGAACTTGTCTGTCTGCCCAATATAAAGGATCAAAGCTGGCGAAGGAATAAAAATAGCATAAATAGGAAAGTATACCAGTTTAATTTGAGGACCAGGATGTTGAGAACTGTGCCATACAGATTGCAAAATCGTTGGGAAGAGATTTTTGTTGTACCGATTCCATGGTACAGGGTGTATGAGTTGATATATAAAACAACTAAATATTCAAGACTTCGTGCTTTTCAGCCAAAATTATTATATAGAATTCTTGCCACCAACAAAATGTTGAATATTTGGGGCATAAAATCATCGAAGCTGTGCAGATTTTGTCGTGAGGATACAGAATCAATAGACCATTTATTTTGGTATTGCCATAGCCTGTTACTGGTCTCAGGTTCAGGAATGGTGGAAAATGCATAGCATTGATCTAAAATTGACCCTAGAAATAGGAGATCTGGAGAGACCGGGTCAGTCAATTACTAATACTATTAGTAAAAGTATTTATCTTCAACTTGCAATCTGTGGATTCTATTAGATTAGATAGATTGAAATTGTATGTTAAACATCACAGTATAGTTGAAAGATATGTGTTGCGTAGAAACCCGAAGAGAGTGGCCAGCAGAGATAGATGGGATGGGCTGAGGGAAGCTGAGGGTTGAGATGTGGAATTGGAGACAAGTGGGAGTGGAGTTGCTGTGTGGGGGATAGAATGATGGTCAAAGATAAGTTTTTTTTTAAAGTCCAAATAAAACATAATAAAAAGTCAGTTTGAATGACAGAGGGGCAGTGTTTTTACGCTGGTTTGCCAGAGGCTGATGCCGTGCAGGTGTTTGTACACATGCATATACACACAGACTCATTCAAATAATGTAGTAGTGCCAAACATACACACAAACATACACAGTTGGCATTGCTGTTCTGATTTTAGTTGTCCTTGATGTCCTTTGTTTTCAATGTATTTATATATATATCTTCTGTCTTTTCCTTTTTTCTCTTTAGGGGGGGGGGATCTAGGAGGGTTCGGGTTCACATTCTTTTGGCCTGGTGGGAGATCTGTCAACGTGCCCTTGAGCAGGGCATTGACCTTGGATGCTTCTGTGTGTCACTCTGAATGGGAGTCTGTTGGATGACTGGTGTGGTGTAGTTGTTGAGCAGCTTCACTGCAAGTATATTGTATGTTTCAGATATCCAATAAAAACATGACAAAAATAACAAACAACATTTTTAAAAAGTGTGTGTCCGTTTGTGTGTTTGTACACGTGTGTGTGTGTGTGTGTGTAATGCACTAATCTGACCCTGAGGGCTCTATATACAGAGCAGAGAGTAGGAGCTGTAATTTAGCTGGGTGTCAAGCATCTGAGAGGGAAACCAAACCCTCAGAACAGACACCAGCACCGACCCCATTGGGTAACACAGTAATAAATCCGTTAATCAGCGTCTAACAGGTAAAAATACGAACACTACTGATGTTCTCGTCCAATGGTAAAGGAATAGGGAAATAAATGGCAGCTGGCCAGTGTGCAATAGCTTTCCCTACACAACCTGAAAATATGAACTGATGGCGAGAGGGTTTGGCTGACTTTCTCCACTCCTCCATTCTTCCCTTCCTTGGTCCCTGGTCCATGTCCAGTGCTGACATAAAAACTAAAACATTTAGAGAGAGCCCCACCACCCCCCATCCCCACTACCAGTCCCTTTATAATATGAATTGCATTCATCTCCCCCCTCAGGATGAGGTTACTTCTGCTTCTTCGACATCACAATCATGTAAAAGGCCAACTACTGTGGACACGTGTGTGTGTGTGTGTGTGTGTGTGTGTGTAGTGTTCATTATCCCCATCTTTCTGTCTCTATCATGGTGTGTGTGTGTGTGTGTGTAGTGGTCATTATCCCCATCTTTCTGTCTCTATCATGGTGTGTGTGTGTGTAGTTGTCATTAGTCCAATATTTCTGTCTCTACCATGGTGTGTGTGTGGGTGTAGTGGTCATTATCCCCATATTTCTGTCTCTACCATTGTGTGTGTGTGTAGTTGTCATTATCCCCATCTTTCTGTATCTACCATGGTGTGTGTGTAGTGTTCATTATCCCCATCTTTCTGTCTCTACCATGGTGTGTGTGTGTAGTCGTCATTATCCCCATCTTTCTGTCTCCATCATGGTGTGTGTGTGTGTGTGTGTGTGTAGTGTTCATTATCCCCATCCTTCTGTCTATCATGGTGTGTGTGTGTAGTGGTCATTATCCCCATCTTTCTGTCTCTATCATGGTGTGTGTGTGTAGTTGTCATTAGTCCAATATTTATGTCTCTACCATGGTGTGTGTGTGGGTGTAGTGGTCATTATCCCAATCTTTCTGTCTCTATCATGGTGTGTGTGTGTGTGTGTGTGTGTGTGTGTGTGTGTGTGTGTGTGTGTAGTGTTCATTATCCCCATCTTTCTGTCTCTACCATTGTGTGTATGTGTAGTTGTCATTATCCCCATCTTTGTCTATACCATGGTGTGTGTGTGTAGTGGTCATTATCCCCATCTTTCTGTCTCTATCATGGTGTGTGTGTGTGTGTGTGTGTAGTGTTCATTATCCCCATCCTTCTGTCTATCATGGTGTGTGTGTAGTGGTCATTATCCCCATCTTTCTGTCTCTATCATGGTGTGTGTGTGTGTGTGTGTAGTGTTCATTATCCCCATCCTTCTGTCTATCATGGTGTGTGTGTGTGTGTGTGTAGTGGTCATTATCCCCATCTTTCTGTCTCTATCATGGTGTGTGTGTGTGTAGTTGTCATTAGTCCAATATTTCTGTCTCTACCATGGTGTGTGTGTGGGTGTAGTGGTCATTATCCCCATCTTTCTGTCTCTATCATGGTGTGTGTGTGTGTGTGTAGTGTTCATTATCCCCATCTTTCTATATCTACCATGGTGTGTGTGTAGTGTTCATTATCCCCATCTTTCTGTCTCTACCATGGTGTGTGTGTAGTGGTCATTATCCCCATCTTTCTGTCACTACCATGGAGAGTGTGTGTGTAGTGTTCATTATCCCCATGTTTCTGTCTCTACCATGGTGTGTGTGTGTGTGTGTGTATGTGTAGTGTTCATTATCCCCCTCTTTCTGTCTCTATCATGGTGTGTTTGCGTATTGGTCATTATCCCCATCTTTCTGTCTCTATCATGTTGAGTGTGTGCGTGCACGAGTGTGTAAAGAACATTGTGTGTTTGTGTGTAGTGGTCATTATCAACATCTTTCTGTCTCTATCATGGTGTGTTTGTGTGTGTGTAGTGGTCATTATCCCCATCTTTCTGTCTCCATCATGGTGTGTGTGTGTGTGTGTATGTGTAATGTTCATTATCCCCATCTTTCTGTCTCTATCATGATGTGTGTGTATGTGTGTGTGTGTGGTGGTCATTATCCCCATCTTTCTGTCTCTATCATGTTGAGTGTGTGCGTGCACGAGTGTGTAAAGAACATTGTGTGTGTGTAGTGGTCATTATCAACATCTTTCTGTCTCTATCATGGTGTGTGTGTGTGTGTGTAGTGTTCATTATCCCCATCTTTCTGTCTATCATGGTGTGTGTGCATAGTGGTCATTATCCCCATCTTTCTGTCTCTATCATGGTGTGTGTGTGTAGTGTTCATCATCTCCATCTTTCTGTCTATATCATGGTGAGTGTATGTGTGTGTGTGTGTAGTGTCCATTATCCCCATCTTTCTGTCTCTATCATGGTGTGTTTGTGTGTGTGTAGTGGTCATTATCCCCATCTTTCTGTCTCCATCATGGTGTGTGTGTGTGTGTGTGTGTAATGTTCATTATCCCCATATTTCTGTCTCTATCCTGGTGTGTGTGTGTAGTGTTCATTATCCCCATCTTTCTGTCTCTATCATGGTGTGTGTGTGTGTGTGTGTAGTGGTCAGTATCCCTATCTTTCTGTCTCTATCATGGTGTGTGTGTGTAGTGTTCATTATCTCCATCTTTCTGTCTCTATCATGGTGAGTGTGTGTGTGTGTAGTGGTCATTATCCCCATCTTTCCGTCTCTACCACAGTGTGTGTGTTCATTATCCCCATATTTCTGTCTCTACCATGGTGTGTGTGTAGTGTTCATTATCCCCATCATTCTGTCTCTACCATGGTGTGTGTGTAGTGTTCATTATCCCCATCATTCTGTCTCTATCGTGGTGTGTGTGTGTGTGTGTGTGTGTAGTGTTCATTATCCCCATCTTTCTGTCTCTATCAATGTTTGTGTGTGTGTGTGGTGTTCATTATCTCCATCTTTCTGTCACGATCATGGTGTGTGTGTGTGTGTGTAGTGTTCATTATCCCCATCTTTATGTCTCTGTCATGGTGTGTGTGTGTGTGTGTGTCATGTTCATTATCCCCATCTTTCTGTCTCTATCATGGTGTGTGTGTGTGTGTGTGTGTAGTGGGCATTATCCCCATCTTTCTGTCTCTATCATGGTGTGTGTGTGTGTAGTGGTCATTATCCCCATCTTTCTGTCTCTATTGAGATGTGTGTGTGTGTAGTTGTCATTAGTCCAATCTTCCTGTCTCTACCATGGTGTGTGTGTGTGTGTAGTGTTCATTATCCCCATCTTTCTGTCTCTATCATGTTGAGTGTGTGCGTGCACGAGTGTGTAAAGAACATTGTGTGTGTGTGTGTGTAGTGGTCATTATCCCCATCTTTCTGTCTCTATCATGGTGTGTGTGTGTAGTGTTCATTATCCCCATCTTTCTGTCTCTATCATGGTGTGTGTGTGTGTGTTTGTGTGTAGTGGTCATTATCCCCATCTTTCTGTCTCTATCATGGTGTGTGTGTGTGTGTGTGTGTGTTCATTATCCCCATCCTTCTGTATATCATGGTGTGTGTGTGTAGTGGTCATTATCCTCATCTTTCTGTCTCTATCATGGTGTGTGTGTGGTGGTCATTATCCCCATCTTTCTGTCTCTATCATGGTGTGTGTGTGTGTGTGTGTAGTGTTCATTATCCCCATCCTTCTGTCTATCATGGTGTGTGTGTGTGTGTGTGTAGTGGTCATTATCCCCATCTTTCTGTCTCTATCATGGTGTGTGTGTGTGTAGTTGTCATTAGTCCAATATTTCTGTCTCTACCATGGTGTGTGTGTGGGTGTAGTGGTCATTATCCCCATCTTTCTGTCTCTATCATGGTGTGTGTGTGTGTGTGTAGTGTTCATTATCCCCATCTTTCTATATCTACCATGGTGTGTGTGTAGTGTTCATTATCCCCATCTTTCTGTCTCTACCATGGTGTGTGTGTAGTGGTCATTATCCCCATCTTTCTGTCACTACCATGGAGAGTGTGTGTGTAGTGTTCATTATCCCCATGTTTCTGTCTCTACCATGGTGTGTGTGTGTGTGTGTGTATGTGTAGTGTTCATTATCCCCCTCTTTCTGTCTCTATCATGGTGTGTTTGCGTATTGGTCATTATCCCCATCTTTCTGTCTCTATCATGTTGAGTGTGTGCGTGCACGAGTGTGTAAAGAACATTGTGTGTTTGTGTGTAGTGGTCATTATCAACATCTTTCTGTCTCTATCATGGTGTGTTTGTGTGTGTGTAGTGGTCATTATCCCCATCTTTCTGTCTCCATCATGGTGTGTGTGTGTGTGTATGTGTAATGTTCATTATCCCCATCTTTCTGTCTCTATCATGATGTGTGTGTATGTGTGTGTGTGTGGTGGTCATTATCCCCATCTTTCTGTCTCTATCATGTTGAGTGTGTGCGTGCACGAGTGTGTAAAGAACATTGTGTGTGTGTAGTGGTCATTATCAACATCTTTCTGTCTCTATCATGGTGTGTGTGTGTGTGTGTAGTGTTCATTATCCCCATCTTTCTGTCTATCATGGTGTGTGTGCATAGTGGTCATTATCCCCATCTTTCTGTCTCTATCATGGTGTGTGTGTGTAGTGTTCATCATCTCCATCTTTCTGTCTATATCATGGTGAGTGTATGTGTGTGTGTGTGTAGTGTCCATTATCCCCATCTTTCTGTCTCTATCATGGTGTGTTTGTGTGTGTGTAGTGGTCATTATCCCCATCTTTCTGTCTCCATCATGGTGTGTGTGTGTGTGTGTGTGTAATGTTCATTATCCCCATATTTCTGTCTCTATCCTGGTGTGTGTGTGTAGTGTTCATTATCCCCATCTTTCTGTCTCTATCATGGTGTGTGTGTGTGTGTGTGTAGTGGTCAGTATCCCTATCTTTCTGTCTCTATCATGGTGTGTGTGTGTAGTGTTCATTATCTCCATCTTTCTGTCTCTATCATGGTGAGTGTGTGTGTGTGTAGTGGTCATTATCCCCATCTTTCCGTCTCTACCACAGTGTGTGTGTTCATTATCCCCATATTTCTGTCTCTACCATGGTGTGTGTGTAGTGTTCATTATCCCCATCATTCTGTCTCTACCATGGTGTGTGTGTAGTGTTCATTATCCCCATCATTCTGTCTCTATCGTGGTGTGTGTGTGTGTGTGTGTGTAGTGTTCATTATCCCCATCTTTCTGTCTCTATCAATGTTTGTGTGTGTGTGTGGTGTTCATTATCTCCATCTTTCTGTCTCTATCATGGTGTGTGTGTGTGTGTGTGTGTGTGTAGTGTCCATTATCCCCATCTTTCTGTCTCTATCATGGTGTGTTTGTGTGTGTGTAGTGGTCATTATCCCCATCTTTCTGTCTCCATCATGGTGTGTGTGTGTGTGTGTAGTGTTCATTATCCCCATCTTTCTGTCTCTATCAATGTTTGTGTGTGTGTGTGGTGTTCATTATCTCCATCTTTCTGTCTCTATCATGGTGTGTGTGTGTGTGTGTGTGTGTGTAGTGTCCATTATCCCCATCTTTCTGTCTCTATCATGGTGTGTTTGTGTGTGTGTAGTGGTCATTATCCCCATCTTTCTGTCTCCATCATGGTGTGTGTGTGTGTGTGTGTAGTGTTCATTATCCCCATCTTTCTGTCTCTATCAATGTTTGTGTGTGTGTGTGGTGTTCATTATCTCCATCTTTCTGTCACGATCATGGTGTGTGTGTGTGTGTGTAGTGTTCATTATCCCCATCTTTATGTCTCTGTCATGGTGTGTGTGTGTGTGTGTGTGTCATGTTCATTATCCCCATCTTTCTGTCTCTATCATGGTGTGTGTGTGTGTGTGTGTGTAGTGGGCATTATCCCCATCTTTCTGTCTCTATCATGGTGTGTGTGTGTGTAGTGGTCATTATCCCCATCTTTCTGTCTCTATTGAGATGTGTGTGTGTGTAGTTGTCATTAGTCCAATCTTCCTGTCTCTACCATGGTGTGTGTGTGTGTGTAGTGTTCATTATCCCCATCTTTCTGTCTCTATCATGGTGTGTGTGTGTGTAGTGGTCATTATCCCCATCTTTCTGTCTCTATCATGTTGAGTGTGTGCGTGCACGAGTGTGTAAAGAACATTGTGTGTGTGTGTGTGTAGTGGTCATTATCCCCATCTTTCTGTCTCTATCATGGTGTGTGTGTGTAGTGTTCATTATCCCCATCTTTCTGTCTCTATCATGGTGTGTGTGTGTGTGTTTGTGTGTAGTGGTCATTATCCCCATCTTTCTGTCTCTATCATGGTGTGTGTGTGTGTGTGTGTGTGTTCATTATCCCCATCCTTCTGTATATCATGGTGTGTGTGTGTAGTGGTCATTATCCTCATCTTTCTGTCTCTATCATGGTGTGTGTGTGGTGGTCATTATCCCCATCTTTCTGTCTCTATCATGGTGTGTGTGTGTGTGTGTAGTGGTTATTATCCCCATCTTTCTGTCTCTATCATGGTGTGCATGTGTGTGTAGTGTTCAGTATCCCCATCTTTCTGTCTCGATCATGGTGTGTGTGTGTAGTGTTCATTAGCCCCATGTTTCTATCTCTATCATGGTGTGTGTGTGTGTGTAGTGGTCATTATCCCCATCTTTCTGTCTCTATCATGTTGAGTGTGTGCGTGCACGAGTGTGTAAAGAACATTGTGTGTTTGTGTGTAGTGGTCATTATCAACATCTTTCTGTCTCTATCATGGTGTGTTTGTGTGTGTGTAGTGGTCATTATCCCCATCTTTCTGTCTCCATCATGGTGTGTGTGTGTGTGTATGTGTAATGTTCATTATCCCCATCTTTCTGTCTCTATCATGATGTGTGTGTATGTGTGTGTGTGTGGTGGTCATTATCCCCATCTTTCTGTCTCTATCATGTTGAGTGTGTGCGTGCACGAGTGTGTAAAGAACATTGTGTGTGTGTAGTGGTCATTATCAACATCTTTCTGTCTCTATCATGGTGTGTGTGTGTGTGTGTAGTGTTCATTATCCCCATCTTTCTGTCTATCATGGTGTGTGTGCATAGTGGTCATTATCCCCATCTTTCTGTCTCTATCATGGTGTGTGTGTGTAGTGTTCATCATCTCCATCTTTCTGTCTATATCATGGTGAGTGTATGTGTGTGTGTGTGTAGTGTCCATTATCCCCATCTTTCTGTCTCTATCATGGTGTGTTTGTGTGTGTGTAGTGGTCATTATCCCCATCTTTCTGTCTCCATCATGGTGTGTGTGTGTGTGTGTGTGTAATGTTCATTATCCCCATATTTCTGTCTCTATCCTGGTGTGTGTGTGTAGTGTTCATTATCCCCATCTTTCTGTCTCTATCATGGTGTGTGTGTGTGTGTGTGTAGTGGTCAGTATCCCTATCTTTCTGTCTCTATCATGGTGTGTGTGTGTAGTGTTCATTATCTCCATCTTTCTGTCTCTATCATGGTGAGTGTGTGTGTGTGTAGTGGTCATTATCCCCATCTTTCCGTCTCTACCACAGTGTGTGTGTTCATTATCCCCATATTTCTGTCTCTACCATGGTGTGTGTGTAGTGTTCATTATCCCCATCATTCTGTCTCTACCATGGTGTGTGTGTAGTGTTCATTATCCCCATCATTCTGTCTCTATCGTGGTGTGTGTGTGTGTGTGTGTGTAGTGTTCATTATCCCCATCTTTCTGTCTCTATCAATGTTTGTGTGTGTGTGTGGTGTTCATTATCTCCATCTTTCTGTCACGATCATGGTGTGTGTGTGTGTGTGTAGTGTTCATTATCCCCATCTTTATGTCTCTGTCATGGTGTGTGTGTGTGTGTGTGTCATGTTCATTATCCCCATCTTTCTGTCTCTATCATGGTGTGTGTGTGTGTGTGTGTGTAGTGGGCATTATCCCCATCTTTCTGTCTCTATCATGGTGTGTGTGTGTGTAGTGGTCATTATCCCCATCTTTCTGTCTCTATTGAGATGTGTGTGTGTGTAGTTGTCATTAGTCCAATCTTCCTGTCTCTACCATGGTGTGTGTGTGTGTGTAGTGTTCATTATCCCCATCTTTCTGTCTCTATCATGTTGAGTGTGTGCGTGCACGAGTGTGTAAAGAACATTGTGTGTGTGTGTGTGTAGTGGTCATTATCCCCATCTTTCTGTCTCTATCATGGTGTGTGTGTGTAGTGTTCATTATCCCCATCTTTCTGTCTCTATCATGGTGTGTGTGTGTGTGTTTGTGTGTAGTGGTCATTATCCCCATCTTTCTGTCTCTATCATGGTGTGTGTGTGTGTGTGTGTGTGTGTTCATTATCCCCATCCTTCTGTATATCATGGTGTGTGTGTGTAGTGGTCATTATCCTCATCTTTCTGTCTCTATCATGGTGTGTGTGTGGTGGTCATTATCCCCATCTTTCTGTCTCTATCATGGTGTGTGTGTGTGTGTGTAGTGGTTATTATCCCCATCTTTCTGTCTCTATCATGGTGTGCATGTGTGTGTAGTGTTCAGTATCCCCATCTTTCTGTCTCGATCATGGTGTGTGTGTGTAGTGTTCATTAGCCCCATGTTTCTATCTCTATCATGGTGTGTGTGTGTGTGTAGTGGTCATTATCCCCATCTTTCTGTCTCTATCATGTTGAGTGTGTGCGTGCACGAGTGTGTAAAGAACATTGTGTGTTTGTGTGTAGTGGTCATTATCAACATCTTTCTGTCTCTATCATGGTGTGTTTGTGTGTGTGTAGTGGTCATTATCCCCATCTTTCTGTCTCCATCATGGTGTGTGTGTGTGTGTATGTGTAATGTTCATTATCCCCATCTTTCTGTCTCTATCATGATGTGTGTGTATGTGTGTGTGTGTGGTGGTCATTATCCCCATCTTTCTGTCTCTATCATGTTGAGTGTGTGCGTGCACGAGTGTGTAAAGAACATTGTGTGTGTGTAGTGGTCATTATCAACATCTTTCTGTCTCTATCATGGTGTGTGTGTGTGTGTGTAGTGTTCATTATCCCCATCTTTCTGTCTATCATGGTGTGTGTGCATAGTGGTCATTATCCCCATCTTTCTGTCTCTATCATGGTGTGTGTGTGTAGTGTTCATCATCTCCATCTTTCTGTCTATATCATGGTGAGTGTATGTGTGTGTGTGTGTAGTGTCCATTATCCCCATCTTTCTGTCTCTATCATGGTGTGTTTGTGTGTGTGTAGTGGTCATTATCCCCATCTTTCTGTCTCCATCATGGTGTGTGTGTGTGTGTGTGTGTAATGTTCATTATCCCCATATTTCTGTCTCTATCCTGGTGTGTGTGTGTAGTGTTCATTATCCCCATCTTTCTGTCTCTATCATGGTGTGTGTGTGTGTGTGTGTAGTGGTCAGTATCCCTATCTTTCTGTCTCTATCATGGTGTGTGTGTGTAGTGTTCATTATCTCCATCTTTCTGTCTCTATCATGGTGAGTGTGTGTGTGTGTAGTGGTCATTATCCCCATCTTTCCGTCTCTACCACAGTGTGTGTGTTCATTATCCCCATATTTCTGTCTCTACCATGGTGTGTGTGTAGTGTTCATTATCCCCATCATTCTGTCTCTACCATGGTGTGTGTGTAGTGTTCATTATCCCCATCATTCTGTCTCTATCGTGGTGTGTGTGTGTGTGTGTGTGTAGTGTTCATTATCCCCATCTTTCTGTCTCTATCAATGTTTGTGTGTGTGTGTGGTGTTCATTATCTCCATCTTTCTGTCTCTATCATGGTGTGTGTGTGTGTGTGTGTGTGTGTAGTGTCCATTATCCCCATCTTTCTGTCTCTATCATGGTGTGTTTGTGTGTGTGTAGTGGTCATTATCCCCATCTTTCTGTCTCCATCATGGTGTGTGTGTGTGTGTGTAGTGTTCATTATCCCCATCTTTCTGTCTCTATCAATGTTTGTGTGTGTGTGTGGTGTTCATTATCTCCATCTTTCTGTCTCTATCATGGTGTGTGTGTGTGTGTGTGTGTGTAGTGTCCATTATCCCCATCTTTCTGTCTCTATCATGGTGTGTTTGTGTGTGTGTAGTGGTCATTATCCCCATCTTTCTGTCTCCATCATGGTGTGTGTGTGTGTGTGTGTAGTGTTCATTATCCCCATCTTTCTGTCTCTATCAATGTTTGTGTGTGTGTGTGGTGTTCATTATCTCCATCTTTCTGTCACGATCATGGTGTGTGTGTGTGTGTGTAGTGTTCATTATCCCCATCTTTATGTCTCTGTCATGGTGTGTGTGTGTGTGTGTGTCATGTTCATTATCCCCATCTTTCTGTCTCTATCATGGTGTGTGTGTGTGTGTGTGTGTAGTGGGCATTATCCCCATCTTTCTGTCTCTATCATGGTGTGTGTGTGTGTAGTGGTCATTATCCCCATCTTTCTGTCTCTATTGAGATGTGTGTGTGTGTAGTTGTCATTAGTCCAATCTTCCTGTCTCTACCATGGTGTGTGTGTGTGTGTAGTGTTCATTATCCCCATCTTTCTGTCTCTATCATGGTGTGTGTGTGTGTAGTGGTCATTATCCCCATCTTTCTGTCTCTATCATGTTGAGTGTGTGCGTGCACGAGTGTGTAAAGAACATTGTGTGTGTGTGTGTGTAGTGGTCATTATCCCCATCTTTCTGTCTCTATCATGGTGTGTGTGTGTAGTGTTCATTATCCCCATCTTTCTGTCTCTATCATGGTGTGTGTGTGTGTGTTTGTGTGTAGTGGTCATTATCCCCATCTTTCTGTCTCTATCATGGTGTGTGTGTGTGTGTGTGTGTGTTCATTATCCCCATCCTTCTGTATATCATGGTGTGTGTGTGTAGTGGTCATTATCCTCATCTTTCTGTCTCTATCATGGTGTGTGTGTGGTGGTCATTATCCCCATCTTTCTGTCTCTATCATGGTGTGTGTGTGTGTGTGTAGTGGTTATTATCCCCATCTTTCTGTCTCTATCATGGTGTGCATGTGTGTGTAGTGTTCAGTATCCCCATCTTTCTGTCTCGATCATGGTGTGTGTGTGTAGTGTTCATTATCCCCATCTTTCTGTCTCTGTCATGGTGTGTGTGTGTGTGTGTGTGTGTGTGTAGTGTTCATTAGCCCCATGTTTCTATCTCTATCATGGTGTGTGTGTGTGTGTGTGTAGTGTTCATTATCCCCATCCTTCTGTCTATCATGGTGTGTGTGTGTGTGTGTGTAGTGGTCATTATCCCCATCTTTCTGTCTCTATCATGGTGTGTGTGTGTGTAGTTGTCATTAGTCCAATATTTCTGTCTCTACCATGGTGTGTGTGTGGGTGTAGTGGTCATTATCCCCATCTTTCTGTCTCTATCATGGTGTGTGTGTGTGTGTGTGTAGTGTTCATTATCCCCATCTTTCTATATCTATCATGTTGAGTGTGTGCGTGCACGAGTGTGTAAAGAACATTGTGTGTGTGTGTGTAGTGGTCATTATCAACATCTTTCTGTCTCTATCATGGTGTGTGTGTGTGTGTGTAGTGTTCTTTATCCCCATCTTTCTGTCTATCATAGTGTGTGTGCATAGTAGTCATTATCCCCATCTTACTGTCTCTATCATGGTGTGTTTGTGTGTGTAGTGGTCATTATCCCCATCTTTCCGTCTCTACCACAGTGTGTGTGTGTGTGTTCATTATCCCCATATTTCTGTCTCTATCCTGGTGTGTGTGTAGTGTCCATTATCCCCATCTTTCTGTCTCTATCATGGTGTGTTTGTGTGTGTGTAGTGGTCATTATCCCCATCTTTCTGTCTCCATCATGGTGTGTGTGTGTAATGTTCATTATCCCCATCTTTCTGTCTCTATCATGGTGTGTGTGTATGTGTGTGTGGGTAGTGTTCATTATCCCCATCTTTCTGTCTCTATCATGGTGTGTGTGTGGTGGTCATTATCCCCATCGTTCTGTCTCTATCATGTTGAGTGTGTGCGTGCACGAGTGTGTAAAGAACATTGTGTGTGTGTGTGTCTAGTGGTCATTATCAACATCTTTCTGTCTCTATCATGGTCTGTGTGTGTGTGTGTGTAGTGTTCATTATCCCCATGTTTCTGTCTCTATCAATGTATGTGTGTGTAGTGTTCATCATCTCCATCTTTCTGTCTCTATCATGGTGAGTGTGTGTGTGTGTAGTGGTCATTATCCCCATCTTTCTGTCTCCATCATGGTGTGTGTGTGTGTGTGTGTGTAATGTTCATTATCCCCATATCTCTGTCTCTATCCTGGTGTGTGTGTGTAGTGTTCATTATCCCCATCTTTCTGTCTCTATCATGGTGTGTGTGTGTAGTGTTCATTATCTCCATCTTTCTGTCTCTATCATGGTGAGTGTGAGTGTGTGTAGTGGTCATTATCCCCATCTTTCCGTCTCTACCACAGTGTGTGTGTGTTCATTATCCCCATATTTCTGTCTCTATCCTGGTGTGTGTGTAGCGGTCATTATCCCCATCTTTCTGTCTCTACCATGGTGTGTGTGTGTAGTGTTCATTATCCCCATCATTCTGTCTCTATCATGGTGTGTGTGTGTGTGTGTGTGTGTGTGTAGCGTTCATTATCCCCATCTTTCTGTCTCTATCAATGTTTGTGTGTGTGTGGTGTTCATTATCTCCATCTTTCTGTCTCTATCATGGTGTGTGTTTGTGTGTGTAGTGGTCATTATCCCCATCTTTCCGTCTCTACCACGGTGTGTGTGTGTTCATTATCCCCATATTTCTGTCTCTATCCTGGTGTGTGTGTGTGTGTGTAGCGGTCATTATCCCCATCTTTCTGTCTCTACCATGGTGTGTGTGTGTGTAGTGTTCATTGTCCCCATCTTTATGTCTCTATCATGGTGTGTGTGTGTGTAGTGGTCATTATCCCCATCTTTCTGTCTCTATCATGTTGAGTGTGTGCGCGCACGAGTTTGTAAAGAACATTGTGTGTGTGTGTGTAGTAGTTATTATCCCCATCTTTCTGTCTCTATCATGGTGTGTGTGTAGTGTTCATTATCCCCATCTTTCTGTCTCCATCATGGTGAGTGTGTGTGTAGTGTCCATTATCCCCATCTTTCTGTCTCTATCATGGTGTGTTTGTGTGTGTGTAGTGGTCATTATCCCCATCTTTCTGTCTCCATTATGGTGTGTGTGTGTGTGTGTGTGTAATGTTCATTATCCCCATCTTTCTGTCTCTATCATGGTGTGTGTGTGTGTGTGTGTAGTGGTCATTATCCCCATCTTTCTGTCTCTATCATGGTGTGTGTGTGGTGGTCATTATCCCCATCTTTCTGTCTCTATCATGGTGTGTGTGTGTGTGTGTAGTGGTTATTATCCCCATCTTTCTGTCTCTATCATGGTGTGTGTGTGTGTCATGTTCATTATCCCCATATTTCTGTCTCTATCATGGTGTGTGTGTGTGTGTAGTGGTCATTATCCCCATCTTTCTGTCTCTATCATGGCGTGTGTGTGTGTAGTGGTCATTATCCCCATCTTTCTGTCTCTATTGAGATGTGTGTGTGTAGTTGTCATTAGTCCAATCTTCCTGTCTCTACCATGGTGTGTGTGTGGGTGTAGTGGTCATTATCCCCATCTTTCTGTCTCTATCATGTTGTGTGTGTGTGTAGTGTTCATTATGCCCATCTTTCTGTCTCTATCATGTTGAGTGTGTGCGTGTACAAGTGTGTAAAGAACATTGTGTGTGTGTGTGTGTAGTGGTCATTATCCCCATCTTTCTGTCTCTATCATGGTGTGTGTGTATAGTGTTCATTATCCCCATCTTTCTGTCTCTATCATGTTGTGTGTGTGTGTAGTGTTCATTATGCCCATCTTTCTGTCTCTATCATGTTGAGTGTGTGCGTGTACAAGTGTGTAAAGAACATTGTGTGTGTGTGTGTGTGTAGTGACCATTATCCCCATCTTTCTGTCTATCATGGTGTGTGTGTGTAGTGTTCATTATCCCCATCTTTCTGTCTCTATCATGGTGTGTGTGTGTGTGTTTGTGTGTAGTGGTCATTATCCCCATCTTTCTGTCTATCATGGTGTGTGTGCATAGTGGTCATTATCCCCATTTTTCCGTCTCTACCATGGTGTGTGTAGTGTTCATTATCCCCATATTTCTGTCTCTATCCTGGTGTGTGTGTGTGTGTGTGTAGCGGTCATTATCCCCATCTTTATGTCTCTACCATGCTGTGTGTGTGTGTAGTGTTCATTATCCCCATCTTTCTGTCTCTATCATGTTGAGTGTGTGCGTGCACGAGTGTGTAAAGAGCATTTTGTGTGTGTGGGTGTGTGTAGTGGTCATTATCCCCATCTTTCTGTCTCTATAATGGTGTGTGTGTGTGTGGTGTTCATTATCCCCATCTTTCTGTCTATCATGGTGTGTGTGCATAGTGGTCATTATCCCCATATTTCTGTCTCTATCATGGTGTGTGTGTGTGTAGTGGTCATTATCCCCATCTTTCCGTCTCTACCACGGTGTGTGTGTGTTCATTATCCCCATATTTATGTCTCTATCCTGGTGTGTGTGTGTGTGTAGTGTTCATTATCCCCATCTTTCTGTCTCTATCAATGTGCGTGTGTGTAGTGTTCATTATCTCCATCTTTCGGTCTCTATCATGGTGAGTGTGTGTGTGTAGTGTTCATCATCTCCATCTTTCTGTCTCTATCATGGTGAGTGTGTGTGTGTGTGTAGTGTCCATTATCCCCATCTTTCTGTCTCTATCATGGTGTGTTTGTGTGTGTGTAGTGGTCATTATCCCCATCTTTCTGTCTCCATCATGGTGTGTGTGTGTGTGTGTAATGTTCATTATCCCCATATTTCTGTCTCTATCCTGGTGTGTGTGTGTAGTGTTCATTATCCCCATATTTCTGTCTCTATCATGGTGTGTGTGTGTGTGTGTGTGTGTGTAGTGGTCAGTATCCCTATATTTCTGTCTCTACCATGGTGTGTGTGTGTAGTGTTCATTATCCCCATATTTCTGTCTCAATCCTGGTGTGTGTGTGTGTGTAGCGGTCATTATCCCCATCTTTATGTCTCTACCATGCTGTGTGTGTGTGTGTGTAGTGTTCATTATCCCCATCTTTCTGTCTCTATCAATGTGTGTGTGTGTAGTGTTCATTATCTCCATCTTTCTGTCTCTATCATGTTGAGTGTGTGCTTGCACGAGTGTGTAAAGAGCATTGTGTGTGTGTGTGTGTGTGTGTGTGTAGTGGTCATTATCCCCATCTTTCTGTCTCTATCATGGTGTGTGTGTGTGTGCGTAGTGTTCATTATCCCCATCTTTCTGTCTATCATGGTGTGTGTGCATAGTGGTCATTATCCCCATCTTTCTGTCTCTATCATGGTGTGTGTGTGTGTGTGTGTAGTGGTCATTATCCCCATCTTTCTGTCTATCATGGTGTGTGTGCATAGTGGTCATTATCCCCATTTTTCCGTCTCTACCATGGTGTGTGTAGTGTTCATTATCCCCATATTTCTGTCTCTATCCTGGTGTGTGTGTGTGTGTGTGTAGCGGTCATTATCCCCATCTTTATGTCTCTACCATGCTGTGTGTGTGTGTAGTGTTCATTATCCCCATCTTTCTGTCTCTATCATGTTGAGTGTGTGCGTGCACGAGTGTGTAAAGAGCATTGTGTGTGTGTGGGTGTGTGTAGTGGTCATTATCCCCATCTTTCTGTCTCTATAATGGTGTGTGTGTGTGTGTAGTGTTCATTATCCCCATCTTTCTGTCTATCATGGTGTGTGTGCATAGTGGTCATTATCCCCATATTTCTGTCTCTATCATGGTGTGTGTGTGTGTAGTGGTCATTATCCCCATCTTTCCGTCTCTACCACGGTGTGTGTGTGTTCATTATCCCCATATTTCTGTCTCTATCCTGGTGTGTGTGTGTGTAGTGTTCATTATCCCCATCTTTCTGTCTCTATCAATGTGCGTGTGTGTAGTGTTCATTATCTCCATCTTTCGGTCTCTATCATGGTGAGTGTGTGTGTGTAGTGTTCATCATCTCCATCTTTCTGTCTCTATCATGGTGAGTGTGTGTGTGTGTGTAGTGTCCATTATCCCCATCTTTCTGTCTCTATCATGGTGTGTTTGTGTGTGTGTAGTGGTCATTATCCCCATCTTTCTGTCTCCATCATGGTGTGTGTGTGTGTGTAATGTTCATTATCCCCATATTTCTGTCTCTATCCTGGTGTGTGTGTGTAGTGTTCATTATCCCCATATTTCTGTCTCTATCATGGTGTGTGTGTGTGTGTGTGTGTGTGTAGTGGTCAGTATCCCTATATTTCTGTCTCTACCATGGTGTGTGTGTGTAGTGTTCATTATCCCCATCATTCTGTCTCTATCATGGTGTGTGTGTGTGTGTGTAGTGTTCATTATCCCCATCTTTCTGTCTCTATCAATGTTTGTGTGTGTGTGGTGTTCATTATCTCCATCTTTCTGTCTATCATGGTGTGTGTGTGTAGTGGTCATTATCCCCATCTTTCTGTCTCTATCATGTTGAGTGTGTGCACGCACGAGTGTGTAAAGAACACTGTGTGTGTGTGTGTAGTGGTTATTATCACCATCTTTCTGTCTCTATCATGGTGTGTGTGTAGTGGTCATTATCCCCATCTTTCTGTCTCTATCATGGTGTGTGTGCATAGTGGTCATTATCCCCATCTTTCTGTCTCTATCATGGTGTGCGTGTGTGTAGTGTTCATTATCCCCATCTTTCTGTCTATCGTAGTGTGTGTGCATAGTGGTCATTATCCCCATCTTTCTGTCTCTATCATGGTGTGTGTGTGTGTGTGTGTGTAGTGCTCATTATCCCCATCTTTCTGTCTCTATCATGGTGTGTGTGTGTGTGTGTGTAGTGTTCATTATCCCCATCTTTCTGTCTCTATCATGGTGTGTTTGTGTGTGTGTAGTGGTCATTATCCCCATCTTTCTGTCTATCATGGTGTGTGTGCATAGTGGTCATTATCCCCATTTTTCCGTCTCTACCATGGTGTGTGCAGTGTTCATTATCCCCATATTTCTGTCTCAATCCTGGTGTGTGTGTGTGTAGCGGTCATTATCCCCATCTTTATGTCTCTACCATGCTGTGTGTGTGTGTGTGTGTAGTGTTCATTATCCCCATCTTTCTGTCTCTATCAATGTGTGTGTGTGTAGTGTTCATTATCTCCATCTTTCTGTCTCTATCATGTTGAGTGTGTGCGTGCACGAGTGTGTAAAGAGCATTGTGTGTGTGTGTGTGTGTGTGTGTGTGTAGTGGTCATTATCCCCATCTTTCTGTCTCTATCATGGTGTGTGTGTGTGTGTGCGTAGTGTTCATTATCCCCATCTTTCTGTCTATCATGGTGTGTGTGCATAGTGGTCATTATCCCCATCTTTCTGTCTCTATCATGGTGTGTGTGTGTGTAGTGTTCATTATCCCCATCTTTCTGTCTCTATCAATGTGCGTGTGTGTAGTGTTCATTATCTCCATCTTTCGGTCTCTATCATGGTGAGTGTGTGTGTGTAGTGTCCATTATCCCCATCTTTCTGTCTCTATCCTGGTGTGTGTGTGTGTAGCGGTCATTGTCCCCATCTTTCTGTCTCTACCATGGTGTGTGTGTAGTGGTCATTATCCCCATCTTTCTGTCTCTATCATGGTGTGTGTGTGTAGTGTTCATTATCCCCATCTTTCTGTCTCTATCATGGTGTGTGTGTGTGTGTGTGGTGTTCATTATCCCCATCTTTCTGTCTCTATCATGGTGTGTGTGTGTGTGTAGTGTCCATTATCCCCATCTTTCTGTCTCTATCATGGTGTGTTTGTGTGTGTGTAGTGGTCATTATCCCCATCTTTCTGTCTCCATCATGGTGTGTGTGTGTAGTGTTCATTATCCCCATTTTCTGTCTCTATCATGGTGTGTGTGTATTGTTCATTATCCCCATCTTTCTGTCTATCATGGTGTGTGTGCATAGTGGTCATTATCCCCATTTTTCCGTCTCTACCATGGTGTGTGTAGTGTTCATTATCCCCATATTTCTGTCTCAATCCTGGTGTGTGTCTGTGTAGCGGTCATTATCCCCATCTTTATGTCTCTATCATGGTGTGTGTGTGTAGTGGTCATTATCCCCATCTTTCTGTCTCTATCATGGTGTGTGTGTGTGTAGTGTTCATTATCCCCATCTTTCTGTCTATCATGGTGTGTGTGCATAGTGGTCATTATCCCCATCTTTCTGTCTCTATCATGGTGTGTGTGTGTGTAGTGTTCATTATCCCCATCTTTCTGTCTCTATCATGGTGTGAGTGTGTGTGTGTAGTGGTCATTATCCCCATCTTTCTGTCTCCATCATGGTGTGTGTGTGTAGTGTTCATTATCCCCATTTTCTGTCTCTATCATGGTGTGTGTGTATTGTTCATTATCCCCATCTTTCTGTCTATCATGGTGTGTGTGCATAGTGGTCATTATCCCCATTTTTCCGTCTCTACCATGGTGTGTGTAGTGTTCATTATCCCCATATTTCTGTCTCAATCCTGGTGTGTGTGTGTGTAGTGGTCATTATCCCCATCTTTCTGTCTCCATCATGGTGTGTGTGTGTGTAGTGTTCATTATTCCCATTTTCTGTCTCTATCATGGTGTGTGTGTAGTGTTCATTATCCCCATCTTTCTGTCTCTATCATGGTGTGTGTGAGTGTGTGTGTGTAGTGGTCATTATCCCCATCTTTCTGTCTCTATCATGCTGAGTGTGTGCGCGCACGAGTGTGTAAAGAACATTGTGTGTGTGTGTGTAGAGGTCATTATCCCCATCTTTCTGTCTCTATCATGGTGTGTGTGTGTGTGTAGTGTTCATTATGCCCATCTTTCTGTCTATCATGGTGTGTGTGCGTAGTGGTCATTATCCCCATCTTTCTGTCTCTATCATGGTGTGTGTGTGTGTGTGTGCTGTGTTCATTATCCCCATCTTTCTGTCTCTTTCATGGTGTGTTTGTGAGTGTAGTGTTCATTATCCCCATCTTCCTGTCTCTATCATGGTGTGTTTGTGTGTGTGTAGTGTTCATTATGCCCATCTTTCTGTCTCTATCATGGTGTGTTTGTGTTTGTAGTGGTCATTATCCCCATCTTTCCGTGTCTACCACAGTGTGTGTGTGTGTTCATTATCCCCATATTTCTGTCTCTATCATTGTGTGTGTGTGTGTGTAGTGGTCATTATCCCCATCTTTCTGTCTCTACCATGGTGTATGTGTGGGTGTAGTGGTCATTATCCCCATCTTTCTGTCTCTTACATGGTGTGTGTGTGTAGTGGTCATTAGCCCCATCTTTCTGTCTCTATCATTGTGTGTGTAGTGTTCATTATCCCCGTCTTTCTGTCTATCATTGTGTGTGTGTGTGTGTGTGTGTGTGTGTGTGTGTGTGTGTAGTGGTCATTATCCCCATATTTCTGTCTCTAACATGGTGTGTGAGTGTAGTTGTCATTAGTCCAATCTTTCTGTCTCTACCATGGTGTGTGTGGGTGTAGTGGTCATTATCCCCATCTTTCTGTCTCTTACATGGTGTGTGTGAAGTGGTCATTATCCCCATCTTTCTGTCTCTACCATTGTGTGTGTGTGTAGTGGTCATTACCCCATCTTTCTGTATCTACCATTGTGTGTGTGTGTGTGTAGTGGTCATTATCCCCATCTTTCTTAATCTACCATGGTGTGTGTGTGTGTGTGTGTGTGTAGTGTTCATTATCCCCATCTTTCTGTCTCTATCATGTTGTGTGTGTGTGTGTGTGTGTAGTGGTCATTATCCCCATCTTTCTGTCTCTATCATGGTGTGTGTGTGTGTGTAGTGTTCATTATCCCCATCTTTCTGTCTCTATCATGGTGTGTGTATGTAGTGGTCATTATCCCATCTTTCTGTCTCTATCATGGTGTGTGTGTAGTGGTCATTATCCCCATCTTTCTGTCTCTATCATGGTGTGTGTGTGTAGTGGTCATTATCCCCATCTTTCTGTCTCTATCATGGTCTGGCCAACTTCTCGGCATGGAACCCCCTCTGTGATGTCATCAGTGCAGCTCTTTCCACTGTTTACGGAGCTGGCCAAGACACTTTCCTAAGCAGAAAGCGAGAGAGAGAGAGTGTGTGTGTGTGCGTGTGCCAGGGACAGATAAGTCATAGTGAACCAATATAGTTATATATATACACAGATCAGTGCACAAGCATAAACACACACACACACACAGAGAGCAGGATCTGTGCTCAGACCGTCAGAGACACACCGTATGGTTCTGCAAATGGAGACGTGCCTCTATACACACTCTACAGACAGTCACTGCCATTCGCTCCATGTCTCTGGCAGGTCATCTATCTCCTCTTACTAAGCGAACACCAGCCATGACTCAGAGCAGAGAAACACACAGACGTCGGGATGCTGCGGGCTGATCTGTCAGATCACAGTATACCTGGTGTGACTGTTTGTGCCTGTCTGTGTTTGTCTTTGTATGTGTGAAAGTGAGAGTGCTTTGTGGGTGAATATATTCATATGTACAGCACATTTAGTATGCATGGTGTGATTGGCCAGTCCGATGAGGAGTGACAGGACAGGGGACCCCAGGCAGCCCTTCAGCAGATCTCCTTCCTGGAAGAGGTCAGGAGGGGTTCTCTCCACGGGACCTGGGTGTCAGTCAGTCTAGGGAAAGTGTGTGTGTGTGTGCACGTGTTCATCAAGCTGACATCAACCCCAATGCGCTGGTTGTCAGTCTGTGACAGCTGTTAACCTCCAGGTCACTCTTGAGCTGAGACTTTGAAGACCTTAAAAGTGACCGTGATCTGACCATAGATATGGGGGTCACGGTCCTCCTGTCAAAAAGGTTACTGACAGGACAGAGGAGACGCCACACCCGACTCACTGAGAGGCTGGGACAGAGGAGACTTGGAGGAGAGCTGTGTCGGAGTACCAGCGTGTGAGAGAAAAAGGCTGTGATTGAACGTGTCAGAGTGTGAATGGGGTGCCAGGAGATGTCCGTGGGTCGTTTTGAGTGTGACTTAGCAAACAGGTATCACTCAGCTCCACTCTGCCTGGCACAGTAGTGAAACCATCTAGGCTGTGTGTTTGTGCTGGCTACAAACCTGCGCCTGTGCAGTATTTTGTTTCTGAAAAGGACAAACACTTCTTCCCGAATAAGTCGTCCGAGTACCTCCTCTTCCCCCATATTTACCACTCTACCCCTCTATCACTCGGAGTTCTCCAAACTACTCCTAACTCGACTCTTCTCCTCTCACAGGTACCTTGCTTTATCGCTATCAGTGATGATTCATGTAACGTACTGTTGCGTCTGAGAGGCCTCTCCTGCCCCTAGAGAGAGCGAGAGAGCGAGAAAGAAAAAGAGAGAGGTTGGAGAGAGAGAGAGAGAGAGAGGAGAGAAAAAGAGAGGTTGGAGAGAGAGAGACAGATAGAGAGAAACAGAGACAGGAGAGAAAAAGAGAGCGAGAGAGAGACACATAGAAAGAGTGACTTCCGTCTACTGTCATTTACCTGCTTCTAACGGCCCTGGCATTCTCAGCCTGGCTCTTGATATCACTTAAGAGGGACTGAGTCACTTTCAAGCACTGCAGCTGGGGGATAGAAGGGCCCTCAGGAGGCAGCAGACTAGGGGAGATTCTAGGGGTTAGGGTGGAAGAGGGAAGTAAGTGGGGGTGGGGGTGTAGCGGTTAAGGGCCTACATGTGGAAGGGGGTTGAATAGAGAGGGCAGACAGAGAGGTGAGTAAAATCAGTAAAACCAGCTGTAACAGTAAAAATAGGAAAGAAGCCTAAGGATGAGAACCGTGTGGAGCTGTGAACGAGGCTACAGGCTATAGGAATGGGGGGGGGGGGGGGGGGGGGGGGGGGGTGTTTGGATTGGAGCTCAATGCCTCGATCTCTGGGAGTCATGGGATTTTGTGGAAGAAACCATTAGGGAAGAGAGTTGTGGTCATGGCAGAGTGTAGGAGAAGGCACACACAACGCTGAACTGTAGGTCAAAGCCTGCTGGCTCTGCAACAAAACACCCACAAACCATCATGGGACTTTGATCGTGTAGGCGTATTGTTGTCTGTGTGGGAGGGGTTAGAGAGTTAGAGGGGGATGGAGGGGCGTAGGAGAAGGAAGGATGAAGGGATGGGGGAAGAGGAGGGGAGGACTTGAACGTGGGGGCGCTCGGTTAGGAAGACGAGTCGCGCTGGTGTCACGGTAAACAGGCCTCACCCCGGCAACCCCCCCCCCCCCCCCCCCCCCCCCCCCCCCCCCCCCAATTCACACAGCGTCAGGGCCCGTTGAGGCGCTTGAACTCCAAAGCCTCACAAATAAGTATCCCGCCTCGGACTCACCTGGCAGAAGACAGGCTTGTAGCGCTCCGAGAACAGCAGGTTCAGCTCCTCCGACTCGTACTCCTGGGGCAGCCGGTCCACACAGAGGCACTTAGAGTGGAGGTGGTGACCCGCGGTCAGCTGGTTCACGTCTGTCCACTGGATCATGACCGCGCGGTCACCCTGCGGTCGCCCCAGCAGCTCCGACCGCGCCCGCGACGCCGAGTCCTTCTTCATGTACTCCACGAAGCCGTAGCCCTTGGAGTGTCCGGTGAGCTCACTGTAGACCAGGAAGCAGCGCTCGATGTTTCCGTAGGAACGGACCAGCTCCTCCAGCTGCTGGGCGGTGAAGGTGTGGGGCAGGTTGGTGAGGCACAGCAGGGAGTCGGTGGGCTGGAGCTGCACCGTGATGTCTCGGCCACGCATGTTGCTCTGGTGGAGGGAGCGGATGGCACCCTGAGCCTGGTCACCGTTCAGCAGGGTCACAAACGCTGGAGGGACATGGACAGGGACGCACAGAGACAGGGAAATGGACAGAGATGCACAGAGACAGGGACAGAGATACACATAGACAGGGAGACAGGAATACACAGAGACAGGGACGGAGACAGGAATACACAGAGACAGGGACAGAGATACACATAGACAGGGAAATGGACAGAGATACACAGAGACAGGGAGAGAGATACACAGAGACAGGGACAGAGATACAGAGACAGGGAAATGGACAGAGATACACAGAGACAGGGACAGAGATACACATAGACAGGGAAATGGACAGAGATGCACAGAGACAGGAATACACAAAGACAGGGAGACAGGAATACACAGAGACAGGAATACACAGAGACAGGGAAATGGACAGAGATGCACAGAGACATGGAAGGGGACACGGACAGAGAGACCGGGACAGGTCTCACACAAAGACACACAAAGACGAGAAACACACACACAGACAGAGAGAACAATACACACACACAAACACACACAGAGACAGAAACACATGCAGAGAGATAGAGAATGGGAGAGAGAGGGGTACAGAAAAATACACACCCAGAAACCAAACAGAGAGAAACACAGAGATACACAGAGAGAAAGACCCACATTAGCTGGGAGCAGCCTGGAAAGAATCCACTCACTGACACACATATTTATCCCACTCCTAAACACACATTGACAGAACAGAAACAGCATGATAGATCACAATAACAGGGGAGGTGTTTACAACATCACAGTCCAGTAAACAGGCTTAATCAAACCTGAACCCTTTTATACAAACGCTAACAGCCCGAAACGACCCCCCCCCCCCCCCCCCCCCCCCCCCGAAAACGCCGACGCAGTGATTCATGGGCCGTGAAATGAGGCGGTAATGAATTGATATGGAATGTGTAGCGTGGCCAAAATACCCCTCAGCCGAGCGAACGTTGAGCCTGAGCCCACTGTAACAGCATCTGACTGACTGACTGACTGACTGACTGGCCGAAACACGTCCATGGGATTTTTTTTGAAGTTAAAACTTAAATTTACGACCCGTCTTCTTCATAACTGACTGTTAACCGTGTTAACCCTTTAGTGCCTGTGGTAGGTCTGTGTTGACTATTTACTGAGAGGAACTAATATCTATATCTAAATATTTGGTGGCTATTAGCCTCCCCAGTCGACATTGTGAGTCCTAATGCACTTCCAGTGCGCAGAGGATGTTGCTAATACATTATTACACAAGTGGACAAGTGAGTCAGAGAGGTGTGTGTGTGTGTGTGTTGAGTGCGAGGGAGGGAGAGGGATGCGTGTACTGTAGAGTTGATTAATGATGACTAATGTTTAGAGAGACACCGGCTCGGTCTAACAGTGATCCCACTGATGTCTGACAACTGACGCAGAACCCAGAGCACCAACGTGAAGTCAGGACCGTTCTGCCAGATGAAACCAGAGAGGACCCCTCTCCCACGTCCCACCGGCCTCTAGAACTCACAGCTCCATCTGCACCACTTCACATTCCATTAAAGCGTTCACGCACGCCGCCAGCCATCCCGCCCGGGCAAATCAATTAACTCAACGTTCCCATACTCAAAACTGCATGATGGATGGATTTTTCTGAGCCGAGACGGTAATCTGGTTATACCGCGGTGAGTCAAGTAACGTTACACTGTGCGATGCTCTCTCTCTCAAACGGGGGGCATGTGAGAGAGGGATGGAGAGAAAGAGAGAGGGGGGTGGAGAGAGGTAGGTGGAGGTGGAGAGAGAGAGAGAAGGGGGTGGAGGTGGAGAGAGAGAGAGAAGGGGGTGGAGGTGGAGAGAGAGAGAATGGGGTGGAGGTGGAGAGAGAGAGAGAAGGGGGTG
This sequence comes from Oncorhynchus mykiss, assembly GCF_013265735.2. Classification (NCBI taxonomy): domain Eukaryota; kingdom Metazoa; phylum Chordata; class Actinopteri; order Salmoniformes; family Salmonidae; genus Oncorhynchus; species Oncorhynchus mykiss. The sequence continues at coordinate 38,340,002 of NC_050570.1, forward strand.
GAGGTGGAGAGAGAGAGGGGTAGGTGGAGAGAGAGAGGGGTAGGTGGAGGTGGAGAGAGAGAGGTAGGTGGTGGAGAGAGAGAGGTAGGTGGAGGTGGAGAGAGAGAGGTAGGTGGAGGTGGAGAGAGAGAGGTAGGTGGAGAGAGAGAGAGGTAGGTGGAGAGAGAGAGAGGTAAGTGGAGAGAGAGAGAGGTAAGTGGAGAGAGAGAGAGGTAAGTGGAGAGAGAGAGAGGTAGGTGGAGAGAGAGAAAGAAAGAGGTAGGTGGAGAGAGAGAGAGGTAGGTGGAGAGAGAGAGGTAGGTGGAGGTGGAGAGAGAAAGAAAGAGAGAGAGAGAGAGGTAGGTGGAGGTGGAGAGAGAGAAACAAAGAGAGAGAGGTAGGTGGAGAGAGAGAGAGGTAGGTGGAGGTGGAGAGAGAGAGAGGTAGGTAGAGGTGGAGAGAGAGAGGTAGGTGGAGGTGGAGAGAGAGAGAGGTAGGTGGAGGTGGAGAGAGAGAGAGGTAGGTAGAGGTGGAGAGAGAGAGAGGTAGGTATAGGTGGAGAGAGAGAGGTAGGTAGAGGTGGAGAGAGAGAAAGAAAGAAAGAAAGAGAGAGAGGTAGGTGGAGGTGGAGAGAGAGAGAGAGAGAAAGAGAGAGAGGTAGGTGGAGAGAGAGAGAAAGAAAGAGAGAGAGAGGTAGGTGGAGAGAGAGAGAGAGGTAGGTGGAGAGAGAGAGAAGAGAGAGAGGTAGGTGGAGGTGGAGAGAGAGAAAGAAAGAGAGAGAGAGAGGTAGGTGGAGGTGGAGAGAGAGAAAGAAAGAGAGAGAGGTAGGTGGAGAGAGAGAGAGGTAGGTGGAGGTGGAGAGAGAGGTAGGTGGAGGTGGAGAGAGAGAGGTAGGTGGAGGTGGAGAGAGAGAGAGGTAGGTAGAGGTGGAGAGAGAGAGGTAGGTAGAGGTGGAGAGAGAGAAAGAAAGAAAGAAAGAAAGAGAGAGAGGTAGGTGGAGAGAGAGAGAGGTAGGTGGAGAGAGAGAGAGAGGTAGGTGGAGGTGGAGAGAGAGAGGTAGGTGGAGGTGGAGAGAGAGAGAGGTAGGTAGAGGTGGAGAGAGAGAGTTAGGTAGAGGTGGAGAGAGAGAAAGAAAGAAAGAAAGAAAGAGAGAGAGGTAGGTGGAGAGAGAGAGAGGTAGGTGGAGAGAGAGAGAGGTAGGTGGAGGTGGAGAGAGAGAGATAGGTGGAGGTGGAGAGAGAAAGAAAGAGAGAGAGAGAGAGGTAGGTGGAGAGAGAGAGAAAGAAAGAGAGAGAGGTAGGTGGAGAGAGAGAGAGAGGTAGGTAGAGAGAGAGGTAGGTGGAGAGAGAGAGAGGTAGGTGGAGGTGGAGAGAGAAAGAAAGAGAGAGAGAGAGGTAGGTGGAGGTGGAGAGAGAGAGAAAGAAAGAGAGAGGTAGGTGGAGGTGGAGAGAGAGAAAGAAAGATAGAGAGGTAGGTGGAGAGAGAGAAAGAAAGAGAGAGAGGTAGGTGGAGAGAGAGAAAGAAAGAGAGAGAGAGGTAGGTGGAGAGAGAGAAAGAAAGAAAGAAAGAAAGAAAGAAAGAGCGAGAGGTAGGTGGAGAGAGAGAGCGAGAGGTAGGTGGAGAGAGAGAGCGAGAGGTAGGTGGAGAGAGAGAGAGAGGTAGGTAGAGAGAGAGAGAGAGGTAGGTGGAGAGAGAGAGGTAGGTGGAGAGAGAGAGGTAGGTGGAGAGAGAGAGGTAGGTGGAGAGAGAGAGAAGTAGGTGGAGGTGGAGAGAGAAAGAAAGATAGAGAGAGGTAGGTGGAGAGAGAGAGAAAGAAAGAGATGAGAGAGAGAGGTAGGTGGAGAGAGAAAGAAAGAAAGAAAGAGAGAGAGAGAGGTAGGTGGAGGTGGAGAGAGAGAGAGGTAGGTAGAGGTGGAGAGAGAGAGAGGTAGGTGGAGAGAGAGAGAAAGAAAGAGAGAGAGAGAGGTAGGTGGAGTGAGAAAGAAAGAAAGAAAGAAAGAAAGAGAGAGGTAGGTGGAGAGAGAGAAAGAAAGAAAGAAAGAGAGAGAGGTAGGTGGAGAGAGAGAGCGAGAGGTAGGTGGAGAGAGAGAGCGAGAGGTAGGTGGAGAGAGAGAGCGAGAGGTAGGTGGAGAGAGAGAGCGAGAGGTAGGTGGAGAGAGAGAGAGAGGTAGGTAGAGAGAGAGAGAGAGAGGTAGGTGAGAGAGAGAAAGAAAGAGAGAGAGAGGTAGGTGGAGAGAGAGAGGGGTAGGTGGAGAGAGAGAGAGGTAGGTGGAGAGAGAAAGAAAGAAAGAAAGAAAGAAAGAAAGAGAGAGAGAGGTAGGTGGAGGTGGAGAGAGAGAGAGGTAGGTAGAGGTGGAGAGAGAGAGAGAGGTAGGTGAGAGAGAGAAAGAAAGAAAGAAAGAGAGAGGTAGGTGGAGAGAGAGAGCGAGAGGTAGGTGGAGAGAGAGAGCGAGAGGTAGGTGGAGAGAGAGAGAGAGGTAGGTGGAGAGAGAGAGAGAGAGGTAGGTGGAGAGAGAGAGAGAGGTAGGTGGAGAGAGAGAGAGAGGTAGGTAGAGAGAGAGAGAGAGGTAGGTGGAGGTGGAGAGAGAAAGAAAGAGAGAGAGAGGTAGGTGGAGGTGGAGAGAGAGAAAGAAAGAAAGAGAGAGAGGTAGGTGGAGAGAGAGAGAAAGAAAGAGAGAGAGAGAGGTAGGTGGAGAGAGAGGGGTAGGTGGAGAGAGAGAGAGAGAGGTAGGTGGAGAGAGAAAGAAAGAAAGAAAGAAAGAAAGAAAGAAAGAAAGAAAGAAAGAAGAAAGAAAGAAAGAGAGAGAGGTAGGTGGAGGTGGAGAGAGAGAAAGAAAGAATGAAAGAAAGAGAGAGGTAGGTGGAGGTGGAGAGAGGTAGGAGGAGGTGGAGAGAGAGAGAGGTAGGTGGAGGTGGAGAGAGAGAGAGGTAGGTGGAGAGAGAGAGAGGTAGGTGGAGAGAGAGAGAGGTAGGTGGAGAGAGAGAGAAAGAAAGGGAGAGAGAGGTAGGTGGAGGTGGAGAGAGAGAGGTAGGTGGAGAGAGAGAGGTGGTGGAGGTGGAGAGAGAGAGAGGTAGGTAGAGGTGGAGAGAGAGAAAGAGGTAGGTGGAGGTGGAGAGAGAGAGAGGTAGGTGGAGGTGGAGAGAGAGAGAGGTAGGTGGAGGTGGAGAGAGAGAGAGGTAGGTGGAGGTGGAGAGAGAGAGGTAGGTGGAGGTGGAGAGAGAGAGGTAGGTAGAGAGAGAGAGCGAGAGGTAGGTGGAGAGAGAGAGCGAGAGGTAGGTGGAGAGAGAGAGAGAGGTAGGTGGAGAGAGAGAGAGAGGTAGGTGGAGGTGGAGAGAGAGAGAGGTAGGTGGAGAGAGAGAGAGGTAGGTGGAGAGAGAGAGAGGTAGGTGGAGAGAGAGAGAGGTAGGTGGAGAGAGAGAGAGGTAGGTGGAGAGAGAGAGGTGGTGGAGGTGGAGAGAGAGAGAGGTAGGTAGAGGTGGAGAGAGAGAAAGAGGTAGGTGGAGGTGGAGAGAGAGAGAGAGGTAGGTGGAGGTGGAGAGAGAGAGGTAGGTGGAGGTGGAGAGAGAGAGATAGGTAGAGAGAGAGAGCGAGAGGTAGGTGGAGAGAGAGAGCGAGAGGTAGGTGGAGAGAGAGAGAGAGGTAGGTGGAGGTGGAGAGAGAAAGAAAGGGAGAGAGAGGTAGGTGGAGGTGGAGAGAGAGAAAGAAAGAAAGAGAGAGGTAGGTGGAGGTGGAGAGAGAGAAAGAAAGAAAGAGAGAGAGGTAGGTGGAGAGAGAGAGAAAGAAAGAGAGAGAGGTAGGTGGAGAGAGAGAGGGGTAGGTGGAGAGAGAGAGAGGTAGGTGGAGAGAGAAAGAAAGAAAGAAAGAAAGAAAGAGAAGAGGTAAGTGGTGGAGAGAGAGAGGTAGGTAGAGGTGGAGAGAGAGAGAGAGAGGTAGGTGGAGGTGGAGAGAGAGAAAGAAAGAATGAAAGAAAGAAAGAGAGAGGTAGGTGGAGGTGGAGAGAGGTAGGAGGAGGTGGAGAGAGAGAGAGGTAGGTGGAGGTGGAGAGAGAGAAAGAAAGAAAGAGAAAGAGGTAGGTGGAGAGAGAGAGAAAGAAAGAGAGAGAGAGCTAGGTGGAGAGAGAGAGGGGTAGGTGGAGAGAGAGAGAGGTAGGTGGAGAGAGAAAGAAAGAAAGAAAGAGAAAGAGGTAGGTGGAGGTGGAGAGAGAGAGGTAGGTAGAGGTGGAGAGAGAGAGAGGTAGGTGGAGGTGGAGAGAGAGAAAGAAAGAAAGAAAGAAAGAAAGAGAGAGGTAGGTGGAGGTGGAGAGAGAGAGAGGTAGGTGGAGAGAGAGAGAGGTAGGTGGAGAGAGAGAGAGGTAGGTGGAGAGAGAGAGAGGTAGGTGGAGAGAGAGAGAGGTAGGTGGAGAGAGAGAGAGGTAGGTGGAGAGAGAGAGAGGTAGGTGGAGAGAGAGAGAGGTAGGTGGAGAGAGAGAGATGTAGGTGGAGAGAGAGAGGTAGGTGGAGAGAGAGAGGTAGGTGGAGAGAGAGAGGTGGTGGAGGTGGAGAGAGAAAGAAAGAGAGAGAGAGAGGTAGGTGGAGGTGGAGAGAGAGAAAGAAAGAGAGAGGTAGGTGGAGGTGGAGAGAGAGAAAGAAAGAGAGAGAGAGGTAGGTGGAGAGAGAGAGGGGTGGGTGGAGAGAGAGAGAGGTAGGTGGAGAGAGAAAGAAAGAAAGAGAAAGAGGTAGGTAGAGGTGGAGAGAGAGAGAGAGGTAGGTGGAGGTGGAGAGAGAGAGGTAGGAGGAGGTGGAGAGAGAGAGGTAGGTGGAGAGAGAGAGAGAGGTAGGTGGAGAGAGAGAGAGAGGTAGGTGGAGAGAGAGAGAGGTAGGTGGAGAGAGAGAGAGGTAGGTGGAGAGAGAGAGAGGTAGGTGGAGAGAGAGAGAGGTAAGTGGAGAGAGAGAGAGGTAGGTGGAGAGAGAGAAAGAAAGAAAGAAAGAAAGAAAGAGAAGAGGTAAGTGGTGGAGAGAGAGAGGTAGGTAGAGGTGGAGAGAGAGAGAGAGAGGTAGGTGGAGGTGGAGAGAGAGAAAGAAAGAATGAAAGAAAGAAAGAGAGAGGTAGGTGGAGGTGGAGAGAGGTAGGAGGAGGTGGAGAGAGAGAGAGGTAGGTGGAGGTGGAGAGAGAGAAAGAAAGAAAGAGAAAGAGGTAGGTGGAGAGAGAGAGAAAGAAAGAGAGAGAGAGCTAGGTGGAGAGAGAGAGGGGTAGGTGGAGAGAGAGAGAGGTAGGTGGAGAGAGAAAGAAAGAAAGAAAGAGAAAGAGGTAGGTGGAGGTGGAGAGAGAGAGGTAGGTAGAGGTGGAGAGAGAGAGAGGTAGGTGGAGGTGGAGAGAGAGAAAGAAAGAAAGAAAGAAAGAAAGAGAGAGGTAGGTGGAGGTGGAGAGAGAGAGAGGTAGGTGGAGAGAGAGAGAGGTAGGTGGAGAGAGAGAGAGGTAGGTGGAGAGAGAGAGAGGTAGGTGGAGAGAGAGAGAGGTAGGTGGAGAGAGAGAGAGGTAGGTGGAGAGAGAGAGAGGTAGGTGGAGAGAGAGAGAGGTAGGTGGAGAGAGAGAGATGTAGGTGGAGAGAGAGAGGTAGGTGGAGAGAGAGAGGTAGGTGGAGAGAGAGAGGTGGTGGAGGTGGAGAGAGAAAGAAAGAGAGAGAGAGAGGTAGGTGGAGGTGGAGAGAGAGAAAGAAAGAGAGAGGTAGGTGGAGGTGGAGAGAGAGAAAGAAAGAGAGAGAGAGGTAGGTGGAGAGAGAGAGGGGTGGGTGGAGAGAGAGAGAGGTAGGTGGAGAGAGAAAGAAAGAAAGAGAAAGAGGTAGGTAGAGGTGGAGAGAGAGAGAGAGGTAGGTGGAGGTGGAGAGAGAGAGGTAGGAGGAGGTGGAGAGAGAGAGGTAGGTGGAGAGAGAGAGAGAGGTAGGTGGAGAGAGAGAGAGAGGTAGGTGGAGAGAGAGAGAGGTAGGTGGAGAGAGAGAGAGGTAGGTGGAGAGAGAGAGAGGTAGGTGGAGAGAGAGAGAGGTAAGTGGAGAGAGAGAGAGGTAGGTGGAGAGAGAGAGAGGTAGGTGGAGAGAGAGAGGGGTAGGTGGAGAGAGAGAGGTAGGTGGAGGTGGAGAGAGAGCGGTAGGTGGAGGTGGAGAGAGAGAGGTAGGTGGAGGTGGAGAGAGAGAGGTAGGTGGAGGTGGAGAGAGAGAGAAAGAAAGAGAGAGAGAGGTAGGTGGAGAGAGAGAGGGGTAGGTGGAGAGAGAGAGAGGTAGGTGGAGAGAGAAAGAAAGAAAGAAAGAGAAGAGGTAAGTGGTGGAGAGAGAGAGAGGTAGGTAGAGGTGGAGAGAGAGAGAGGGGTAGGTGGAGGTGGAGAGAGAGAAAGAAAGAATGAAAGAAAGAAAGAGAGAGGTAGGTGGAGGTGGAGAGAGGTAGGAGGAGGTGGAGAGAGAGAGGGGTAGGTGGAGGTGGAGAGAGAGAAAGAAAGAAAGAGAAAGAGGTAGGTGGAGAGAGAGAGAAAGAAAGAGAGAGAGAGCTAGGTGGAGAGAGAGAGGGGTAGGTGGAGAGAGAGAGAGGTAGGTGGAGAGAGAAAGAAAGAAAGAAAGAGAAAGAGGTAGGTGGAGGTGGAGAGAGAGAAAGAAAGAAAGAAAGAAAGAAAGAAAGAGAGAGGTAGGTGGAGGTGGAGAGAGGTAGGAGGAGGTGGAGAGAGAGAGAGGTAGGTGGAGGTGGAGAGAGAGAGAGGTAGGTGGAGAGAGAGAGAGGTAGGTGGAGAGAGAGAGAGGTAGGTGGAGAGAGAGAGATGTAGGTGGAGAGAGAGAGGTAGGTGGAGAGAGGTGGTGGAGGTGGAGAGAGAAAGAAAGAGAGAGAGAGGTAGGTGGAGGTGGAGAGAGAGAGAGGTAGGTGGAGGTGGAGAGAGAGAGAGGTAGGAGGAGGTGGAGAGAGAGAGAGGTAGGTGGAGGTGGAGAGAGAGAGAGGTAGGTGGAGAGAGAGAGAGGTAGGTGGAGAGAGAGAGAGGTAGGTGGAGAGAGAGAGAGGTAGGTGGAGAGAGAGAGAGGTAGGTGGAGAGAGAGATAGGTAGGTGGAGAGAGAGAGAGGTAGGTGGAGAGAGAGAGAGGTAGGTGGAGAGAGAGAGAGGTAGGTGGAGAGAGAGAGAGGTAAGTGGAGAGAGAGAGAGGTAAGTGGAGAGAGAGAGAGGTAGGTGGAGAGAGAGAGAGGTAGGTGGAGAGAGAGAGGGGTAGGTGGAGAGAGAGAGGTGGTGGAGGTGGAGAGAGAAAGAAAGAGAGAGAGAGAGGTAGGTGGAGGTGGAGAGAGAGAAAGAAAGAGAGCGAGGTAGGTGGAGAGAGAGAAAGAAAGAGAGAGAGGTAGGTGGAGAGAGAGAAAGAAAGAGAGAGAGGTAGGTGGAGAGAGAGAAAGAAAGAAAGAGAGAGAGGTAGGTAGAGGTGGAGAGAGAGAAAGAGAGAGAGGTAGGTGGAGGTGGAGAGAGAGAAAGAAAGAGAGAGAGGTAGGTGGAGGTGGAGAGAGAGAGAGGTAGGTGGAGGTGGAGAGAGAGAGGTAGGTGGAGGTGGAGAGAGAGAGGTAGGTGGAGGTGGAGAGAGAGAGGTAGGTGGAGGTGGAGAGAGAGAGGTAGGTGGAGGTGGAGAGAGAGATAGGTGGAGGTGGAGAGAGAAAGGTAGGTGGAGAGAGAGAGCGAGAGGTAGGTGGAGAGAGAGAGCGAGAGGTGGAGAGAGAGAGAGGGAGGTAGGTGGAGAGAGAGAGAGGGAGGTAGGTGGAGAGAGAGAGAGGTAGGTGGAGAGAGAAAGAAAGAAAGAAAGAGAAAGAGGTAGGTGGAGGTGGAGAGAGAGAGAGGTAGGTAGAGGTGGAGAGAGAGAGAGGTAGGTGGAGGTGGAGAGAGAGAAAGAAAGAAAGAAAGAAAGAAAGAGAGAGGTAGGTGGAGGTGGAGAGAGGTAGGAGGAGGTGGAGAGAGAGAGAGGTAGGTGGAGGTGGAGAGAGAGAGAGGTAGGTGGAGAGAGAGAGAGGTAGGTGGAGAGAGAGAGAGGTAGGTGGAGAGAGAGAGAGGTAGGTGGAGAGAGAGAGAGGTAGGTGGAGAGAGAGAGAGGTAGGTGGAGAGAGAGAGATGTAGGTGGAGAGAGAGAGAGGTAGGTGGAGAGAGGTGGTGGAGGTGGAGAGAGAAAGAAAGAGAGAGAGAGGTAGGTGGAGGTGGAGAGAGAGAGAGGTAGGTGGAGGTGGAGAGAGAGAGAGGTAGGAGGAGGTGGAGAGAGAGAGAGGTAGGTGGAGGTGGAGAGAGAGAGAGGTAGGTGGAGAGAGAGAGAGGTAGGTGGAGAGAGAGAGAGGTAGGTGGAGAGAGAGATAGGTAGGTGGAGAGAGAGATAGGTAGGTGGAGAGAGAGAGAGGTAGGTGGAGAGAGAGAGAGGTAGGTGGAGAGAGAGAGAGGTAGGTGGAGAGAGAGAGAGGTAAGTGGAGAGAGAGAGAGGTAGGTGGAGAGAGAGAGAGGTAGGTGGAGAGAGAGAGGGGTAGGTGGAGAGAGAGAGGTGGTGGAGGTGGAGAGAGAAAGAAAGAGAGAGAGAGAGGTAGGTGGAGGTGGAGAGAGAGAAAGAAAGAGAGCGAGGTAGGTGGAGAGAGAGAAAGAAAGAGAGAGAGGTAGGTGGAGAGAGAGAAAGAAAGAGAGAGAGGTAGGTGGAGAGAGAGAAAGAAAGAAAGAGAGAGAGGTAGGTAGAGGTGGAGAGAGAGAAAGAGAGAGAGGTAGGTGGAGGTGGAGAGAGAGAAAGAAAGAGAGAGAGGTAGGTGGAGGTGGAGAGAGAGAGAGGTAGGTGGAGGTGGAGAGAGAGAGGTAGGTGGAGGTGGAGAGAGAGAGGTAGGTGGAGGTGGAGAGAGAGAGGTAGGTGGAGGTGGAGAGAGAGAGGTAGGTGGAGGTGGAGAGAGAGAGATAGGTGGAGGTGGAGAGAGAAAGGTAGGTGGAGAGAGAGAGCGAGAGGTAGGTGGAGAGAGAGAGCGAGAGGTGGAGAGAGAGAGAGGGAGGTAGGTGGAGAGAGAGAGAGGGAGGTAGGTGGAGGTGGAGAGAGAAAGAAAGGGAGAGAGAGGTAGGTGGAGAGAGAGAGAAAGAAAGAGAGAGAGAGAGGTAGGTGGAGAGAGAGAGAAAGAAAGAGAGAGAGAGAGGTAGGTGGAGAGAGAGAGGGGTAGGTGGAGAGAGAGAGGGGTAGGTGGAGAGAGAAAGAAAGAAAGAAAGAAAGAGAGAGAGGTAGGTGGAGGTGGAGAGAGAGAGGTAGGTAGAGGTGGAGAGAGAGAGAGAGGTAGGTGGAGGTGGAGAGAGAGAAAGAAAGAAATGAAAGAAAGAGAGAGGTAGGTGGAGGTGGAGAGAGTTAGGAGGAGGTGGAGAGAGAGAGAGGTAGGTGGAGAGAGAGAGAGGTAGGTGGAGAGAGAGAGAGGTAGGTGGAGAGAGAGAGAGGTAGGTGGAGGGAGAGAGAGGTAGGTGGAGGGAGAGAGAGGTAGGTGGAGGTGGAGAGGGAGAGGTACGTGGAGGTGGAGAGGGAGAGGGAGAGAGGTAGGTGGAGGTGGAGAGGGAGAGAGGTAGGTGGAGGTGGAGAGAGAGAGAGGTAGGTGGAGAGAGAGAGAGGTAGGTGGAGAGAGAGAGAGGTAGGTGGAGAGAGAGAGAGGTAGGTGGAGGGAGAGAGAGGTAGGTGGAGGGAGAGAGAGGTAGGTGGAGGTGGAGAGGGAGAGGTACGTGGAGGTGGAGAGGGAGAGGGAGAGAGGTAGGTGGAGGTGGAGAGGGAGAGAGGTAGGTGGAGGTGGAGAGGGAGAGAGGTAGGTGGAGGTGGAGAGAGGTAGGTGGAGGTGGAGAGAGGTAGGTGGAGGTGGAGAGAGAGAGAGGTAGGTGGAGAGAGAGAGGTAGGTGGAGAGAGAGAGAGGTAGGTGGAGGTGGAGAGAGGTAGGTGGAGGTGGAGAGAGAGAGAGAGAGAGAGAAGGGGAGAGCTCAAAGCATCTTAAAAGGCTGACACAGTAATGGTATAATACAGACACAGTCCAGAGTCTGCTGACAGATTTTTCAGGCAAATGTTTCGCTCCAAAAAACACAAAGAGGCTCTTAATTATGGGGCGGCGATCGTTCGATATTTGTATTTCTATAAGGAGCGTGTCGTACGGTAAGGGGAACGGGGAGAAGGAGAGAAAGGAAGACGGAATCTTTGCGGAATCATCTCCAAGCCTACAATTCCACATGCCATGTTCGTCGGGAAGTAGCTCATTAAAAAACCCCAGGAGATACAGGCGCTAAGGAGGACAGCTAATGTCTATGAGTCTATTGTGTCGAACCACTGTGGTTTAGTTCACCTGCTATGCTCCTGTCAATGCCATAGTGTAGATGGCACCCCCTCTCTGTCCCTACACTACGGCCACGCTTAGCCACGTTCTGAACGCACCCGACAGACGGTAACACATTTCAACAGGCGAGGTGCGGCTAGAAAGGCAGTCCAAGGGTTTTAGACCTGTAGGCTGTAGCGTAAAAACCCTTTGGTTGCCGTCGAAAGCCCGAACTTGGCCCTACCTTCTGACTTCCAGCATGTCAATCACAATAGGCAAAGCCAGGGTTCTTCGGTCTCTCCGCAAACACACACGCAATCTGGATATAAAACGCACACAGACGCAACAGACACGTGTCAACACAGCGAGGTCAACTCAAGTATAACCCTTTCACAGAGGCAATCGTGTTTCCTCCCCAATGCCGTAGCCCTGCGATCTCTTTCCTCTCCCTACCTACCTGACAACTAACAGAGAGAGTGGAAACACGTTTTCGCTGTCGTCTCAATCTGATAATCAGAGCATCTCTTCAATTTGCATGACTCTTGTCAGGCACCCTGGCCTTTTGTCTTTCTGCATACGAACCACCCACCCACACTCTCCACTCAACTCCATCACTTACTGCCCCCCACCCAGCTCCAGCCTCTTCAGCCCCCCCAGAACCTGGCTCTCTAGCCCCTCACAGCCCCCACACCATGAGTGGCCAGGGAGTGGGTTACCCTCCCACGCAGGGCGGGGGATGGAAGACTTGTTCAAGCTCAAGTGGACCACCACACCGCCCAGTGCTAATGCACACAGTGAGTGGAACCTCTTCTCTCTCCCACCTATGGCCCAGCTCTCCATCCCTCTATCTCCGCCATCATTCCGTCTCTCGCACCCACCACTAACTAGTACCATGCCGGCACATCGCCATCTTTCTTTCAGTGTCTCTCTCTCTCTCTTGCTGCGTGTTCCACTAACTAAATCCTGACCATAAAGTCCACTAATAGACCTCTGAACCACGCCATCAAGTCTAACACCCATGCCACCACAAACTGAAAAAGTATCACTCCCCCACCACATCACAAGCGGCTTCCTTCCTCTTTCGGTAGAGGCTGAAACTAGCCCTGTCTCTGAGGTCTGTTAGCCACGATAACGCGACGGAGACGTTCTAGAGAGGTATAGGGGACACATAAAGCCCGTCTGCTCTCCAATTTAGACTGTCGATCGTCTTAAGGTCAGTGCTGGGGAAACCCACAGCTAAGGCCAGGGTGAGCGTAAACTGTTGACGAGCACGGCGGTCAGAACTGATCGGGGGGACTGAGTGGAATGGAGAACATATGAATCTCAACGTAGACCTGCTGCTGTTGACGATACGGCGGTCAGAACTGATCGGGGGGACTGAGTGGAATGGAGAACATATGAATCTCAACGTAGACCTGCTGCTGTTGACGATACGGCGGTCAGAACTGATCGGGGGGACTGAGTGGAATGGAGAACATATGAATCTCAACGTAGACCTGCTGCTGTTGACGATACGGCGGTCAGAACTGATCGGGGGGACTGAGTGGAATGGAGAACATACGAATCTCAACGTAGACCTGCTGCTGTTGACGATACGGCGGAAATAAGTCGCAGGCTTCTCCTCTGTGATTCTTAATTGAGTGCGTTGTTTTGTACGTGTACCTTGTTAGAAAATGATAAAATAAACTCAACTTGACCCCCCCCCCCCCAAAAAAAATACAATAAAAATAAAGACTGATAGGGTCCGTCCCGAATGGCACCCTTTTCCCTATACAGCGCACTACTTCTCACTACGTAGGGAGAGGGGGGGGGGGGCATGTGTGACACAGCCGTAGTGTGTGGTCAGATCACTGAAGGGAGAAACTCTCTGAGGGGAAGTTCTATCTAAAACAAGACAATCCAAACACGGGTTCAGAGGGGCTGAAGTGAAACTGAACTATTATCTGTGCTAGTGATCGAAACAGGATCCAGAACTAGATCTGACGGAGCGGTGAATCGTACGATCCCAGTGCGCGGTACAGCTGCCCTCAAGGGTCAAATATTGCCTGTACGGCAGGTAAGCAGCACACAGCGATTGGGTCTCGGGGTCTTTTGTGACGCCTTCAGGCCTGTTGGTTTTGTTAAACTCACTGCAAAAGGGTCAGCGCAGTGTGTGTGTGGGTGGATAGATGGATGTTGTCAGTGGTGCATGTCAGACAACACACACACACACACACACACACCTGCTGTTTGTGGAGATAACACCAGATTGGGCTGGCTGTGAACAAGTGTTCCTATGCCAACTGTTGTTTTCTCACTATCATTACCAATGCGGCCTTCGTCATCATCACCGTCATCATCACCTCAACCTCCAGTTAAACCAGACAGGCTCTTCAGTGTAATGAGGAGAGGTGTTGTTGGGGCACTAAGAAGGGGTGTAGGGGCGAATAGCTTAATGAACAACCTACACAGCACTAAGGCTAATTGCTACCTCTTGAGCTGTGACTATTGTAAGAAGAGGCAACAACAGAGAGGAGAACAGAGCCCCACAGGAGGATTGACTTCCTGTGTCCAAACACAGCTGCAAAAACAGCTCCATCAAATACTATGAAACTAGGAGCAAGTGTCATAGAGAATCAAATCTATGAGACAGTGTTATGTGACACACACACACACACACACACTTTTTCCCATAATGCCAGAGAGTATAACACCATCGTTTTGTCCAGGTTCAGTAACAGCGACTTAATAGGGAACATGTAACTAGCTATGAGTTCGCTACAGAGCGGGATCAACCCTGGCGATATCAATCACATAACTCACACGGCCTGGCATGTGGGCTGCTGCTCTCATTTACAGATACTGACTCACACAGCACACAGATGGACAGATGACGATGGAGTGAGAGATGGGGGGGGGAGGGGAGAGAGAGAGAGAAACAAAGAAAGAAAGAAAAATGGGAGAGACAGAGAGAGAAACAAAGAAAGAAAGAAAAATGGGAGAGACGGAGAGAGAGAGAGAGGTCTGCCTGCAGTTGTCCTCAGAGGTAACTACAGGGCCGAGAGGTCTCAAGTCATATTGTTAGTTAGAGCCGAGTCATAGACGAGTACACCCGTAATGGATTGTTTGCATTCTACAGTAATAATAACGCTAATAACAAAAAAGAACATAGGCGTTCTGGAAAACAGGGGAAAGGTCAGAACATTGCTCTCTCAGAAACAGCCGTGGTTCTGGAAATATTTTGCATCTTTAGGGTAAATTGGCAAGTAGAAACCGGATGGAGCTTCCGTACATTGGGTTATATGATGAGATGGTGTTAGCTGCCAGATTGGATACAAGCTCTCCTTCCTCAGAGATGCCAGTTGTTTGTGACGCAAGCAATGTACTGACACTGGCTATCTTGGCACACTGTTGCTCTTCCACTCTCTATATAGCTGAACATTTCTCCTAAACATCCTATATAAATACAGGGACCATCGTCAGCTCGACATATTAAAAGAAACACCGTTAACCGTGGAGCAATACTTAAATTGTTTGTGATCATTGAAATCTAGGAATCTTTGAAAAGGTAGAAAGACTACTCCCTAGGGTAGTGGTCAACAACCGGTCGATCTTGATGGTATTCCTAGTATTCCTGTAGAAAATCCAATGATAAAAGCGTTGCACTCCTTTTCTTTCCCGTCTTGCGCCGTTCGTGGTAGGTGCACTCGATTCAGTTGCCCTGGGCACCAAGCAGGCAAAGTGTTCCCATTTTGAACCATTTCCTACCCAGCGGAGCGGGAGATCAGTTGATAAAACGAGTGCGCCTACTGCGCTGGCCAATCGGATAGCTCAAATCACAGTGCCTACCTACAGCTTCCACGAACCCAGCCACAGTAAAGTTACTGTGATACTAGCCTATATAAGATTATATATATATATTATTATATAAGATTGCATACCTTTTAAAACCATGACCAGAGAGACTGTCAAAGAATACATGGCATCGGTGCCAGTTGATTTTCACCATCAGGTGGAAGACGGTGTCCCCACTCACTGGTCAGTCTCACGGGGGGGGGGGACCATCTGCGGCTCTCTTCCTGCCGCCGCTGAGTCTTATGCCAAAACAACTGGGAACTCGGGAAGTCTCCAACTTCTGACTTCAGTGCGGTCATCAAACTCAGAAACTTAGGCATCTTTCTACACTCTTAGGTGCTACGTAGAACCTTAAAGGGTTCTTCGGCTGTCCCCATAGGAGAACCATTTCAATAACCCTTTTCAGTTCCATGTAGAACCCTTTCAACAGAGTGTTCTACCTGGAACCAAAAGGGTTCTCCTATGGGGACAGCTGAAGAAGCCTTTTTTCTAAGAGTGTAGAGCTCGGATGTTCCATTTCGAAGTTCAGGGAGGTCATAATTTGACCTTGTTTTTCCAGAGTTTTTCCAGAGTTCCCAGTTATATTGAAATCACCATGACCATCAGATGCAGGTACCATCAATCTATTTCATTATCAAAACTTGAGTTTTAAAATATAATATGGTCTCAGAAGAACAATATTGTTAGGCGGCATATAGCCAATACGCTGTGATAATGTATTAGGGCTACTGCCCAAACCTCATTCCTACAGAACTGTTTTTATTAGGTTAATGTAAAAATATATAAATATGTTTTTCTTTTCTATTTATCTGAGCCACTGCCCTAGGGAATCCTTTTTACATCAAACCCAAAATAGTTCTACCTGGAACAAAAAGGGTTTTACCTGTGATGGGTTCTGACTTCTAAACTTGAAATGTTGTTCATTATCAGATCTCCTATTGAAATATTACATACCCTCGACTTCAGCGATGTCATTAACAAAATAGCCTCCAACACTCTACTCGGCAAACTGGATGTAGTCTATCACAGTGCCATCCGTTTTGCCACCAAAGCCCCATATACTACCCACCACTGCGACCTGTATGCGCTCGTTGGCTGGTCCTCGCTACATATTCGTCACCAGACCCACCGGCTCCAGGTCATCTATAAGTCTCTGCTAGGTAAAGCTCCACCTTATCTCAGCTCACTGGTCACGATAACACCCACCCGTAGCACGCGCTCCAGCAGGTATATTGCACTGGTCATCCCCAAAGCCAACACCTCCTTTGGCCGCCTTTCCTTCCAGTTCTCTGCTGCCAATGACTGGAATTAATTGCAAAAAAATCGCTGAAGCTGGAGATTTATTTCCCTCACTAACTTTAAACATTAGCTATCTGAGCAGCTAACCGATCGCTGCAGCTTTACATAGCCCTTCTGTAAATAGCCCATCCAATCTACCTACCTCATCCCCATATTGTTTTGATTTACTTTTCTGCTCTTTTGCACACCAGTATTTCTACTTGGCATCATCATCTGCACATCTATCACTCCAGTGTTAATTTGCTAAATTGTAATTACTTTTCTACTATGGCCTGTTGATTGCCTCCTCACGCCATTTGCACACACTGTATATAGACGTTCTTTTATTTCTATTGTGTTATTGACTGTATGCTTGTTTATTCCATGTGTAACTCTGTGTTGTTGTTTGTGTCGCACTGCTTTGCTTTATCTTGGCCAGGTCGCAGTTGTAAATGAGAACTTGTTCTCAACTAGCCTACCTGGTTAAATAAAGTTGAAATAAAAAATATTGAGTAGCATAGTCTGGTTTCTAAACCGGAAGTTAATGGTTATCTGTAGGAGGAATGTATACGGTGCAGGCAATTAAGCTTGGAATGTACTTAGTAACGGAAAGGCAATCGCATGGTTGCCGGCACTGATAAGGGTAGAGAGATGTGGTTTAGTGAGGAATGGGGGCCGAGGTCAGTTCAGGTCACATTAAGGGAGAAGGAAGAGTTTATTGTCCGCATCACTTAACTTCTTGCCTAGCAATGAAGATGTAATGTTTAGAGAGAAGGAGGATACTCCACCCAAATTGGGGTATATATACTCCCACTGGTGGAACCATGTCCTTGTCTGTGCAGCTGTCCGACCCTTTGGGGGAATAAACTCGGTTTGAGCTTTACTAAGTGTTTTACTCTGTTTATTTAGAACGTAACACCTGGAACCAAAAAGAGCGATCATACGGGGTCAGCTGAAGATCACTTCTGGAACCCTTTTTCTATTGAGTGCAGTGTCTCCATTATGGGGACGGTAATCGTCTCACACAGAAGGCCCATTGTGTGGCCAGGATCCCCCTGCTGACCCCTTCCATTGTCATCCCAGCGGACAGTTACGTAACGCCACGCAGCGCAGCGCTCTAACTTGCACGGTGGGTGCACTGAAGCAAAGGTAGAGTAACATTTACACAGGGGAGGAGGAAGGAGATATACCCCTCATTACCTAAAGAGGCTACCAACTTCTGAGCGACGTCCTGGAGCAAATCCTCACAGAGAGAGAGGGGGACACAGAGACAGGGACACAGACGTGCACACATAAGCACTAATAAGGACAAGCAGCCCCCTAAAATGGACTGAGATATCTATATGGGTACGGATTTGATGTGACAGATTGAACAGCCGTACATCTCAGTTATTGGTAATAGGCAAGGGGTTGGGAACCTAATCAGCCCTCCCATACACACACTAGTCCACTCTCTTTCTCCCACACTGGAGCTAGCCTCCTCCAGGCAAGAGAGACCGGCTGCAAAACAAGATATGACACTCCTTTGAATTCACTCCCTGTTGTTTTCTTCCAAAAGGAATCATTGCACAATTGTCATTTCCAGGAATTCTCTGACACATACCACTTATTTCACCCAGAAAACAATCCCTATTGAGTAGCCCGTGTTTCAGGGCAAACCAAGCCATCTGCATCCCACAATCAGCACGGGGAATATATTATACGACAGTGTCTTGCATCCCAAACGGCACCCTATTTCCTATATAGTGCCCTACTTCTGACCAGAGTAAAGTAAAACACTAAATAGTGAATAGGGTGCCATTTGAAGCCAAGCTAGTGTTTCACACCAATTAAAACCATGGCCCAATAAAAATCACATAAAATCTGTTTCACCATTTCCCCAAAGGGAAGATTACATTTACACCCCATACTTACAACGATAGATATTACATCCAAACGAAACATGCTGTTCGGCTAATTCAGCATTAAGCGTACACTTGAGTTTGTACACACACGCGGCATGAGATGAATGGTGAGTAATGTACACTCGTTATCTGGTGATTTACGATGGTTTGAGTCCTTTAATGGCCCTGTGTTCTTTGGTATGGTGCTGAGGAAGATAGGGAATAGGGGGGAGGATTTGTGCGTGTGTGGGGGGGCTGAAAGCAGTTTAAGGCAGGGATCAAGCTAGATGAAGCCAATGTTTTTCTTGAGTGGAGGAGAACTATTCAGGCTCCATAACAGATTCATATACTCACTATATAGTTTAAACACATAAGGACACACACATACAGTATATACAATCACAAGCACACACACACACACAGAATCCCTCTCACCTTTCCCTTTATTTATCCTATCCCTTTATCCCCTATCCCTTTATTGTCATCTATCATCTTTCTTTCTCCCTCCATGTCAAACTCTGTACTTCTATGAGTTGGTGTGTGGACTGGAGAGATCACTGTGTCTCCAAGCGGGACCCTGACCTGAGAACGGAGCTGGCGGTCTGTGAGGTGACAAGCCTGGAGAGTTTGAGGGGCCCGAGAGTTGGATCACGGGGCTCACATTCAACCCACTACATCTCTAATTAGGGAATTCTCCACAATGTAGAGAGACATATAAGATCCCCCACACGGCACAGAGATATAAGAACCCTCCTCAGCGCTCACACATCCAACAGCCTAGAGACCACACAAGGGTGAGGGGCGGTGGGAACAGGCAGAGAATGGCAAGATGACACCAACAGCAATGGTCACTTCGAATCCTTAGGAAACTAGTATTTTTTTCTTACATAATTAGCTCAGAAAATCTCAAGCCTTATTAGAACTACTGGATATAAAGGCAACGTCAACTTACCAACATTACGACCAGGAGTAAGACTTTCCCGAAGCGGATCCTTTGTTCGCACCACCGCCTAGGACATTGGAGGGCCCAGAGGTCAACCCAAAAACAATGTCGCCGCAGAAGAGGTAGGCGGAGCGGACTCCTGGTCAGACTTCGAAGGCGTGCACACCACCCACCGCTTCCGAGTATATTACCCGCTAATGTCCAGTCGTTAGACAACAAGGTAGACGAAATTAGGGCAAGGGTTGCCTTCCAGAGAGACGTGAGAGATTGTAACATTCTCTGTTTCACGGAAACATGGCTCTCTCGGGATATGTTGTCGGAGTCGGAACAGCCACTGGGTTTCTTCATTAGTTGTGCCGAAAGAAATACACATCTCTCTGGGAAGAAGAAGGGCGGGGATGTATGCTTCATGATTAATGACTCATGGTGTAATCATAACAACATACAGGAACTCAAGCCCTTTTGTTCACCTGACCTAGAATATCCCCCCTCAAGTAGATACCACGGCGGCCCTCAAGGAACTTCAATGGACTCTATGTAAACTGGAAACCATATATCCTGAGGCTGCATTTATTGTAGCTGGGGATTTTAACAAAGCAAATTTGAGAACTAGTATATTGCCCGCACTCGCGCGGGCAATATACTGGATCACTGCTACTCTAACTTCCGCTATGCATGCAAGGCCCTCCCCCGCTCTCCCTTCTGCAAATCCGACTACAACTTAATTTTACTCCTGCAGAAACTCAAACAGGATGTACCCGTGACAAGAACCATTCAACGCTGGTCTGACCAATCAGAACCCACACTTCAAGATTGTTTTGATCACGTGGACTGGGAAATGTTCCGGGCTTCCTCAGAGAATAATATTGATTCATACACTGATTCGCTGAGTGAGTTTATAAGGAAGTGCATTGGACATGTTGTACCCACTGTGACTATTATAACCTACCCTAACCAGAAACCGTGGATAGATGGCCACATTTAACCATGGAAATATTTTCGGGAATATGGCTAAATATAAACAGTGTAGTTATTCCCTCCACAAGGCAATCAAACAAGCGAAATGTCGGTATAGGGATGAAGTGGAGTCGCAATTCAACAGCTCAGACACGAGACGTATATGGCAGGGTCTACAGGCAATCACGGACTACAAAAAGAAAACAAGCCACGTCACGGACACCGACATCTTGCTTCAAGACGAACTAAACAACTTCTTTGCCTGCATTGAGGTGAATACAGTGCCACCAACGCAGCCCGCTACCAAGGACTGTGCCCCCACCCCCTCCTTCTGTGTGGCCAATGTGAGTGAGACATTTAAACGTGTTAACCCTCGCAAGGCTTCTGGCCCAGACGGCATCCCTAGCTGGGTCCTGAGAGTATGCACAGACCAGCGCTCCCTATCCCAGACTGCTGTCCCCACATGCTACAAGATGGCCTCCATTGTTCCTGTACCCAAGGCGGCAAAGATAACTGAACTAAATGACTATCGCCCGTAGCACTCACTTCTGTCGTCATGAAGTGCTTTGAGAGACTAGTCAAGGATCATATCACCTCCACCTTACCTGCCACCCTAAACCCTCTTCAGTTTGCATACCGCCCCAACAGGTCCACAGACAATGCAATCACCATCACACAGAACACTGCCCTATCCCATCTGGACAAGAGGAATACCTATGTAAGAATGCTGTTCATTGACTACAGCTCAGCATTCAACACCATAGTACCCTCCAAGCTCATCATTAAGCTTGAGGCCCTGGGTCTCAAGCCGCCCTGTGCAATTGGGTCCTGGACTTCCTGACGGGCTGCCCCCAGGTGGTGAAGGTAGGAAACAACATCTTCACTTCGCTGATCCTCAACACTGGGACCCCACAAGGATGCGTGCTCAGCCCCCTCTTGTACTCCCTGTTCACCCATGACTGCGTGGCCAAGCATGCCTCTAACTCAATCATCAAGTTTGCAGACGAGACAACAGTAGTAGGCCTGATTACCAACAACGATGAGACAGCGTACAGGGAGGAGGTAAGAGCCCTCGGAGTCTGGTGTCAAGAAAACAACCTCTCACTCAACATCAACAAAACAAAGGAGATGATCGTGGACTTCAGGAAACAGCAGAGGGAGCACCCCCTATCCACATCGAAAGTTAAGTTCCTCAGCGTACACATCACGGACAAACTGAAACGGTCCATCCATACAGACAGTGTAGTGAAGAATGCGCAACAGTGCCTTTTCAACCTCAGGAGGCTGAAGAAATTTGGCTTGTCACCTAAAACCCACAAACTTTTACAATTGAGAGAATCCTGTCGGACCGTATCACCGCCTGGTACGGCAACTGCACCACCCACAACCGCAAGGATCTCCAGAGGGTGGTGCGGTCTGCATAACGCATCTCCGGGGGCAAACTACCTGCCCTCCAGGACACCTACAGCACCAGATGTCACAGGAAGATCAAAAAGATCATCAAGGACAACAACCACCCAAGCGACTGCCTGTTCACCCCGCTATCATCCAGAAGGCGAGGTCAATACAGGTGCTTCAAAGCTGGGACTGAGAGACTGAAAAACACCTATCTCAAGGCCATCAGACTGTTAAAGAGCCACCCTTAACACGGAGAGGCTGCTGTCAACATACAGACTCTAACCATTGGCCACTTTAATAAATTGATCACTAGTCACTTTAAATAATGCCAATTTGTCTTTCTCTATAGCCTATTTGCATGTGAGGCCAGCAACAAATTAATTTCCTCATGATTTGAGAAGAGAGAGACACCTGAATCATGACAATGAGTTTCTTTGGAAAATTAAGGAACCTACACAGTGGGCCTCCAACGCCACCCAAAGGGCTAGAGAACAATGCGGGGTATGGTGGGTGGCCAGAAGATGAGTTTGATGAAGAGGATGGGGACACATATGAGGCGCCCCCCTGTGAGAGACCCGCGATGAAGGTTCCTTCCAGACATGTGGAGGAGAATGTATATTTGGAGAGGACGTCAGAGCGGTCCAATCCTGTTCTCCCCAAAAGACAGGCAGCTGCACCACCAAGGTCAGCCAAGATGGCGCACATGGGCAAAGCATTGAAACAGCAGCCTCACCCTGAGGAGTTCTACATTGACCCCAACACCAAGAAACCGCCTGAGGTAGATAGGAAGGAGAAGCCAGGGAAGAAGTCTATTCCTAAGAAGTTTGCCTCTCCCCCACCACCTGCAGAGGAAGTCATTGGCAGCAGAGAACTGGAAGGAGAGGCGGCCAAAGGAAGAACTGATTTTGGAAGTGACCAGAGAGATACACCTGCTGGAGTGCGTGCTACAGATGTCTTCCTGTCCTTCATTAGGATCCAGGTAGACAGTGATGACCTGTATCTAGAGCCACAGCGGCTTGTCCCCCTGTTCCTCGTGGGCCCATGAGGATGCCCCTCCCACCCAAGACAGCAGCCCCCCATGCCCATAAAACCTCCAGTGCCCAGAGCCAAGTCTAGTTCTCTATTGGTCAATGAGGCAAAGACAGCTCCTCCCCTGATATCAGGCGCTCCATGTTCCCTGGCAAACTGGCCCCACCCACCCTGGGCATCAAATCCCCCCTCCCTGCATCACTAAAGGAACCCAAACCAATCCCTCCACCCCCTCCTGTTATACACTCTACTGCAGCAGTTTCTCCCCCTGGTATGAAGACCACCATGCAGGAGAAAGAGTGGTTCGCTGGAAACTGCAATAGAAAGACTGCCGAGGACTTCTTACTGCAGATCAACAAGGACGGGGCATTCCTGATACGTCACAGTTCAGCCCAGAACGCCCGTCAGCCCTACACACTGGCTGTCCTATATAGACAGAAGGTCTATAACATCCCCATCTGCTTTCCGGAAGAGACGCGCGGCTACGCCCTCGGAAAGGCGGGCAAGAAGAACGAGGAGTTTTTCTGTAGTCTCCAGGAGATCATCTCTCACCACAAGCTACAAGGGGTCTTCCAGGATTGCCCACAGTGTGGCCTGGGGAGGGGTGGCTGGGTATTGGTGGTTGGAGAGATGGTGATTGACATGGGGAAGGTTACAGTGTAACACCTGCTAATCAGGCTTGGGGTGAACACGTTGTGGTGTGCCGACTCCTCAGTCAGCTATTCTGGAACACCATAACACACACACACACACCTACAGAGATTCTCTCTGTGATAGACTGAGATTGATGACAGAGTTCAAATGCTGTCAGATCCTTTCTGGGGGAGCTGTGATTGACTCACTGTGTCTGATGTTAAAGATGACCGATCTTGACAATACTGGTCCTGGCCTCAGAGATAACACTACTGTGCTGCTGTGATATGGTATTATAACGTGAATATCTCCAGATAGATAGTTATCACACTAGAAATCTCTCTCTCTGCATGACGTAACAATATATTGTCAAAGCTTACTTTGGCCATTTACAATATGAAAATAATAAGAATCAAAATGGTCAACGGGACAACAGTAACAACAATAACCAAGAGCCAAAATAACCATACATTGAACCATAACAACAAGCATACAGTAGAGGACATGTGCAGGTTGATTGGTCTCGCTCTCTCTCCCTCGTCCTGACAATCTCTTTGAAGTTCCCCCACTTTCAACTGAGATTTTGATTAAAAATAGTTCTGTCTCCGTCTTTTAATTCAAAAGGGCAGTCATTAGAATTCCACTAACACATCAAGTTCTGCAACTAGCTACCTTCTCTAAAATGAGCTACAGCTATTTAAAGCATGGACATCTATTGATTTGAGAGAGAGAGAGAGAGAGGAGAGAGACAGTAGAGAGCAAGAGAATGAGAGAGAGAGAGAGAGAGAGAGAGAGAGAGGAGAGAGGAGAGAGACAGTAGAGAGCAAGAGAATGAGAGAGAGAGAGAGAGAGAGGAGAGAGGAGTGAAACAGTAGAGAGAGAAAGAGAAAGAGAGAGAGGAGTGAAATAGTGAGAAAGAGAATGAGAGAGAGCAAAAGAGAGAGAATAAAGAGAGAGAGGAGTAGAGAGAGAAGGAAAGTGGAGCTGTCAAAATATCACCAAGGGATCTGTGTTAAGAAAATGAATTGCAGTAAGGAAAGATAGAGAACTGTCTCTGACGTCCTTCCTTCTACTGCTACTTCAGGAGCCATCCTACCCTTGACACAGCGGTCTGTTGGAATAATTAACCGTGTGACGTGAGCCGTGGATAACACACACACACACACAGTGGATAAGGCCATTTCACATTAAGCTCTCATCAGCCATTAAATACCTTCAACCCCATGACATGTTGCCCTCTGCTATCTCAGCTGTTTGCAGATCCGCATTTCAAAACGGTATTCGATTTCGGGTGTTTGGCTCTCGCTCTCCTCTATGTATAGGTATCCCCTTTAACTTGACTCCCCGGGAAAGGTGACTGGACAGACATGGTGGGGTTGCTCTGTGAACTGAAGAGGATGGTGATGGTTTGGAGAAGTGGGAGGTGGTTTTGGTTTACCTGTCCCTTTGTTGCGGTCCACAAAGCAGTACTTGAGCTCGTACTCTCTCAGAATCTCATGGACCTCCTGCAGAGCGAGAGAGAGGGAGGAAGGGGTGTAGGGAGAGAGAGGCAGGAAGGGGTGTAGGGAGAGAGAGATGGGGTAGAAACAGAGAGAGGTGAGTTTAAACATGGGGGGGGGGGGGGGGGATAAAAAGCAGGATTTTTTTGGAACAACCGAACACACTAACGTCTCGGTGTTTCCCGATGGGACACTTCGAGGCGTTTTCCCCCTTCAGAAATACTTTTCAGAAGTCTTTGATGGAAGGTTTCCCTATTGTAATCGTTCTCTTGTATTGGGGAATTAGATCAAACATATCCTCAAGTTGAACAGCTTTTTGGGTTCTTTATCAAGATCACGTAGTTTACACTCACAGGGGAGATACATTCCCCAAAAACATATGAATCAGAATATTAAGACACTAAATCAGACACCCTTCCGCCCGCACATTTAAAATGGTTCTATTTAAAAGACATTTAACAGAGGCTCCTATCCAGAGCGACATACAGTGAAAGCATACTGCCCACCAACCCATACATTATCTGACAGAGGAGAGGGCAGAGGTCAAAGTGCAGTGGTTACTGTAAACTTCCACACGAACCGTGGGGGTAGTGGTGCCTGCCTGCTGCCTGAGAGATGTATGGCTGGTCTCTGGGGAACTGTAAACATGACTTCGTTTTAAAAACGCGGCCTGGGGAGGTGCCGAGCAGAATGCAAGCCGGCAGGAGATGGACTGTTTTTAACATCAAAGAGGCGTATATTGTTTCACCTCCCTTTTCCGTTTCGCTCAACGCTACCCTCTCTGCTCCAACACACACACCACGCTACGAGTCATCCTCTTATCGCGGAAGGCCACACACACCCACGCAGGGTCACTCCTAGCTAAAAAAAAAAAAGAGCAGCTCTTATGGGATGTAAGAGGAAATCAAAGCACTTCAACCAGCCCGCTCTCTCTCCACTCCTCCTTCATCCCAGGGTACTGTACAGAGAGAGCAGAGCAACGTGTCCCGTAGGTAGATAGTCATCTATCGGACTCACCTCCCACACACACAATATGAGAGAGAGAGAGAGAGATGCAGAGAGCTACCTACCTACCTACCTCTTTCTGTATGCTTTCTCGCCCATTCGCTCCTTTTAAGCCCAAGCGCACACACTGCTCACTACTGTGAGCGTCACTGTGTTTGTCTGTCCGGGGTGAGATCAAAACAGAGCTGTTCTATTTCCTCAAACTTGTATGTCTCGGCGCTCACAGATCGGAGATGGGTAAAGGCAGCGAGGCCGAACTAGCCTGCTGACAAAGCTCCATTAAGCCACTCTGAAGCCCCACATCCTCATCCTGTAGAACCCCGCTGAGACACTTTTAGAGCACTTTAGACATGCATGCTGTGTCAGACCATGCCGTACTGTTCTATGCTACTCTATTTCTACGCTGCTCCGCTCCGTACTGTGACGAGTGTTCCCGGCGTTTCTACACCTAAAAAGGTGGTGGCATTTTGAGCAAAGTCGGTTGGTTCCAAAGCATCAGCCTACCAGCCACCCACTCCAGCCCCTGCGGTGTGTCTCTCTGCTTTGGTTGTGACTCCTGTGTGTGTGTCCTGCTGTGCTGGCAGTGGTCTGACATTAAAGGGATACTTCAGGATTTTGGCAACGAGGCCCTTTGATCTACTTCCCCACAGTCAGATGAACTTCGTGGATGCCATTTGTATGTCTCTGCGTGCGGTTTAAAGGATGTCGCTAGCATGCTAGCGGATACCCATAGACGTCCAGTCATTGTTCTAATGCTAGTTAGCGTTGGCTCGCGAAACAACGCCTGACTTTCTTCATACGGGACACAGACACATAAAAATGGTATCCACAAGTTCCTCGGACTCTGGTGAAGTAGATAAAAAAGGGCCTCGTTGACAAAATACCAAAGTATTCCTGCAGCTACCCCTTTCCTGCAGTAAAAATACCAAAATTGCCCACTTGTGGCATCAGGTGTGGAATGTAATTTTTCATAATGAATAATAATTCATAAATCCTGTGTTTTTATGTCAACCGGTTTTGTTAGATTTCAGTCTTCGGTGATGTACACTACATGGCCAAAGAGTATGGGGACACCTGCTCGTCGAACATCTCATTCTAAAATCATGGGCATTAATGTAGCGTTGATCCCACCTTTGCTGCTATAACAGCCTCCACTCTTCTAGGAAGGCTTTCCACTAGATGTTGGAACATTGCTGCGGGGACTTGCTTCCATTCAGCCACAAGAGCATTAGTGAGGTCGGGCACTGGTGTTGGGCGATTAGGCCTGGCTTGTAGTCGGTGTTCCAATTCATCCCAAAGGTGTTTGATGATGTTTGAGCTCAGGGCGCTGCGCAGGCAAGTCAAGTTCTTCCTCACCGATCTCGACAAACCATTTTTGTATTGACCTCGCTTTGTGCACGGGGGAATTGTCATGCTGAAACAGGAAAAAGCCTTCCCTAAACTGTTGCCACAAAGTTAGAAGCACAGAATCGTCTAGAATGTCACTATGTTGTAGCGTTAAGATTTCCCTTCACCAGAACTAAGGGGCCTAGCCCGAACCATGAAAAACAGCCCCAGACCATTGTTCCTCCCCCACCAAACATTACAGTTAGCACTATGCATTCGGACAGGTAGCATTCTCCTGGCATCCGCCAAAACCAGAGTCGTCTGTCGGACTGCTCCAGTCCAATGGCGGCAAGCTTTACACCACTTCAACACGGGCTACTGCTAATGTGTCTATGGAGATTGCATGGCTGTGTGCTCGATTTTTATACACCCGTCAGCAATGGGTGTGGCTGAAATAGCCGAATCCACTCATTTGAGGGGGCGTCCACATACTTTGGACATGTAGTGTATATAAAGTGAAATATTGGGATGCACTGAAAATGGAATACATTTCAACTCTATATCTGACATGGTAGAGGTGTTTTCTTTTGTTTAAGCTCATAGCCATGTGTGTGAGGTGTATACTTTTGTTTCAAAGTACATTTGTTTAAGACTACCAAGAAACGCTCTGTGTGACCCTGATTCAGCCCACTGCAGTACAAAGGTTAAATAGTACCGCGAGAACTTAACTCAGTTAACAAGAAACAGTGGTATTCATACATACGCTGTCTGTTTCTCTAACTGAGAGGGAAAGATACCTGAATGCATTCTAAATTGCACCCAATTAATACATAGTGCATTAATTCTGACCAGGGCCCAGCACCTACTTTTAAGCAGAGCCCTATATGAGCCCTGGTCAAAAGTAGTACACTATATAGGGAACCGGTTGCCATTTGGGACACAGCCTCTAATTCACTCTACCATACGAGGCACGGAGGGGAGCTGTCTAAACTCATCTCCATTCAGAGTGAGATATACTGTGTACAACACAGAGAGCATTTCTCTCTACATCTCCATCCGTCTTTCTTTTCCTCCTCTGCCTCCCCCTCTCCTCCTAATGCGTCTCCGTCCGCAGAGGATAATGAGTCGAAAGCCCTTCCCGGACCCAATAATCAGAGATATGGATTAAGGCATGCTACACGTCAGGATTTGTTGTCTCTCTTGCGCACAATCCCAGTCATTCAAATGTAAATCGGCCTAGAAAATCATTTGAGGGGTGGTCTGGGCAGGCTGTGGACGACGGTTGGACAATTGTGCGCTGCCCCATGGGTCTCCCCGTCACGAACCCAGTATCTCTAGTGGCACAGCTAGCACTGTGATGCAGTGCCTTAGACCACTGCGCCACTCAGGAGGCCCTGCTCCGTTCATCTTTCCCTCGGTCCTGACTAGTCTCCCAGTACCTGCCGCTGAAAATCATCCCCGCAGCATGATGCTGCCACCACCATGCTTCACCGTAGGGATGGTGCCAGTTTTCCTCCAGACGTGACACTTGGCATTCAGGCCAAAGAGTTCAATCTTGGTTTGATCAGACCAGAGAATCTTGTTTCACATGGTCTGAGAGTCTTTATGTGCCTTTTGGTGGGCTGTCATTTGCCTTTTCCTGAGGAGAGGCTTCCTTCTGGCCACTCTACCATAAAGGCCTGATTGGTGAAGTGCTGTAGAGATAGTTGTCCTTCTGGAAGGTTCTCCCATCTCCACAGAGGAACTCTAGAGCTCTGTCAGAGTGACCATCAGGTTCTTGGTCACCTCCCTGACCATGACCAAGGCCTTTCTCCCCCTATTGTTCAGTTTGGCCGAACAGCCAGCTATAGGAAGAGTCTTGGTGGTTCCAAACATCTTACAATTAAGAATGATGGAGGCCAGTGTGTTCTTGGGGACCATCAATAATGCAGAAAAGTTTTTATTTTTAATAAATTAGCAAAAATTTCTTAAAACCTGTTTTCACTTTGTCCTTTGTGTGTAGGTTGCTGAGAAAAAAAAAAGATATTTAATCCATTTTAGCATAAGTGTCAAGGCTCAGGAGAAGACCCAGATGCAGACTGTTTTGAAATAACTCAAGTTTATTAGGGGGGAGCAGACAAATGACAGGTCAAGGGCAGGCAGAGGTCAGTAGTCCAGAGCAGAGTCCGAAAGTACAGAACGGCAGGCAGGCTCAGGGTCAGGGCAGGCAGAGGTCAGTAATCCAGGGTGTTGTGACAAGGTACAGAACGACAGGCAGGCTCAGGGTCAGGGCAGGCAGAGGTCAGTAATCCAGGGTGTTGTGACAAGGTACAGAACGGTAGGCAGGCTCAGGGTCAGGGCAGGCAGAGGTCAGTAATCCAGGGTGTTGTGACAAGGTACAGAACGGCAGGCAGGCTCAGGGTCAGGGCAGGCAGAGGTCAGTAATCCAGGGTGTTGTGACAAGGTACAGAACGGCAGGCAGGCTCAGGGTCAGGGCAGGCAGAGGTCAGTAATCCAGGGTGTTGTGACAAGGTACAGAACGGCAGGCAGGCTCAGGGTCAGGGCAGGCAGAGGTCAGTAATCCAGGGTGTTGTGACAAGGTACAGGACGGCAGGCAGGCTCAGGGTCAGGGCAGGCAGAGGTCAGTAATCCAGGGTGTTGTGACAAGGTACAGAACGGTAGGCAGGCTCAGGGTCAGGGCAGGCAGAGGTCAGTAATCCAGGGTGTTGTGACAAGGTACAGAACGGCAGGCAGGCTCAGGGTCAGGGTAGGCAGAGGTCAGTAATCCAGGGTGTTGTGACAAGGTACAGAACGGCAGGCTCAGGGTCAGGGTCAGGGCAGGCAGAATGTCAAAAAACGGGAAATCTAGAAAACAGGAACTAGTGACAGAAAGGCGCACGGGACAAAACGTTGGTAAGCTTGATGAAACAAAACGAACTGGCAACAAACAAACAGAACACAGGTATAAATACACAGGGGATAATGAGGAAGATGGGCGACACCTGGAAGGGGGTGGAGACAAGCACAAAGACAGGTGAAAGATCAGGGTGTGACAATGAAACCACAGAAAATATATAATTTTACGTATATCTTAAATTACTGGCTTTTCATGAATTTGATAATATAATCTTGAATGCCATTCAAAAAAACAGTGTGGGACACTATCCAGGAAGTAGGCGGGACTTTCATACAATATTATAATATAGGTATTACTTCCACTGTATGTGGTAAATGACCATGCCACGACTGAGTGTGTCCCCATATTCCACTCTGACCTCCTGTTCCCTGTACTGTCCCCAGTGACTTCCTCTATGGGAGTGTCTTGACAGGTGGCTCACTACAGCATAGCACAGATCACACACACA
This sequence comes from Oncorhynchus mykiss, assembly GCF_013265735.2. Taxonomy (NCBI): domain Eukaryota; kingdom Metazoa; phylum Chordata; class Actinopteri; order Salmoniformes; family Salmonidae; genus Oncorhynchus; species Oncorhynchus mykiss. Next base: position 38,369,382 of record NC_050570.1, read on the forward strand.
CACACAAAAAGCTGAACAGTCTCCTCCTCATCCCCCTCTTTTCCTCTGCTACTCGTCTATCTGATGACATTTTCATGCAGTGTTACAGTACCCACGGAGTCCAGAGAGAACAAGAACATGCACATGGACTCACAATCAGATCTCCCTCTCTCCTTCTCTGACCTATTCTCTCCCTCACTCCCTTTCTAACACTCTCTTCCTCTCTCCATCCATGTCTCACGCTGTCCTCTTCTTTATCCTCTCAGGGGTCACCTCACCTGACCCCCCCCTGTCTCTGTGTGTCCCTGGAGCTCAGGACTCAGGTGGGGGCACAGCGGCACTCTGCCGCCTCAGCAGCACACCACACAGCAGCACGGCAGAGGCTCGTCACATATCATGGCACCAGCAAAATCGCCACACTGACTGGGATATACAGAGAGCTGCCACCAGCAAAACCTCCTCACAGATAAAAAGCTAACCCAGCCACAGAGGTTACAATGGGCTTCCAAGGGCAAAGCTATAATGATATGTTAGTACCTTACAAATCTTTTTAAGTGCATTGCCGCTACAACTCATAACAGCCACTTCTAATTTACATAAGATATTAGATAACAGAATGACATGGTTTGTGCTACATAAGTAAAATTACTTTTTCGAAATGTGCAGCTTTAGTACCATACGCAATTCCATTCCTTAACAGCTCAAACTGCTCTGTGAATGATTGGAAATACAGGTTTCTGAAGGTTGACAGGTTTACAAAGTCAATCAATCAATCAATCAGTAATAATGCCTATTATTATTTGACCCTGCTGGTCATTTATGAACATTTGAACATCTTGGCCATGTTCTGTTATAATCTCCACCCGGCACAGCCAGAAGAGGACTGGCCATCTCTCATAGCCTGGTTCCTCTCTAGGTTTCTTCCTAGGTTCCGGCCTTTCTAGGGAGTTTTTCCTAGCCATCGTGCTTCTACACCTGCATTGCTTGCTGTTTGTGGGTTTTAGGCCGGGTTTCTGTACAGCACTCTGAGACATCAGCTGATGTAAGAAGGGCTATATAAATACGTGTGATTTGATTCAAACGCTTATTATGAAGCCCTTTTTTTTCTAACATCAGCAGTTCTCACAACATGCTATACCAACACCCAGCCTAAAACCCCAAAGAGCAAGCAACGCAGGTGCAGAAGCACACAAAGTCTAAGGATACCTGTGGGGAAATAGATGGTAACATGTCACGTGGTGTGCCCCAGGTGTTTCAGTCAGAATGCACAATAACTATGGTGGTTTTAAGTGTCAGTCCCAGCTTCCAGGAAAATATAAGCTTGAAAAGGAGAATGAACACAGAATTGGACTACAATGATATGCTCCCACCAGGGAGTGAGTCGCAATAACAGCTTCTGAGTCAGTGCCTGAGACAAACAGGCAAAGAGATCGCATGACAGACAGAGGGATGGGCTCTGGTAAACAGGCAGCAGCAGGAAGCAGACAGCAGGTAGGGAGGCTGCTCCTTCTTGCTCCGCTCTCTCCGCCACCGGCTCCACTATATTGGCTAGCAGTAGGCCAGAAGCAGGCAGTAGGCAGCACAGGCAGCAAACTCCGTCTCTCTCTCTCCCTTTACTCCCTCCACTCTCTCTCTCCCTCCACTCGGTCACTCTCTCCCTCCACTTCACTCTCTCTCCTCTCCCTCCACTTCACTCTCTCAACTCCCCTCTCTCGGTCTCTCTCCCTCCACTTCACTCTCTCTCCTCTGTCTCTCCCCCTCCACTCTCTCTCCTCTTGGTCTCTCCCTCCCTCCACTCCCCTCTCTCATTCTCTCCCTCCACTCCACTCTCTCTGTCTCTCCCCCTCCACTCTCTCTCCTCTTGGTCTCTCTCCCCCTCCACTCCCCTCTCCCGGTCTCTCTCTCTCTCTCTCTACAGGCTCTGTCCCTGCTCTGTTTATTGCAGGGGTAATCAGTCTGGTAATACGAGACTACTGTTTATTCACTGTCAACAGTGTTTAGGTTTGACTTTCATCAGGGGAGAGCGGGGTGTTGAACAGAGAGGGAGATAGGGACATGGAGGTGAGAAATAGTACTACATGGATATGCTGTTGTAAACGCAACACAAAATGTTCACATTTCAGTGGAATTGCTGTATACAGTATGAAATGTCATAGGCTACTGTGAACGCAACATGTTCCACTTTAAGTTGCCAGGAGTCCTTTCCTCTCAATGCTTCTCAAGGCAATTATTCTGGACCAGCTCTGATAATAACAGTGTAATAATCTGTGAGCGTGTGATAAACGAGGGACTGTAACTGTGAATAGAGACTGTGCTCCACAGTGTGTAACCAGGCATCATGCTGCTCTAATGACCACCCCTCCGCAGGCAGCTAGCTCTACACCAGTCAGCCAGGCAGATAGCTCTTCCACCCAGGCTCAGAGTCAGGTAGTCAGGCAGGCTGCACCACTCAGCTGTCTTGTCAGCTATTACAGTCCCCTTAGGGAGCTACTCAGGGAGGGGGGGATACCATTATATCAATACAAATAATAATCTATTCAACCCTTGATAAACGCTGAGCAAAAAAAGACTGTATAAAACAAATACCAAGTTATTGTATGCTCCCAAAAATGTGAAAATTATATTATTTTATACCAATACAATTGCTAAGAGAAAGAGATTGTTTAATAACAAGTTGTTTTTTTTAAATATCAGAAGATTCATGTCAAAATTGCCACACCTAAAGATTCTTGTAAATAAAATACAATAAAATCTGCATTAACATTCAACTTTAAGTTAATCTCATTTTAAGGAACCGTATTGCAGCCTTCCATGGCTTCCTGTTTCACTAGGGTATAAAAACGAGGTAACACCCATTTAAAATCTGTTTGTCATCCATCACCATTGGGAAAGGCAAAGAACTCACAAATTAAAAGAGACAAATGGTTGTTGACCTTCATAAATCAGGCAACGGGTTTAAAAAAAACGAAAGAAAAACCAAATATATCATTTACCACTATTAGGGCAACCATTAAGAAGTTTAAAACCACTGGAACAGTGGTAAACTTGCTTTGTACAGGACCCAAGAGTATCTTGTCCCCACGCACAGTAGGGAAGATGGTTCGGGAGGCAAGAAATGTCCAAGAGCCACAGAACTTAGTTGCATCTTAGGGTAACCAAGTTGCCAAATCTACAATTTGACACCACATCCATGCCAATAGGCTATTTGGAATGGTTGCCATGAAAAAGCCTTTATTGAGAGCAACCAACAACCAACCAGGTGCTATGGTCAGATGAGAATAAAATAGAGCTCTTTGGCCACGTACATCAGTGATGGGTTTGGCCTCGAAAGAAGAACGCATATGCAGAAAATAACCTCACACCTACTGTAAAATATGGTGGTGGATCTTTGATGTTATGGGGCTGTTGTGCTTCCACTGTTCCTGGGGCCCTTAAAGTCAACGGCATCATGAATTCTACCAAGTACAAGGACTTTTTAGCCCCCCCCCCCCAAAAAAAAAACTGTCTGCCTCTGTCAGGAGGCTGCAACTTGGCCACAAGTTGATCTTCCAGCAAGACAATGACCCCAAGCACACATCAGAATCCACAAAGAAATGGTTAACTGACCACAAAGATGTTGCAATGGTCATCTCAGTCTCTGTGGTTTGAAGTCCATAAGTGCAGACCGAAGAATATCAAGAATAAGGAAAGAGTCTGTATGGAAGAATGGCCTAAGATCCCTCCCAATGTGCTCTCCAATCTCATTAAACCTTATAGAAAAAGGCTAAGTGCCATTATCCTCACAAAGGAAGGGTGCACAAAGTATTGACAATTGGGGTGCCAATAATTTTGACACCAAGATCTTTTGGATATTCTTAATTTGAAAATATTTTTCTCAGAGCAAATGTATTACTATAAAATGATATTGTTTTTGAGCATACAATATAGCTCAGTATTTGTATTATATTTTTTTATGCAGTCTTTCTGCTCATCTTTATCAAGGGGGGCAAACACTTTTGGAGGTGAATGTGTCTGTATACAGCCTTGTGTATTTGTGTGGGTTTTTTTGTGTGTGCAAGGTGGCGATGAAGGGTACGTCCTGTTCTACGAGGAGCAGATTTTTAGAACTGTTGTCTGCTATTGACACACGGATCCGTACCATCCAGGAGAGGGGTGGGCAGAGAGAGGGTGACATACACACACCGGCCGCGTGAGTCTCACCTGTTCCAGAGAGGCTCTAAATAATTAAACAGCTTAACTGATAGCAGGAGGTGAGCCGGTAGTTTGATGCCTCAACCTCCCCCCTTCAGTCAAACCTCCACCCATGCCTCACCCCTGACGCTCCAATTCCGCTGTCATATTTTTCTATTTAACCTTATTTATCCAGGTTAGTCTCACTGAGATGAAATCTACTTTCCAAGAGAGACCTGGTTAATGGACACGGAAAACCCGCTATACCCTCCACACCCATTAACATCCATCTCCTCTCTCAACCTGTTTCCTCCCTACCTCCACACCACTCGCCACCTCCCTCCCGTTGACCTGAGGAGTGTCGGCATAGTTATTCGTCTGACACCATCCGCCCTGGACAAGGATGCCGTTCAAATGAAGCTAGTCGGGCTCACACAACGATCCACACTAAATACTCTGTGATGTCAAAGTGGAAGACAAATGCTAACATTTGTTTCAATTAAAATGTAAAATAAAACAATAATATTGATGTTAGAATCACCTTTGGCAGTGATTAGCGTGGTCTTTCTGCTTAAGTCTCGAAGAGCATTGCAACCCTGGATTTTACTATATTTGCCCATCTTTCTTTAAAAGATTCTTAAGTTGGTTGTTGATCATTGCTAGACAGCCATTTTCACATCTTGTCATAGATTTTCAAGACGATTTAAGTCAAAACTGTAACTAGGCCACTCAGTAACATTTAATGTCATCTTGGTAAGTAACTTCAGTGTATAATTGGCCTTGCATTTTAGGTTATTGTCCCAGTGTCTGTTGGAAAGCAGACTGGGCCAAGTTTTCATCTATGACTTTGCCTGTGCTTATCCTAAAAAAAACTCCCTAGTCCTTGCCGATGACAAGCATACCCATTACATGATGCAGCCACCACCATGCTTGAAAATATGAAGAGTGGTACTCAGTGATGTGTTGGATTTGCCCCAACCATTATGTGTTGTATTCAGGACAAAAGGTTAATTTCTTTACCACATTTTTTTTGCAGTTGTACTTTCGTGCCTTATTGCAAACAAGATGCATGTTTTGGAATATTTTTATTCTGTACAAGCTTCCTTCTTTTCACTCTATCATTTAGACTAGTATTGTGGAGTAACTACAATGTTGTTGATCCATCCTCAGTTTCTCCTTTCACAGCCATTTAACTCGGTAACTGGTTTAAAAATCACCATTTGCCTCATGGTGAAATCTCTGAGCAGTTTCCTTTCTCTCCGTCAACTGACTTATGAAGAATGCCTGTATCTTTGTAGTGGCTTGGTGTATTGATACACCATCCAAAGTGTAATTAATAACTTCACCATGGTCAAAGGGATATTCAATATTTGTAAGGCAATGGAAGACCTCCCTGGTTTTTGTCGTTGAATCTGAGCTTGGAATTCACTGTTCGACTGAGGGATCTTACAATTAATTGTATGTGCGGGGTACAGAGATGGGGAAGTCATTCAAGTCAACAAAATCATGTTAAACAATATTATTGCACAGAGTTAGTCCATGCAACTTATTACGACTTGTTAAAAACATTTTTACTCCTGAACATATTTAGGCTTGTCATAACGAAGGGGTTAAATACTTATCCTCTTTAAGTCATTTCAGCTTTTAATTTTGTATTAATTAGTAAAAATGTCTAAAAACATAATTCCACTTTGACATCATGGGGAATTTTGTGTAGATCTGTGACACAAAATCTAAATGTAATCCATTTTAAATTCAGGATGTAACACAACAAAATGTGATGATAAAGTCAAGGGGTGTGAATACATTCTGAAGGCACTGTGCACACAAAGTCACACACACCAGGTCTGCAAATACTATGGGAGACAGGAGAAGTGAGCAGACTGGTTTTCCTCCCTCATTTCCTCACTACCTTCTATTTCTCATCAAATAGTGCTCAAGGACCCCTGATCTGTTGGCTTCTGAGTTGAGTTGACACTACACTTAAAAATGCTGGGTTAAAAACAACCCAATTTGGGTTATTTGGTAACCCAGCGGTGGGTAAATATTGGACAGAACACACGCTTGGTTATTTTACCCAGCCAGCTGGGTCGCGTGAATAACCCAACACATTGGGTGTTAGGATTACCCAAGCATGGGTTAATTTAACCATCAGTTAAATCTGTTTTACTCTCATGCTGGGTTGACCTAGCAGCTGGGTCTTAATGTAATACTTGGGTTATTTTCAGGAGGCGTGGCTTATTAGGGGCAGGCCTTTCAGCTAGATCTTATTGGCCACCGGTGAGAGTAAATGCCATTCCTGTTCATCATGTTAAATGTACCTACTGCAGCTTGACATTTTCTTTATTTTCTTTTTGCATTTGACACATTGTTCTATAATATTAACATTATTTATTACATATTATAATATGGTATACCACCTTATTGTATCCCAACAATGGGAATTAAATAGGATTTTAGGGTACTCATGCACTTCTGTAAGCCTCAACGAAACTACAACAATGTAAATGTTCCACTTTAACATGTGATAACTATACAACAGAACGGAAGAACAGGAATGACATTTACTCTCATGGGTGGGTAAAAATAACTATCTGAAAGCCACACCCCTACTACACTATGGCTCCGGTCTTCTGATCTGACACGCTGGGTCATATCTCAATAACCCAGCACCAATAACCCAGCATCAATAACCCAGCAGTTTTTAAAGAAAACAACTCAGCTAAGTGACCCAAAGGATGCAACCCAGCATTTTTGAGAGCGTAATAATGTGGAAACCACATCTTTCTCTCTCTTCACCTCACCTGCTTGGCTCTCTATGTGTGTCTCTGGCTTTATCGTGTTTCTCATACTGTTTCATTGGCTCCTCCAGCAGCTCTGGGCTCTGTATGTGTTGGTTCTTCCTGGTTGTCTCCATGCTCTGGCACCCTGCCTGCCTCTGGCTGGGAAATGTTAGCTAGCTGCTACAGTCTGGAGGAAGTCACAATCAGCCTCTAGTTTATTACGTATACACCAAGACCATACAGTATGACTGAATGGAACCGTTTTATAGCCTACCCACCATAATACAAGCAGTTACAGAAATGGCATATTACATTGGGAATTCTCAAGTTCATACACAAATTCCAATTCTGATTTGATCAATATATCTAGGCCTATAGGTTTGTGCAGAATTGAAGTGTATTGTTAGAACAGGGCTATTAGTAGGCTATAGCCTAAACATTACGGACTGTGCAGAGAATGAATACCAACACATTTTCCCACCTGCTGAATTCAAATAAGCCTATTGTCCTACTATAAAAACACTTCATGTTAAATGTTTATAATATCTTAAAATATAAGCGTTCAATAATTTTCAAACCAATGTTTGATGTGCAAATACAAATGTCCGTACGACGTTCAACGGACATTTGTATTTGCACATCAAACATTTCTCTACCTAGAGAATGCCATATTGTAGCGATTTGATTGTCATTTCGCAACATCAAAAACGACTCACGCATATCGCAAATAAATAGGCTCACATCAAGTCTATGTCAGCGCAGTTAGACTGGATAAAAAAAATGCAAACCATTTCATCCTGTCTTCACTTCTGTGTTAAATTGCAGCCTAAACTACGACAGGAGTTATCGCTAGTGGCAAATACGTGGGTGCATCGGTCACATTGTAGAAATGATGAACAAACTTGAGGCAAAGGTGGTCTGTTTGATATAATTCCTCGCTGCATGTTAACTACAAAAAAGAATAACTCGCATGGAGCGCGGCCGTCTTTAAATGCCTTTCAGAATTGACATGGTATATCCTTTCTTGGAATTAGCCTGCTAAAAAAAATGCTGCCGTTTACATATGAATATTCTCATTCCTGATCGCATAGCCTAGACTCGCAGTAAAATTAACGGTTCTCTTAAACCGCTAAAGTTTATTATGTTCGTTTTTCTACAAATAAACTACAACTAAGTATAGCAAAGTATTGCGTAAGAGCACGCCCAAAATTATTATTATTATTATTAACGTTGAGAGAAACGCAAAACATTAGCCTAGCCTACAACAAGCCAACTTCACTCCATCTGTCAAAATAGAGAATAGCGCACCTGGTTGGTCGTATCTTGTGGCAGGTTTTTAATGAGGATTTTCCTCCTGTTGCTCAACTCGTGGCGAGTTTTCTCCAGCCTCTTCTCAATCTCATCCGGTTCCAAATCGGGTAAGTCTCGGAGACTGGTCCCCTCGGAAACTGCGTCCTCATCCTGGCGGGTCTCCGGGCTGTCAGATTCCAGGAAAGGTGCGTTTGCATGGTTTAAAGAGTGAACGATCGGCGGCTGGATGGAGGAAGCTGCCGCCATCTTGAGTAGCTGTGAAAGAAAGTGAGTGGAGGCAGCGGTAGGTGAGCTATGAAAACCGTGGGGAATATTTTATCGCCATCCTGTGGTGGACTATACCCTATGGCTAATTAACTACACGCTACCTGTCAATAAGCACATCATAGAGAGGCTATAGCAATACAGAGAAGGGGAAACGAATTTACAGGTTGCGTAATTCGATTTATGATCAAGCATAATGCATGCATATACTCTATTTCAAATAAATATTGCTCAAATATATACTGAACAAAAATATACAGTCAACATTTCAATGATTTTACAGAGTTACAGTTCATATATGGAAATCAGTCAATTTAAATAAATGAATTAAGGCTATGGATTTCATATTACTGGGTTGGCTTGGGAGGGCATAGGCCCACTCACTTGGGACGGGTTGGACCTACTGCCAAATTCTCTAAAACGACGTTGGAGACGGCCTATGCTAGAGAAATGAACATTCAATTCTCTGACAACAGCTCTGGTGGATATTCCTGCAGTGAGCATGCCAATTGCCCTCTCCCTCAAAACTTGAGATATTTGTGGCATTGTGTTCATTACATGGTGCATCTGTGTAATGATCATGCTGTTTAATCAGCTTCTTGATACCTGTGAGGTGGATGGGTTATCTTGGCAAAGTAGAAATGCTCACTAACAGGGATGTGAACAAATTTTTGCACACAATTAGAAAGAAATATGCTTTTTGTGCATATGGAAAAATGTGGGGATCTTTTATTTCAGCTCATGGAACATGGGACCAAACACTTCACATGTTGCATTTATATTTTTGCCCAGTATACATTGCAATGTAGGATAAAAGCCCCAGGCAATACTTTATTTAGCCTATAAATAAGAAATAAATAAGCCTAAAATTAAACCAGGATGAGGAAAATGGAATACCATGTCCCCCTGCTGTACAGATTATAAACATGAATGGCCAGGACCTTTCCCTCAGTCAGCCAAAGTCAGTCAATCCTTTTCCTGTGGGTGGAGACTGTGACTGAGTCAGACTGAGCAGTAAATGGCAGCTTTCCTTCAGGACCCTCACAATGTCCATGTATATGTGTGTGTCAGTGTGCGCCTCAGATCAGAATTTACACATTGCAACCCACTTAGGAAATATTCACAGCACAATTATGTTTATAAAAAGGGATGAAAAAAAAACAATCATCCAAAATAGATATGATGCTCCTTTTTCCTCGTGTGATTTTTGGCAGCTAAATATGTAGGGCTATACGCACTGTCACAATTAAGGGATGGAAAAATCCTGCACGCAACTGGTAAATTAAATGACAGGCTTTAGACTGAAGCGGAACTATACCTCATTTATGCAAAAATACAGTAAATCAAACTAACCCACCTAATGTCTGACAGGAGGGTGAGTGGAATAAAAGGCCTATTCCAGGGATACAGGCTATTTACCTGTACATAGCCCATCTACAATTTAGCCCAAACAACTACCTCTCCCCCTACTGCATTTATTTATTTTGCTCCTTTGCACCCCATTAATTCCCTCTACTTTGAACATTCTTCCACTGCAAATCTACCATTCCAGTGTTTTACTTGCTATACTGTATTTACTTTGCCACCATAGCCTTTTTTTTTGCCTTTACCTCCCTTATCTCACCTCATTTGCTCACATTGTATATCGACTTGTGTTTCTACTGTATTATTGACTGTCTGTTTGTTTTACACCATGTGTAACTCGGTTGTTGTATGTGTCAAACTGCTTTGCTTTATCTTGGCCAGGTCGCAATTGTAAATGAGAACTTGTTCTCAACTCGCCTACCTGGTTAAATAAAGGTGAAATAAATAAATAAGAGGGCTTAAATGAGAGCATTCTCTAAACTGTACTGTGTGTGTGCCTACCTGCAGAATGACATGAAACTGACAAATTGGAAGACGTGAATCGTTGAGAACAGTGTTTTCTCTGAAATGATGGTTGGTGATGCTTGTCAGTAACATAATGGACAGACATGATTCATTCAAAGCAGTGATAAACAACAAACTCCCCTCAAGAAAATAATTAATTCATCTATTTTTCTTTCTCTCTCTCATTTAGACATGCACACACACACAGTATCTCCCCTCATCAAAGTCTGTCCCTGTGTTCACCAATGCAAATCAGAGATTCTATGCACATGTAAAAGGCAACACAGGAAACCCAACTACATAGGTACAATGATACAAATGGGGATGGGGGTGCTGGGTTGAACTGCTATGAGAATGATTCACAGCTCCACCGAGTGGGAGTATGAGAAGACATGAGGAAATGTCAGTGCTTGTTGGGACCTGTGAGTGGGTGTCAGCGAGTGACTGAGCGGGCAAAACAGGTACCTGGGAGGCATGTATAAGTGATGTAGGCGGACAGAACCTTGAACCCTGAAGGGCTGTGAGCGAGGAGCTGTGTGTGTGTGTGCCGAGTGTGTGGGAGTGGAAGAGGAACGGTTATCTCAATTTTCGATCCAGAAGAAGAAAAATACTTATTTGTAGACCTATCCATTTCATCCATTTACATGCGCTTCGGACATTTCTTGCTTTTCATCCACGACACTGGATGGTTGTCTTCGTCATACATTTGCACATATCTGGGCTTGAAGAACAGAAAATCACGGATTTCAACAAGATCACGGAATGGATTATGCATGAGCAGGACCACAGTCCGCTCTCATCTACTCAACGCCCTTCAACACAACTTACCCTATGTCCCCTGACGTTACAATTAGTAATGGTATCAGCCTCAACCGGTGGTCCTAAACCACATAGATGAATAGAAGGAGCAGGAAGCAAATAAGTATAGGCCGACTTCAGAATATTGTGGCCGGTTTGATCATGTGTATAATATGCTTACTCCCAAGTTGGCTGGGAACGCCTTGGGTGCACCCAGAATGGAATAATGGCCCGAGGAAAGTAGGAGAACAGTGAGAGTGCTCTAATTCCCGAGCAGATCCCTGGCAGAGAGGGGGAGAAAGATTGAGACAGAGTGGAGCTCCTCTCTTCTCCCTGATGGCCCTGGCCCAGCCTTTAGCACTGCAGAACTATAGCTGGTCCACTTCCCTGTCCTGCTACCCACGGTCATTAAGGAAAAAAAAAACTTCAGCATGTCCTTCTCTGCATCTGAAGGAGAAACTGTGTTTAGAAATATGGAGAGACCTGGTTAAATAGAGGACAGACTGGATGGCACTTGAGTATTCACCCATTATTCATACCTGATGAATTATGCATGTCCTCCTCAACCGCTCTACATTCATATACATTATACTTTGATCATAATTATATTTTTTTAAACCTTCCAAACAGTGATGCCAAAACATCACTTTGGACGTGCATTCACCCCCTCCAAACGAGACGGACTATAACGAAACGTGTTCTTTATTCTACATGCATCAAAACATGTCTTCAAGCTGCAAGGCTGTTCGTTACAGAACTCTATATGGCAATTCAGATAAATAAACGATGCTCTCAGGCAACAATGCATCGCTCTTCCCCAAACCTCCCCCCACCACGGCCAACTGCTAGCTAAAACACGCCGTCCGGGATTGAAAAGTCATTTTGTCTCGTACCTTTCAGTTGACCTAAATGACCTTCCCGACCCAATCTAGTTGGGCCAGTAGCCGAAAGGTTGCTAGGTCGAATCCCCGAGCCGACGAGGTTAAAAAATCTGCCGCTCTGCCCCTGAACAAGGCAGTCGACCCACTGTTCCTAGGCCGTCGTTGTAAAGAAGAATTTGTTCTTTAACTGACCTGCCTAGTCAAATAAAAGGTTAAAGAAAATAAAAAAATATCCAACAACAATAAATATGGGTTGGAGACACACAGCAATTTGGACCGGACACTGAGGATGAGGCTGGATGGCGGAGTAGGTCGTCTCCATCAGTTAACTCCTACTGTATCTGTACTGGGCAGACACGACGTGGTGCCCCACTGACGAACCTAAGAGCATGACGATCCAGTAGTAAAATGTGTCACTTTGTAGGCCTGCCATGTTGTACTGGTGATTGTGTCTGCCATGGGTGGTGTTTAAGGGGTCATGTTATTGCCAAACTAAGAGGAACATTGTCTAAACTAAAAATGACTAATGTTGAATTGAATATTGAATGGAGTAGTACATTATGATACACAGTGAATTAAATACTGAGGCAGTACACGGTACACAGTGAATTAAATACTGAGGCAGTACACGGTACACAGTGAATTAAATACTGAGGCAGTACACGGTACACAGTGAATTAAATACTGAGGCAGTACACGGTACACAGTGAACCGTAGCATAGTAAATGGACAACACATTGAAAGAGGCAAGGGGTTTAAAATGGACTTTTCTTTTTATCACATTCACATTGCAATAAATCTCCGTATTATAACTGTATATGTTACACTGGAAAAAAAGGAATGATATACACACATTGAAGTTCCTTCAGTACATGAATACAATTCATAACGTTCGGTATAAACAAAATTATACTTGCTTACAACAGCTGGTAAATACTGTTAATGCTCTCTCCTGTTAAAAATGTTGTTACTACAACGGAAATAAAAACAAAACAAAAAACAACTGTGAAGACAGTTATTCGCAGCACTACTCGGTAAATGTAGCTCCTGTTTTTCCAGAATCAAACCCACTTATGCTTTGGTACCATCCTGAGTAGGGAATATGCACCGACATGACAAAATCAGGGGGTACATTCACCAGAGCGGTGACGTGTTTGGAGTAACGCTCAGGGCTACGATTTCAGTGGTGGTAGTTAAGAAGAGGACAGTAGATGCTAATTGTGACTAAACCAAATGACTGCTTTTAACTACATTGAGAGGAGAGTACCACAACATCCCATAATGTCAGCTTTAGGGTTAAAGCGACATTGGGGTCAATTCTATTTCAGGAAGTAACCCGGATTAAAACATTTCTAAATTGAAATGAAATTGACCCATAACCTGTCTAGAACTCATTCAAGTCAACAAACAGGGAGAAAGTTCCAATGCAGTCTAAAATGAAATCTCTTCCTGTCAACTGATATCGTCTTACGTGACATTTGGACCCTACGTGTAATAACAATGTGAGGCTTTTAATTAAAGACGATTGCTCTCCAACTGAAGTGTGTAAAATACCACAATGGCAGTCTGTTTTCCATCCAATATGGACCTAAAGGTAGACCTAATATCATCGGAATCGCAGCGTATAGTCAGATCGATACCATGTGCTGAAAAATAGCTAAATATACTCAAATATCCAAGCATCATTTTGAGCATTTTCAGCATAGACATATGGAGTGTAACAACACATTAATAGCTATTTGTAATATTTATTTTAACATATGTACACGTTATACTATTCGTTCAGGAAAAACTAAAAAGAGACATTCTTTACCAAACTAAATGAATGAGGACTAGCACACAGTCATAGGGGGAAACAATTAAAACATGTAATGATGCCTTCAATGGAGATGCTCTGACCACCTTCCTACAATCAGACCAAACACACGCACAAGCAGAGTACACACACACACACACCATGACTGTAGCACACGCAGAGTGTGTACACACACACACACACCATGACTGTAGCACACGCAGAGTGTACACATAAACACACACCATGACTGTAGCACACGCAGAGTGTACACATAAACACACACCATGACTGTAGCACACGCAGAGTGTACACACACACACACCATGACTGTAGCACATGAAGAGTGTACACGTACACACATACATCATGACTGTAGCACACGCAGAGTGTACACACGCACATAAACACACACCATGACTGTAGCACACGCAGAGTGTACACGCGCACACACACCATGACTGTAGCACACGCAGAGTGTACACACACACACACCATGACTGTAGCACACGCAGAGTGTACACACACACACACACACACCATGACTGTAGCACACGCAGAGTGTACACATAAACACACACCATGACTGTAGGACACGCAGAGTGTACACACACACACACCATGACTGTAGCACACGCAGAGTGTACACACACACACACCATGACTGTAGCACACGCAGTGTACACACACACACACACCATGACTGTAGCACACGCAGTGTACACACACACACACCATGACTGTAGCACATGCAGAGTGTACACACACACACACCATGACTGTAGCACACGCAGAGTGTACACACACACACACCATGACTGTAGCACACGCAGAGTGTACACACACACACACCATGACTGTAGCACACGCAGAGTGTACACACACACACACACCATGACTGTAGCACACGCAGAGTGTACACACACACCATGACTGTAGCACACGCAGAGTGTACACACACACACACCATGACTGTAGCACACGCAGAGTGTACACACACACCATGACTGTAGCACACACAGTGCACACACACACACACACCATGACTGTAGCACACGCAGAGTGTACACACACACACACCATGACTGTAGCACACGCAGAGTGTACACACACCATGACTGTAGCACACGCAGAGTGTACACACACACACACCATGACTGTAGCACACGCAGAGTGTACACACACACACACACCATGACTGCAGCACACGCAGAGTGTTAATATTATTAATTTACCGCAAAAGGAACATAAAAATGGATGCAGCCACAACAGCTCTCTCTCTCACACACACACACACACACACACCTCTGTTCAACACTAATAGGTCCCACTCAGGCATAGAGACAGAGAGAGGCATAGAGACAGAGAGAGCCATAGCTTGGTCAACCAGGTCCAGATGCCAGTGTGAGGTCCGAAGACAGACCAACCAATTCCACCAAGCCTCATCATTACCTTTCTTTTCAGGCAGATAACAGGACACCAAAGCATGAGCACTGTACTTCCTGTGTCTGAGTCATTCTGCCAGGGTCCTTGCATGCCCCTTCCTTATTCAGTCATACAGCAGCCCCAGTGACTGACGGTAGGCCAGGTGATCGGAGTACGACACATCTAGTTCAGACAAGTGGGTGGGTTTCTCAATGTCTTCTATTCAGCTCGTCCAGTCATCGGAAAGAGTTTATCATCACAACGACTTCTGATTCTGAAAATAATAAAAACGATAGCGTGAATAACCACTGCCTCGATGCATCCTCGACAGAAAGCGAGGGCAGTGTGCAGGAGAGGCTCTCTGTGGTCCATGATCAGCCACTCTGGTTACCTTAGCGACCAGAGTCCTTTCAGTTCAGCTCCAGCCACATGGTCAGTCTCTACTCTGATCCATCTCAAATCCGGTTCAATAAATAGTAGAAAAATAATCCTTTAATAATCCTTCCTTTTTTATCGCTGTTTACACTTTTAAACAAGTTCAGACCCCCATGTTCTGAGCTGAGCTCTCAAGGGCTAGTGTTCCTCCTACAGTCTATGATCTTCTAAGGAAACTTCCAACAGGGGGGGAAGAGGGGGGTCTGCCCTATTCTCTCTCAGCCCACCTCCCCTCACCCTGGCTGGGCCCAGTGGGAGCCTACATGGTGGTGGAGTCTGGAGGTGACGGTAGTGGTAGCATTGCATGTCAGGGACCCCGCCAATGTAGCGAGGCGTAGCCAGGTGGAGGAAGAGGGCCGGTGGGAGTGGAGGAGAGCCCAGGCCTGGGGGGGGGGGGGGGGGGGGGAATGGAGGTTTAGGATCAGCACTCTGCGTCCACACTGTGCACGGTGACGGCTGCCTGCAGGCGGTGTGTGTGGAGCGGGTGGTGGTAAGGCGGGTGGCGGTACGGGTGGAACTTGTGGCTGAGCAGCGCCGCCGTCTGAGGGGGCGTGTCCAGGTCCAGGTCATCGTCGTGGTTACCCACGTCCACCCCGGCCGACAGTGGGTCGTTGTTGCAGGGAGGGTTCTCGCTGTCCTCCTGAGGACTCATGGTGCTGTAGCCTGATGTAAACAAAACACAGGAACACACGTGTTAATACACATTCAATTCACATACATACATACATACATACATACATACATACATACATACATACATACATGTACAAGCACACAGAAGCACAGTGATGTGTCCCAAACTTGGATGCCATGCCTCTTCCTGTAATCTGAACAGCGTACTACGACAGAGCAGTAGAAACGTCTGAAGAAAATAAGACTTTTACACGCCAGAGGAGACTCACGGCGATCTATAATTACAGTCTCGGGAACACAATTCTTGGCCATCACGCCTCATTAATTACATCCGTGTGAAATCTCAATCGTTGTAGAAATCTCTGGAGAAAGGGAGCTGTACGTGCAGCGAGTGGTGTGCGCTGCACGTGGGGTGGTTTGAAGGGGCGAGCTAAGGGAAAATTTGTGCCCCCGCAGTGGAGGGGATGAGCGCGCATTCAAGGGGGGGGGTGGGGCAGAGAAATCGCCTACACGTTTGAATCAATCCCTCCATCTTCAACGCCTCTCTATCTATTCCTCCATCCATCTCTTCTCTGAATCCCCGCAGATTATTGCCACTGCAACATCGTACATCTCATCTCTGCCTCTGAAACTGCCAAACGCCCAACACTCAGCAGCCCTCAGGCCCTTTAGACTCCGGAGAGAAAACATCAACTCTTAGAAAACACCAGAACTGTCGAAAGAAGAGAAACTTGCTGAGCGTAGTGGAAGGTAGATCGGAGTGGATGATGGGTTTAGGAGTGGGCAGTGGCTGGGCATCTATCGGGATCTATCTAAGAGAAACAGAGAGGTACTGAGATAGACTTGCTAGCAGAGCTTTTGAATGGGATTTGGGCTTTCGAAATGTTCTCTGAAAACAGTCAGGGGGAACTTCAATAGGATCCGGGGGAGAGGAAAGATACCGACTTCAGCGCCACCGACTGTATGGCTCCTCTCTTCTACCCACAACTCCTGCCATCTCCAGATGAGAAGACATTTCAGACAGTGCTACTGCTGTTGTCCTTTGGTGTCAGTCGAAGGACAACAGAGGAGCACAGGGTGTGAGAAAACAGAGACCGCGACTGAAACGGAGGATGTGAAAAGGTCAGGAGTGAGGTAATAACTTACACAAAGACATAATACACAGAGAGAGGCTGAATTACTAATGCCCATGGCAGGATGTCTGTTTGCCTGCAGCCTGTTAGACAACATCCTTGACCCCGAACAAACACCAAATGCCCCTCCAATTCCCTGGCGGGTGTACCAACAGATACCAGCTCAGTGTTTCCACACACTCAAACACTGTGTTAAACCTGTGAGTGTGTGTGTGTGTGTGTGTTCAGAGACCCTTCAGCTGTGTGAGTGCGTGGGAGGACACCTCCGACTGGGCCGAGGAAAAGAACCGGAACCGTCTGCCCCGAAGCGCTTCAGTCCCCTTTCTTACACTCTCTCTCTCTCCATTTCTCAACTGCCTCTCCTACACTTCCCTCTCTGATCAGTGGTTACACAACCGGCGGCAGCTAGAAAGAGACTCGTCTCCAGAGAAGCGAGGGAACAACAAAAGGCAGCGTGTTCTACCTGTTATGTGGGTTTTCAGACTTATACCCCCCCCCCCCCCGTTTAACCAGAATGTGTGTGATTTTAAGGGGAGTGCGGTGCCCCGCTTCCTCGGTGGTCGTCTTGTGGTCTTACCGTGGTCACTCTCCGTCCCTGACCGTCCCCAGTACCTCCTCCGGCGTTCAGGGCTGTGGGTGTGTCTCTCGATCACCGCCGCGATGAACCGGGTGTTGCTGACTGGAAGGCGAGGAACAACAAGGCAACAATCCAGGTCAACTCGAGGGCAAAGGTTAGCGAACACACGGTCAGATCAAGTTAGAGGTGCAATATTTATTCGCTGCTTAGCGGTCATTTCAAGCGAGAAACTAAATCAGGGATTGTGCCTTTAACGAGGGCTCCAAGAGTTCCTTTCAGGATTGCAAAGGCTCACCGTCTTACAGAACACTTGAATTACTATTGGAACCCATTGGTGAGGAAAAGCACACGGACACTAATCTACACTGAGTGTACAAAACATTAGGACATAGACTGACCAGGTAAAGCCATGATCCCTTGTCGACGTCACTAGTTAAATCCGCTTCACAAATCAGTGTAGATGAAGGGGAGGAGACGGGTTACAGAATGATTTCTAAGCCTTGAGACAAATGCGACATGGATTGGGTGTGTGTGCCTTTCAGAGGATGAATGGGCAAGACAAAACACTGAAGTGCCCTTGAATGAGGTATGGTAGTAGGTGCCAGGCGCCTGTCAAGAACTGCAATGCTGCTGGATTTTTCACACACTCAACAGTTTCCCGTTGTGTTTCAAGAACGGTCCACCACCCAAAGGACTTCCAGCCAACTTCACAACTGTGGGAAGCATTGGAGTCGACAAGGGGCCAGCATCCCCGCGGAACGCTTTCGACACCTTGCAGAGAGTCCACACCCCGACGAGAACTGAAGCTCTTCTGAGGGCCAAAGGGGCTGCGACTCAATATCAGGAAGGTGTCCTGTCCACCTCAGTGTATACGGCGTACTTACTGATCCCCCTGTCTTCGTGGCTGTCCTCGTCTCGCTCGTCTCTCTCGTTATCCAGGTTAGACATCCTGACGGACATCTCTGTAGGGGGGGGGGGGGGGGGGGAAGAGAGAGAGCGATGGATTCTCTTTAGCCAGGGTTAATAATGACAGATATTACCTTTAAGAAGAGGCCCCTGTGTGCCGCAGCGTCTAGGAAGGTCAGCCGTTCATTTTTACATATCATTCCCATGGCGGCCGTAGCAGCTTCCTCTAGCAACACTAAGACTTAAGGTGCTCAGGCAACATCGGAGCAATAATGGTCTTGGAGTTGGCTACACCTTCATAGCGGACTTACACAAACCACAAAGTGGTCTCGAACGACAATAACATTTCCTGTGCACGAGACTTGAATCAAACCTAAATCGGAAAAAGGTCGACCGGCGTCACCGACATTGTCCAGCTTACATGAGCCAACCAGCTGCATTTACACAGTCCGTTGTTTCTGGGCGACGGTCATCCTAAGTACGTCACGGTTGTCTTACCCTGTGCAGCCAGAGGGGACATGTGTTGATGTGAGCGTCGGTGGATCTGGTGTCTGTAGGCGTAGACAGCCAACACCAGCACCATGATGCAGCCCATAATACCCCCGGCAACCGGCCCAACCGGGGCACTCTTCATCATGTTCAGAGACACTACCTCTTCATCTGGGAGAGGGGAGAGGAGAGAGGAGAGAGGGGAGAGGGGAGAGGAGAGAGGGGAGAGGGGAGAGGAGAGAGGGGAGAGGGGAGAGGGGAGAGGGAAGGGGGAGGAGAGGAGGGAGAGGAGAGAGGGAGAGGAGAGAGGGAGAGGAGAGAGGGAGAGGAGAGAGGGAGAGGAGAGAGGGAGAGGAGAGAGGGAGAGGAGAGAGGGAGAGGAGAGAGGGTGAGAGGGAGAGAGGGAGAGAGGGAGAGGGAGAGGAGAGAGGGAGAGGAGAGGGGGAGAGGGAGAGGGAGAGGGAGAGGGGAGAGGGGAGAGGGGAGAGGGAGAGGGAGAGGGGAGAGGGAGAGAAGAGCGAAGGGTTACATTCCATCTACAAAAGGAGAAAACTCACCGGACAAGAGTCTATCCCACTAGCTCATTCTGTTTGCATGACCTCGTGACAGCAAGGTTTATGCGAAAAACTCACCCAGCATCCCCATGCCGTCCATGTAAGGGCTCTTGGCCCCCACGATGCCCCCGAAGCACTCTTTCTGCAGGGCACAGTAAGGCTTGTCCAGGTGGGTCTTCCCATCACTGTCCACCATGCACCACTCACAGTCCAGCACGCCAAAACAGTCACTGAGGACCACAGGGTAAAAGGTCAGAGTTAATCAAGTCTATGACGTACAAGGGATTTCCTTCACAGTTCATCTCAGCAAGTCTATTTTTGGAAATTATTTGTAATCCGACACGTTGCTCTTCTGAAATCAGCGTCACTACATTATTTAATCCATCCATGTACCAACAGATGACAAGGTGAGGCCTAAATTTAAGTATTTCCTCCCCCTGTCGTTCCCCCAGGTTGGTGATGTGGGCTGTAATGGGTCACAATTTCTTTGGCATAGTCCATCTGTAGATGTTCTACAAAATGGTCATACTAGCAACCGACAGTCTGTTGACACGCAACAGACTGTCTGTCAATAAGCAAGTGCTTGCTAAGGTTAGGATTTGATTTAAGGTAAGGTTTAAAAAACAAGGGATTAGGGTAAAGGTTAAATTGGAGATTAGTAGATTGTGAGTTGAAATTGTTACTGTTTGGTCCGTAGAGCATCGACAGCTGGACTACCCAAACAGAGTGTTAAACCCTTTTGTGTGCTCTACCTGCTGGTGAAGAGCATCTACAGCTGGACTACCCAAACAGAGTGTTAAACCCCTTCGTGTGCTCTACCTGCTGGTGAAGAGCATCTACAGCTGGACTACCCAAACAGAGTGTTAAACCCCTTCATGTGCTCTACCTGCTGGTGAAGAGCATCTACAGCTGGACTACCCAAACAGAGTGTTAAACCCCTTCGTGTGCTCTACCTGCTGGTGAAGAGCATCTACAGCTGGACTACCCAAACAGAGTGTTAAACCCCTTCGTGTGCTCTACCTGCTGGTGAAGAGCATCTACAGCTGGACTACCCAAACAGAGTGTTAAACCCCTTCATGTGCTCTACCTGCTGGTGAAGAGCATCTACAGCTGGACTACCCAAACAGAGTGTTAAACCCCTTCGTGTGCTCTACCTGCTGGTGAAGAGCATCTACAGCTGGACTACCCAAACAGAGTGTTAAACCCCTTCGTGTGCTCTACCTGCTGGTGAAGAGCATCTACAGCTGGACTACCCAAACAGAGTGTTAAACCCCTTCGTGTGCTCTACCTGCTGGTGAAGAGCATCTACAGCTGGACTACCCAAACAGAGTGTTAAACCCCTTCGTGTGCTCTACCTGCTGGTGAAGAGCATCTACAGCTGGACTACCCAAACAGAGTGTTAAACCCCTTCGTGTGCTCTACCTGCTGGTGAAGAGCATCTACAGCTGGACTACCCAAACAGAGTGTTAAACCCCTTCATGTGCTCTACCTGCTGGTGAAGAGCATCTACAGCTGGACTACCCAAACAGAGTGTTAAACCCCTTCGTGTGCTCTACCTGCTGGTGAAGAGCATCTACAGCTGGACTACCCAAACAGAGTGTTAAACCCCTTCGTGTGCTCTACCTGCTGGTGAAGAGCATCTACAGCTGGACTACCCAAACAGAGTGTTAAACCCCTTCGTGTGCTCTACCTGCTGGTGAAGAGCATCTACAGCTGGACTACCCAAACAGAGTGTTAAACCCCTTCGTGTGCTCTACCTGCTGGTGAAGAGCATCTACAGCTGGACTACCCAAACAGAGTGTTAAACCCCTTCGTGTGCTCTACCTGCTGGTGAAGAGCATCTACAGCTGGACTACCCAAACAGAGTGTTAAACCCCTTCGTGTGCTCTACCTGCTGGTGAAGAGCATCTACAGCTGGACTACCCAAACAGAGTGTTAAACCCCTTCATGTGCTCTACCTGCTGGTGAAGAGCATCTACAGCTGGACTACCCAAACAGAGTGTTAAACCCCTTCATGTGCTCTACCTGCTGGTGAAGAGCATCTACAGCTGGACTACCCAAACAGAGTGTTAAACCCCTTCGTGTGCTCTACCTGCTGGTGAAGAGCATCTACAGCTGGACTACCCAAACAGAGTGTTAAACCCCTTCATGTGCTCTACCTGCTGGTGAAGCGTTGGCTGCAGCGGGTGTTGATACACTGGGGCAGGGTGTCCTGCAGACTGGAGTCCATCACCGTCAGAGAGAGGGGCTCCTGGTGCACCTCGCAGCTGGGGTTCCTGAAGAACAACGGCACATGGTCAGACCACGATGACCGTGGACCACGCGGTCGGGCGCCAGAAACGCATGACCCGGCGACCGCACGGTCAAACAGCAGCAATGTGCAAGCCAAACCATGAAAAGACACCTGGCACCGGCAGTCAGGCTAATGAAGTCGGAGAACCGGCGTGGCCAAAACAGTTCAATCCATGAACGGAAAAGACAACAAGGACGGTTCAATTATCATTTAGGCTACAGGCTTTCAACAGCTCAACTGAGGGAGAAACTAGCATTATGGAGCAAAGGTCAAAAGAGGGAACACGACACGTGAATGCCGGACTGTCTGCAGAACGATAGCTTTGTGGATGATCTTATATACCACACATTCCTCCATTTCCCCCCCCCCCCCCCCCCCAAAAAAAGCCCCTGCCAGTCAGACATAGAGTTTGTCAGTGGAATGATGCAGTCACAGTGAAATGGTTGACTGAAGACAGGCGTCTCGGTGTGTGTATTACATTTAGAAAATTTAACAGACGCTTAACAGTGCCTCCGGAAAGTATTCAGACCCCTCGACTTTCCCCACTGTTTGTTACGTTACAGCCTTATTCTAAAAATGGATTAAATATATATACATATATTTTTCCCAGCAACACACACACAATACCCCATAATGATAAAGCGAAAACAGGAATTACCTTATTTACATAAGTATTCAGACCCTTTGCAATGAGACTCGAAATTGAGCTCTGATGCATCCTGTTTCCATTGATCATCCCTGGGTTTCTGCAACTTGATTGCGGGCCTCCCGAGAGGCGCAGCGGTCTACGGCACTGCATCGCAGTGCTTGAGGCTTCACTACAGCCCTGGGTTCGATCCCAGGCTGTGTCACAGCCGGCCGTGACTGGGAGACCGATGAGGCGGCGCACAATTGGTCCAGCGTCGTCTGGGTTAGGGGTTTGGCCGGCCGGGATTTCCTTATCCCATCGTGCTCTTGCGACACCTTGTCCCGGGCTGGAGGCCTGCAAGCGGCTAGCTTCTGGGTTAAGCGAGCAGTGTGTCAAGAAGGAGTGCGGCTTGGCAGGATTGTGTTTCAGAGGACGCATGGCTCTCGACCATCGCCTCTCCCGAGTCCATAGGAGAGTTGCAGCGATGGGACAAGACTGTAACTACCAATTGGATATCAAGAAACTAGGTAGAAAAAAAGGGTAAAAGTACAACAACAACAAAAATAATCCTTGATTGGAGACCACCTGTGGTAAATTCAATTGACTGGACATGATTTTGAAAGGCACACACCTGTCTATATAAGGTCCCACAGTTGACAGTGCATAACAGAGCAAAAACCAAGACATGAGGTCGAAGGAATTGTCTGTAGAGCTCCGAGACAGGATTGTGTCGAGGCACAGATCTGGGGAAGGGGGCCCCAAAAAATTCTGCAGCTCCAAGAACATAGTGGCTTCCATCATTCTTAGATGGAAGAAGTTTGGAACCACCAAGAGTCTTCCTAGAGCTGGACGCCAAGCCAAACTGAGCAATTGGGGAAGAAGGGCCTTGGTCAGGGAGGTGACCAAGAACCCAATGGTCACACGGATAGAGCTCTTGAGTTCCTCTGTGGAGATGGGAGAATCTTTCAGAAGGACAACCATCTTTGCAGCACTCCACCAATTAGGCCTTTATGGTAGAGTGGCCAGACGGAAGCCTCTCCTCAAATAAAAGGCATAACAGCCCACTTGGAGTTTGTCAAAATGCACCTAAAGACTCTCAGAGCATGAGAAACAAGATTCTCTGGTGTCAGAGGAAGGCCCTAAAAATTGCAAGCAGTACCAGAGTGCCAAGTCTAGGACAAAAAGGTTTCTCAACAGTTTTTACCCCCAAGCCATAAGACTCCTGAACAGGTAATCAAATGGCTACCCGGACTATTTGCACTGTGTCTCCCCCCCAACCCCTCTTTTACACTGATGCTACTCTGTTTATCATATATGCATAGTGACTAACTATACATTCAAGTACATACTACCTCAATTGGCCCAACCAACCAGTGCTCCCACACATTGGCTAACTGGGCTATCTGCATTGTGTCCCACCCACCACCCGCCAACCCCTCTCTTTTACGCTACTGCTACTCTCTGTTCATCATATATGCATAGTCACTTTAACAATATCTACATGTACATACTACCTCAATCAGCCTGACTAACCGGTGTCTGTATGTAGCCTCGCTACCTTTATAGCCTCGCTACTGTATATAGCCTCGCTACTGTATATAGCCTCGCTACTTTTATAGCCTCGCTACTTTTATAGCCTCGCTACTTTTATAGCCTCGCTACTTTTATAGCCTCGCTACCTTTATAGCTTCGCTACTGTATATAGCCTGTCTTTTTACTGTTGTTTTATTTATTTACCTACCTATTGTTCACCTAATACCTTTTTTGCACTATTGGTTAGAGCGTGTAAGTAAGCATTTCACTGTAAGGTCTACCTACACCTGTCTACGGTGAAGCACGGTGGTGGCAGCATCATGCTGTGGGGATGTTTTTCAGCGGCAGGGACTGGGAGACTAGTCAGGATCGAGGCAAAGATGAACGGAGCAAAGTACAGAGAGATCCTTGACGAAAACTTGCTCCAGAGCACTCAGCTCCCCATCCAACCTGACAGAGCATGTGAGGATCTGCAGAGAGGAACGGGAGAAACTCCCCAAATACAGGTGTGCCGTACATATAGCACCATACCAAAGAAGACTAGAGGCTGTAATCGCTGCCCAAAGGTGCTTCAACAAAGCACTGAGTAAAGGGTCTGAATACTTATGTAAATGTGATATAAAAAGTTTATTTTTTTATACATTTCCAAAAATGTCTAAAAACCTGTTTTTGATTTGTCATTATGGGGTATCGTGTGTAGATTGATGGGGGGAAAAAATGTAAAATAAGAAAAGCTGTAAAATGTACCAGAATGTCGAAAAAGTCAGGGGGTCTGAATACTTTCCGAATGTACTGTATATACAGAGCGGCGTACAGATAAGATAGCTAGGGGAGATAACCACATATCACAGTCCCTGCAAGCACATTTTCCCTCAGTAAAAGTAGTCGTCAGCAAAGTCAGTGCAAGCAGGAAAAGACAAGGGTCCATGCTATCCGGGATCCTTGGGATATCCTTACCCCATTGAAGTTGACATGTTAGACGGTCAGGGGAATGGTTAGGGTAAGGGTTTAGGGTAGGGACGTCCCAGGGACCCAAGGATAGCACTGACCAAAAGACAATTGTTTTCTGGGGAGAGAGAGAGAGAGACACTCTGTGAAGGGGTAGGTGTTCAGATGTTTTCGGGATGTGTCCTGAGATGAGGCGGAAGCTTGTTCCACCATTGGGGTTCCTGAGCAGTCATCACAGCCATTTGATTATTATGACAGACAGCCTGATGGAACGATGTTGGAGAAGATGACCAACAGAGCTACTAAAGAGTCTGCAGGCACTAAAGAGTTGGCACATATACAGTACACACGCGTCTCTTTACCATGTTTAAACACGGCAGGACTGTAATTGTTGTTGGCGGTAGGCTACGCAATACAGAACCGTAATTAGGGATCCGAGCACTCACCTGTTTTCAGCGTAGCTAAGGTTGCCAGTACATTCATTGACCTCCAGGGGGCACTCACATGGACACTCACACTCATTCTGCTCCATCCTGCAGCAAAAGTCAGACAAACTTCAAAAATGTTTTCAAAAAAATAATCGACTTTTATCTACAGAGATGATTAAAAAATGTTTTTAATGGATAGAGTTTAAATAATGTAAAGCATACTATCCCACCCTGTTCACACAGATAAATCGCTCATTCACAGTAATAAGAAAACCACCCCAACGCATCTCCTACGCAACTCGGTGCTCGGCGACCGTGTCTGACCTGTGACAGTTGAGACAGAGGCGGTCCACGGTGCTGCAGGCACAGAAAGCCAGCGAGTCGCACGTCTCGTTGACGATGCCCGCGAAAGCGTTGGTCCCTGGGATACGGGTCAGACGGTACTTGGAGCAGTGGCTCCCGTGGACCAGGTTCGTCAGGTCGCCCTGGGGGAAGGCGGTGGATACAGTGAGAGAAAGGAAAATACGCTACTGTACTACAGTTGAACAAAAATGGCTCTTACGAGGAAGGCACCAAGGGCCTACAGTATTTTTGCTGTTATTTCTTCTGAGTAAGCAACAGTGAGCCTGCTATATTATTTCCCACCACTTGGTGGGGCTATGACACTGATAGATCATTACACATGTTGGAATAAACGTTCCCGGGCAAAGTGGTTTTACGAGGACAACACAGTGTGCATCTGTCTAGCAGTCGAACTGGGCTCGCATTCCCCCGTTTGTGTCGCAACCTAACCTCGGTGACCGCGTCATAACCCATCCACTCACAATGATACTGCTGTTGAACTTGTAGAAGCGCTGGACCGTGCGGTCACTGAAGCTGTTGCAGAGGTTCTTCTTGACAAAGTTGGGGTGGTTCAAGATGTCGTTGGCCACCAGCGGTTCCTTGTGGGTGATGTGCTGCTGTTCGGCGGGGGCGTGGCCTTTAGGGTCGATGAGGGTGGGGTGGGCCACCAGGTAACCCCTGTCCTCCATGATGAAACACCTAAACACACAGAGAGAGAGTGAGACTCCCGTTCAAGTACCAATCCGTTTACTGGTCGGTACAATGAATTTGACTTCACGCACTTGAGCCCCAAAAAACGGGAACGCATGCCCACTGAAACCCATCTGACTTCAACACAATAGAACCCAGAGCTCAGAGCGGATGTAGAAGGCAGAGAGAACAGGGTTAAGTCAGAAGAGAGAGGGGGTGGTAGAGAGAGAACAGGGTTAAGTCAGAAGAGAGAGGGGGGTGGTAGAGAGAGAACAGGGTTAAGTCAGAAGAGAGAGAGGGGGGTGGTAGAGAGAGAGCAGTGTTAAGTCAGAAGAGAGAGGGGGGTGGTAGAGAGAGAACAGGGTTAAGTCAGAAGAGAGAGGGGGTGGTAGAGAGAGAACAGGGTTAAGTCAGAAGAGAGAGGGGGGTGGTAGAGAGAGAGCGGTGTTAAGTCAGAAGAGAGAGGGAGAGCAGGATCTGGGGGTAAAGAGCGCCACATGGGACAGAATCCAGCTCAGCTCATTCTATTGTCCTCCTGAGCCCCATATTACCCCCATCCTGCCTGAGCCAAACACAAATCAACCCCAACCAAGTCCCTCTGAGCCCTAAATTACCCCATATTGCCTGATCCAAACCCATTCAACCCCAACCGACCCCAGCCAGACCCCGGTCCTCTTACCCTGGGTTAATCCTGTTAAACATGAACCACTGAACACCAAGACTCTCAGAGAGAGAGCGAGAGAGAGAGAAAGAGAGGTAGAGAAAGAGGGAGGATGGGGGAGAGAGAAAGAGGGAGGATGGGGGAGAGAGAAAGAGGGAGGATGGGGGAGAGAGAAAGAGGGAGGATGGGGGAGAGAGAAAGAGGGAGGATGGGGGAGAGAGAGGGAGGGAGAAGGAGAGCGAGAGAGAGGGAGGGAGAAGGAGAGCGAGAGAGAGGGAGGGGGGGAGAGAGAGGGAGGGAGAAGGAGAGCGAGAGAGAGGGAGGGAGTGAGAGGAAAGGAGGGGAAAGAGACGAGAAAGAGAGAGGGAGAGAATGCAGCAGCATCTAACGTAACAGGATGTCTCTGGAATGCAATTATAATCAGCTTATCTCCTTTTGTCGCCATTTCTCTCCCTCCCTCCCTCTCCGCCTCTTCTAACCAGCATAGAGTTTA